>NW_016811706.1:1226821-1240303 GCF_001698545.2 Rhinopithecus bieti
GGGGGGGGGGAGGGTGCAGTGGCCAGCTAATTGCCAGCTGGGCAGCACTCCTCCTATCTCTGCTCCTGTTTGCTCCATGGGCAGCCCACTCTGATGCTGCAACAGACACTTTCTTCTTCAGACTCCAGACAGGTGAAGGACAGAAGTGCTAGGAGATTCTCTAGTCCCATTAATCAGTCCTGACTAACATACCCTGGTACTTGCTGCTTACTACATTAGACTGTCACCATTTCCATCCTTCTATTGCACTGGGGATACAACTTTGAGAAGATCTGAAGCACTGGGCAGGAATATCAACAGGTTCCACCTCCTTGTCCGAGTTCTACAAGGCATGTGCATGTGGTAAGGGCACTAGGGAGGTTTTATAAAGCATAGTTTTGGTGGACAGTGTGGTGGGATAACCTGGTGGAGTGTTACTAGAAATTTCTAGAGAAAGAAATGCAAGAGTAATCACATGGAAATATCAAAAAACCCACTCTAGAAGTAATAATACTGGAGGAAGATCCTTTTGTAGTTCATAAGCATAATGACTGGGTGTTCACACACATGTGAGATGTGCCACCCTCAAACCTTGTTACATTGGCACACTATCCATTTGACATGAACAACAACAACAAAATACTGGAGGTGTCTTTTGCCCTTAAAAACACAGAGCTGGGAGGCTGGGCACGGTGGCTCAAGCCTGTAATCCCAGCACTTTGGGAGGCCGAGACGGGCGGATCACGAGGTCAGGAGATCGAGACCATCCTGGCTAACACGGTGAAACCCCGTCTCTACTAAAATACAAAAAACTAGCTGGGCGAGGTGGCGGACGCCTGTAGTCCCAGCTACTCGGGAGGCTGAGGCAGGAGAATGCCGTGAACCCGGGAGGCGGAGCTTGCAGTGAGCTGAGATCCGGCCACTGCACTCCAGCCTGGGCGACAGAGCCAGACTCCGTCTCAAAAAAAAAACAAAAAAAAAACACAGAGCTGGGCTAGGCACAGTGGCTCATGCCTGTAATCCCAACACTTTGGGAGGCCTAGATAGGAGGACTGCTTGAGCTCATGAGTTTGGCCTGGGCAACATGGCAAAACCCTGTCTCTACAAATAGCATAAGAATTAGCTGGGTGACTGGGCATGGTGGCTCACACCTGTAATCCCAGCACTTTGGGAGGCCAAGGCGGGTGGATCACCTGAGGTCAGGAGTTCAAGACCAGCCTGACCAACATAGTGAAACCCTGTCTCTACTAAAATATAAAAATTAGCTGGGCGTGGTGGCACATGCCTGCAATCCCAGCTACTTGGGAGGCTAAGACAGGAGAGTTGCCGGAACCCAGGAGGCAAGGGTTGTGGTGAGCTAAGATTGTGCCACTGCATTCCAGCCTGGGCAACAAGAGCGAAACTGTCTCAAAAAAAAAAAAAAAAAAAAAATTAGCCAGGCATGGTGGCATGCACCTGTAGTCCCAGCTACTTGGGAGGCTGAGGTGGTAAGGATCATTTGAGCCCAGGAGGTTGAGGCTGCAGTGAGCCGACTGCGCCACTGCACTCCAGCCTCAGCAACACAGCAAGACCCAATTTCTTTTTTTTTTTGAGACGGAGTCTCACTCTGTTGCCCAGGCTGGAGTTCAGTGGCGCGATCTCGGCTCACTGCAAGCTCCACTTCCCGGGTTCATGCCATTCTTCTGCCTCAGCTTCCTGAGTAGCTGGGATTACAAGCGTCCGCCACCACGCCCGCCTAATTTTTTGTATATTTAGTAGAGACGGGGTTTCACCGTGTTAGCAAGGATGGTCTCGATCTCCTGACCTTGTGATCCACCTGCCTCGGCCTCCCAAAGTGCTGGGATTATAGGCTTGAGCTACCCCACCTGGCCAAGACCCAGTTTCAAAAACAGAAAAAAAAAAAAAAGAAAAAACAAACAAACAAAACCACCAACAAAAACACACCTGACAGAACTACTCAGCACAGTGGCACATGTCTATAGTCCCAGCTATTCAGGAGGCTGAGAAGGAGGATCACTTGAACCCAGGAATTCAAGACTGTAGTGTGCTATGATCGCTCCTGTGAATAGCCACTGCACTCCAGCCTGGGCAACATAGTGAGACCCTGCATCTTAAAAAAACACAGAGATGTGGCTCACGCCTATGATCCCAGCACTTTGGGAGGCCGAGGTGGGTGGATCACAAGGTCAGGAGATGGAGACCATCCTGGCTAACACAGTGAAACCCTGTCTCTACTAAAAATACAAAAACTTGGCCGGGCATGGTGGCACACACCTGTAGTCCCAGTTACTCGGGAGGCTGAGGCAGGAGAATTGCTTGAATCCGGGAGGCAGAGGTTGCAGTGAGCCAAGATTGTGCCACTGCACTCCAGCCTGGGTGACAGAGTGAGACTCCATCTCAAAAAACACAACACAACAAAACAAAAAAACCCCCACAGAGATTAGCAGAGCAGCGGCCCTTAACAGCAGTGCCCAGGACAGATATAATTCCTTGTTATAAATAAATAGGTTCCTTGTTATGCATCTCATCCCTTACCATCTTAAATTAAGATCCCCTTGGCTTGACATTCTAGGATCATGTTATCAGGTTAAAATAAGAGAGAAAACGGACTGGGTTAAGGGACTGGTAAGTGCATACACCAGGGATTGATGAGGACAAGGAGATCGACGTGTATGGCATCTACCAGCTTTTTTTTGTTGTTGTTTTGAGACAGAGTCTTACTCTGTCACCTAGGCTGGAGTGCAGTGGTACGATCTGGGCTCACTGCAACCTCCGCCTCCCAGGTTCAAGTGATTCTCTGGCCTCAGTTCAAGTAGCTGGGATTACAGGTGTGTGCCACCATGCCCAGCTAATTTTTGTATTTTCTGGTAGAGACAGGGTTTCACCACATTGGCCAGGATGGTCTCAAACTCCTGACCTTAAGTGATCTGCCCACTTCAGTCTGCCAAAGTGCTGGGATTACAAGTGTGAACACAGGGCCTGCCCCAGCTTAGTTCTTCTTGGAAGCAAGAAAACAAACAAACAAACAAAACCAACCAAGGCAATAAATTCATAAGAGCAACAATTTTGGCTCAAGCCTTAGGGAAGAGCCGTATGTTCGTTCTCGTATACTGCTGTAAATGAGGAGAGAGGGCACTTAGAGAACCTTCCATTGGCCGGGCGCGGTGGCTCACGCCTGTAATCCCACCTACTCAGGAAGCTGAGGCAGGAGAATCGCTTGAACCCGGGAGGCAGAGGTTGCAGTGAGCCGAGATGGTGCCATTGCACTCCAGCCTGGGCGACAGAGCGAGATTCCGTCTCAAAAAAAAGAAAAAAAAAAAAAAGGAATCTTCTGTCCTTAGCATTATTAGTGCCCTTCTATCACAGCTATGATAGTTTCAAGGCAGTTCTGCATATCTAGAGGTGCAAAACGGAGTGTGAGGGAAGTAGGGGTAGGTAGGAAGCAAGAAATACGGGTGCAAAGTCCTTCACCTTTCCTTGGGATACTAAAATCCCTACTCATCTAGGCACACTTCCTCAAACCACACTTCTTAATATTAGGCTTCCACTCTCCGTCTTTCAAGTTCCAACTTCTTAACTGGCCCAGAGTACAGCTGTTTTCCTTCAGCTTCTTAAGTTTATCACTCTCCTTCCTCTTCCTTATGGGAAAGGATCTCTTGATTCAGCCCCCAGAGTAATCTAGTCTCAGGAATAGTGAGCAACAACAATGGTGCAGTGAGGGATCTCAGGGGATTGCAGCTAGCCCAGATTAAGAAATAAAGATGGTCTGCCTAGGTAAGGCAGACCACAGAAACGACTGTTCGTTCACCCATATCCCGATGCTGGCTTTGCCCGAGGAGCCCCTGGGCCCCTCAGCCCAGCCCGTCTCCAACGCAGCCAACCTGCCGCCTCAGTCCTTAAATTCCAGGCACAACCCAGGAGCTTGGGATTCTCACCTCAGTCCTCACTGTCTCATCCCCATTCCCGGCTCCCGCCTCCGCCGCCCACAGCCCCTACACCGGCCTCCGCCCAGACTCCAGCTCCAGCGCCCTGCTGCCTGTGCTGCAGCCGCTGCCATGGTGATGGGTCTCGCGAGAACTGCCGCTTGCTACCGCGCAGCTCTCGCGCGATCGGGGAGGTGGGAAGTATCCCGGGCTGGGGGGTGGGGGTACGCCGCACAGCTCCAGTCGCCGTCGCGGCTTCCGGTGCTAGGTGGAGGGAAGGAAGGAGGGAGCTGGGGAGCGGGCCAGGGCAGCAGCCGGGCTGAAGTCGGCTTGGGGAGACGGAGGGAGCGGAGCGGAACCTGCGGGGCGGAGGCGGCGGCCGCAGCGGCGCAGCTGATAGCAGGAACAGGTGAGAGGCTGGGAAGGGAAGGCGGGTCCCGGTAGAGAAGAGGCTTGGTCAGGGTGAGGGCTGAGGAGATAGAGCGCCTCCCGGGCCCCGCCCGGCACTGCTTGGCATGGGGCGGTGATATCCTTCCCACCCGATAACTCAGAGAGGGGGCGTCTGGCCAGCTTTACGCCTGCCCCCGCATTTGAAGGACGCGGAGCTGGGGTGGGGGTGGGGGGCACACACGGATTTGTCCTCTGCCTCGCACAAGGGGGCGACCTGGGCTGCAGTTAGGTTGTCGCCTGCAGGAGGTGGGCTGTTGAAGGGGAGGAAAACCGTCCGAGGAGAGGTAATGCGGGGGCGGTGATGGCTGTTTGTATCTTTTCTGTTAAAGGGCTAGGGAATGCTGCTTTCTTCTACTCCCTCTCCCTCCCCCACCTTAGCATAGGAGACCGGGGAGAAGCCTTGCTGTGGTTACACCCCCTCCCCCATCATAGGGCAGGGGTGCGTAGGGGGGTTGGGGGTTAGCCAACAGGGCAGGCTGCTGGTGTACCAACCACATGGGCGCTATTCTGATAGAGGTTGCGCTTTGGAGTCTAGGGAACCGCAGGTTGGGAAGAGGGCAGCAGGTGGGGAGAGGGTGGAGAGGAGGCAGGAGAAGGGGGAGGGGGATCTGATCTTCCTGGGAGAAGAGAGGTGGGGCCTTCCTCCCCAGGCGGAGCGTGGGCGGTCTCACAGGAGGAGGGAGCATCTTGTCACTGGCCCTGAGTTTGTGTCTTCCAATCCGCTTTCTTTCTTTAGGAAGTACCAGGATTCCCGGAACAGAAAATGGAGCCCTGGCTTACGCGAATCGTTTGAGGGGAGGAGGGGGAGTTGGGGAGGTAGAGTTCCTGTTAAAACGGGCCACTTGATAAGCAAAGTGGTAGCTGTTATTTTTGGGGAATTCCCTTCTTGATTGCATTAAGGCGGGTCTACATCTTTCCAGGCCAGGAGGATTGTGGTGGTGGAGGTGGAGGATTGTGGTGGTGGAGGTGGAGGATTGTGGTGGTGGAGGTGGAGGATTGTGGTGGTGGAGGTGGAGGATTGTGGTATGTGATCAGGAGTGAGAAGAAATAGTAAGGCCATCCCGGTGAGGGAGAAGTGTAACCTAAAACCTGTCTCTGCTGTTGTTGGATTGGGTCACCCCTGGTCTATGGCATGAAAGTTTTATTGGGAGATGTGCTGCAAGAGTCTGATTGCTTGGGTCAGTGCAACAGGACAGAATCTAGTCGCTGCATGCCTCCTTCCCTGTCCTCAATCAGGTAGGTAGTAACAGTCTTTGCTGCCATTTTGTCTTGGGCTTCTTGTTGGGTTAGGTGTCTTCACTTGCCATGACTTGGGACATGGGACAGTGTTATGGGACAGTGGATTATCATAGCCCATTGGACTTGAATTTGAAAAACATGTCTGTAAAAGTTCATTCTAAGAAAAAAACTAATCCATTAAGGTTCAGCTTTTCACAGAATGAATGATTGACCTTGGAAGGGCTCCCATGTATCACATATTCATATGCGTCCTGTTTCCCAGCATGGAATTATTACCTTGCATAGTTAGAAGTTTTATAGTTGTCTATCTTGCTTTTCCAAAGAGACTAGAAGCTTTTTGACTGCAGGAACTGGATTTCATCTCCTCTTCCACAATGCCCGTGCAAACAGTAGGTACCCATAATGAATTTAGAATGTGTTCACATAGAATGTGAATGGATAGCTTTCTAACTGTAGTTTAAGGAAAGGGCAAGAGATGGCTTGGCTGTCAGCAGAAGTGCCTGGAGATAGCTTAGCAAGGGTACAAAGACCCTTAGCCTTTGTAATTAAGAAGTTTTGGTGTCTCTGCCTTCCTAAGAGGCACAGAATAGGCATAGATAATGGAAACTAAGACCCAAAAAGAGAAATACTACTAGAACACAGAGTCATTATCTGCAGTCCCAGATTTCCTGCTTCCCCATTGTGGGAAAAGGGGTCTCTCCATCACACCTAAGTCCTTCAAAGTGTTATATATGAATTGGCATCCTGGAGAGTTTGGAAGAGGGACCAATGTCTGTATATGTGTGGTGTCTGGCACAGAATTGGTACCAGTGAATGGTAACTGCTATTATACGGAATGCAAGTATAAAAGGAGAGCACACAGCAGACTGGAAAGAGTGGAAGTGAGTGAAATCGCACAAAGAGTCATATTGTAGCGTGTGTTCATCCACACTACTCTTTTACACTAGAGTCATAATAAGAGGAAGTGGACTCAGGATAGAGGGTGGGATTTATTGGTTAGAAGGAGGAACTTTTTAAAACCAGGTCAGTTAAAGCTGACTATGTAACCGAAGGACATTGTAGAATCTGCTTCCCTATATACCTTTATTTTTATCCAACCAGGCTGGAGAGTAGTGATGTGATCATAACTCACTGCAGCCTCGAGCTGGGCTCAAGCCATCCTGCACTTCAGCTTCCCAAGTAGCTGGGACCACATGCGAGCGCCACCATGCCCAGCGAATTTTTTTTGCTTTTTGTAGAGATCTCACTATGTTGCTAGCGCTGGTCTCACTCCTGGCTCCAATATATCCTCCCACTTTGGCCTCCCAAAGTGCTGAGATTACAAGCATGAACCACCATGCCTGACCTCTCCTCACCATTTTTGTTGAGGTAAATTTAGAGGCAGAATGGTATAGTAATTAAGAGTGGATCTTGGAATCAGACAAAATTAGATGCAGATCCTGCTTCTGCTAATTACCAGTTGCATGTTCTTTGTAAAATTGCTTCTGTAAAGAAGGTAATGCATGGTTTTCAAGAGAATTACTATTTTTTTGGTTGTCAGTAGAATTAAATGAGATACATGTAAAGCACCTGGTATTATACAAAGCATATAGTAAGTACCAAATAACTGTTAGCTGCTATTAATAATCCATTATCATAATTGTAATAATATGAACACTCAGGGCTGCCTTAGAGGAAAAGAGGTTTACAAAAGAACAACTTGCTGCCTGAGGTGCTTGTGTAGAGGGATGATTGTTACCATGAATTTCTATGCTGGTTATAGGCTTATGAGCAGTGAAATCTTTTTTCAGCATCAGCATCACAGAGACAGCTCCTGCTGCCTGAGTGGGAGGTGAAGCTGGAGAAAGGCAGGGGCCCTGAACCATCAATTTGGATGTAGGGTGAAGACATGGGGGCACAAGAATAGTATTCATATTGGAAAAGTCAGTGTGACTCTGAGATAATGGTTCACTCTTCCAGAAAAGAACACCCTGGTGACCTAGGTCAGGGATTTAGACTCCTAGATCCCCTTATTTTAGGTCTCAGTCAGTATTTGAGGATCTTCGTTTAGTCCACTCTTTCCATTAAGTCCAATCTTTAAAAAATGTCTGCTTTTGAGTATCTGTCTCAGAATATCATGGCCCAGAAATTGTGATAGCTGTATAACTGTCTACTGTACCTTCTTCACTCCAATATCTGTTGCAAATACAGATAGAGTGCTAATAAAACTATTTGATAATTAAAAGACATGGGGAGCGTTTGGAAAGAGTCCCACAGATGTTTGAAGGCTTCATATTATAGTCAGGTAAAGAACTGACTAAAGTAGGGATTTCATGAATGTGTTAGAGCTTTGCCATGGACTTATGCAAAGGATCTGCCACACCATGTGGACCAGAAAGGAAATGGCTCAAGATGTTAGAGATCCACCATTATTACCATATTCCTGAAGAAAGTTGAGATGACTGGGTGTGGCAGGTCTCTTGGTACCTTTTAGTTCTCCTATTACCGCTGTAAGCCTGGCATAATCCTTCCTTTATTAGCTTATGCACAGGAGTGTCAAGCATGAATGTTTAAACTTCAGCATGAGCTTAAGATGCAGGAGAGCATTTGCTCTCTGTTGCAATGGTTTATGTCCTTTTTTTTTTTAAAGCAGTCAAACCTTAAATAAAATTTTATTTGAATTCTAATGCATAAAATGGACAAAAGTGGAGTTACTTTCTACTGGTGGTGGAAAGTGGGGGGTGGAGTATAATTACACCTCCTCCTATGATCTCTCCACTCTTCAAGCAGAACCCTTGGGCTCTGAGGACATGGAAACCATTTCTTCAGTTTGTCAGATACAGGGAAAAGGATCAGAGACCACCTATAGAATACTGTCTTCCTCAACCCCACAAGTGTTTTGCCACCCTCAGTAGAACCGTTCTCAACACGCGTGTCAGTCACTAGCTATAGGTCAGTCATTGGTGCTGGATGCTGGAGACGTGAAACATGAATAAGGCATAGTCTGTGCTGGTAAAGAGCTCACAGTCTAGTGAGGTACTTTCCAGCCCTTTTCCCATCATGGTATACACAAAAAATGGTAATAGTGAGACTTGAAATCTGAGATGGCTGGCCCAAGGGCTCTAGCCACCCCAAGCCCTGCCTAGCCATCCAGTGGCTGATAGGATCAGTATCTCCAGCTGACCTGTAATGCACTCGAGGCACATTGGGCAGTTCCAGCTCTGGAAAGCAAAACAGGCAAACGTGAATACTGCAGCAAGTCCTAGAGTAAAAGTGTGTTTGGGATGCTGAGGGATCACAGATAACTTATATCCCAGGCAGGCAGTTCTCTGTTCTTCTGTGTCCTTAGGCTGCTCTGTATAATGGTTGGCCTTGTCCACATCATGTCTTCCTGTTTAAGCAGTTTACTGTCAGGTGCATCTTGACTTGCACAGTGGGACCAGTTTAAGGGCAGAAGATTATTAGGGGTCTAGGCTATTGATGGACTTTCAGTGATTTTGTAATTAAGAATGTACAGTGTTCTGGATATCCAAGACTGTAGAGGTGGTCATTGGATTGGTACAGCCATAGAATATCAGGAGCTGTAGTGGTTGTAAGCTGGTCAGATTCTAAGAATAAGGCAAGCTGAAATTTTGGGTAGAGGGCAGTGCCACAGAATGTTCCAAAGAAACAAATGAGTCGGCCGGGCGCGGTGGCTCAAGCCTGTAATCCCAGCACTTTGGGAGGCCGAGACGGGCGGATCACGAGGTCAGGAGATTGAGAGCATCCTGGCTAACACGGTGAAACCCCGTCTCTACTAAAAAATACAAAATCTAGCCGGGCGAGGTGGCAGGCGCCTGTAGTCCCAGCTACTCGGGAGGCTGAGGTAGGAGAATGGCGTAAACCCGGGAGGCGGAGCTTGCAGTGAGCTGAGATCCGGCCACTGCACTCCAGCCTGGGCGACAGAGCGAGACTCTGTCTAAAAAAAAAAAAAAAAAAAGAAACAAATGAGTCTAGTTTTATCTCGTCAGTGTTTTATCTGGCTAGGATTCTAAAACAGACCTTGTCCTCTGTTCTGACTCACTTGCTGAGGGTTGTCCGTGGTAAAAGCCTGACCCTTCCCAGGCATTTTGGGTCTCCATTAGACAGGGTGGTTCGGGATCCTTCTTCACTTCACAGCTGTGGCCTCCTTCAGGTTTGTGTGTCCTGGAGTCTTTTCCAGGATTGTTCTTTGAGTAAATGGGAAGCTGGCGTAACAATTCTGGCCTGAGCCTAAATACCACTAATTGAGTTAATTGGGACTTATTTAGTTAGATATGTTTTAGTTTATGTCAAAACTGTAGCTTTGGATCCTCCCTCTTTTCTTTTGTATGTTCTATCCCCATTGGTGTCTATGATGTCTTGCTCTCTTGATTTCCCTTCTGCCCCTCTGGTTGCTTCTTGTTCTTTCCTGGCCTGCTTTTCTGCCCACTACTTTATTTATTTATTTTTTAATTAATTTTTTTTTGAGACGGAGTTTCGCTCTTGTTGCCCAGGCTGGAGTGCAATGGCACGATCTTGGCTCACAGCAACCTCCACCTCGTGGGTTCAAACCATTCTCCTGCCTCAGCCTATGGAGTAGCTGGGATTACAGGCATGCGCCACCACGCCCGGCTAATTTAGTACTTTTAGTAGAGACGGGGTTTCTCCATGTTGCTCAGGCTGGTCTCGAACTCCCGACCTCAGGTGATCCACCCATCTTGGCCTCCCAAAGTGCTGGGATTACAGGCATGAGCCACTGCACCCGGCCTATTTATTTTTTGTTTATTTGGGTTTTGTTTTTTTGTTTTTTTTTTTTTTGAGATGGAATTGCGCTCTTGTCACCCAGGCTGGAGTGCAGTGGTGCAATCTTACCTCGATGCAACCTCTGTCCACCTCCTGGCTTCAAGCAATCCTTCAGTCTTGCCTCCTGAGTAGCTGGGATTATAGGAATGCCCCACCATGCCCAGCTAATTTTGTATTTTTAGTAGAGATTGGGTCTCACCATGTTGGCCAGGCTGGTCTCGAATTCCTGACCTCAGGTGATCCACCCACCTTGGCCTCCTAAAGTGCTGGCATTATAGCTATGAGCCACTGTACCTGGCTGCCGCTACTTTAAATGTTGATATGTCAGGCAGGTTTCTGCCTTTGCCCTTTTCTCCTGTCTCACTGTGTACACTATCCCTAGATATTTCAGTTAGGATGTATTAGTTACAAAAATAGAAAACACATATGTGGCTAACAGGCTGAGAGGATTTATTAAATCATATAGCAAGACATCTAGTAGAAAGGCAGACATAGGCTGGGTGCCGTGGCTCACGTCTGTAATCCCAACACTTTGAGAGGCTGAGGCGGGTGGATCACTTGAGGTCAGGAGGTCTCGAACTCCAATAAATACAAAAAATTAGATGGGCATGGTGGCAGGCGCCTGTAATCCCCCAGCTACTTGGGAGGCTGAGGCAGGAGAATCGCTTGAACTCAGGAGGTGGAGGTTGCAGTGAGCCGAGATTGCACCATTGCACTCTAGCCTGGGCAACAAGAGCGAAAACTCCATCTCAAAAAAACAAAACAAAACAAGAAAAAAACAAAAAACGGCAGACACAAAAGAACACATATTGTACAATTCTACTTCTATGAAATACCTAGAGTAACAAATTCATAGAGACAGGAGAATGGTGGTTACCAGGGGCTACAGGGATAGGGGGATTGGGGAGCCTCTGTTTAACAGGTACAGTTTCAGTTTGGGAAGATTAAAAAGTTCAGGTGATGAGTAGTTGTGATAGTTACACTACAGTGTGAATGTACTTAACGGTACTGAATTGTATACTTGAAAATGGTTAGAATGGTAAATTTTATGTGTATTTTACTATGATTTTTTTTAAAAAAGAAGCCAGCCGGTACAGTGGCTCATGCCTGTAATCCCAGAACTTTGGGAGGCTGAGATGGGCAGATCACTTGAGCCCAGGAGTTTGAGACTAGCCTGGGCAACATGGCGAAACTTCAGTTAAACAAAAATTAGCCAGGTGTGGTGGTGCATGCCTATTCCCAGCTGCTCCGGAGGCTGAAGTGGGAGGATTGCTCCAGCCTGGGAGGTGGAGGCTGCAGTGAGCCATGATCACGCCACTGAACTCCAGCGTGGGTGACAGAGCAAGACCCGCCTCAAAAAACGAAAGAAGCCAGGCATAGTGGTGCATGCTTGTAGTCCCAGTTACTCAGGATTGCGTGAGCCCAAGAATTTGAGGATGTAATACACCATGATGGCACCTGTGAATAGCCATTGTACTTCATCCTGGGCAACATAGTGAGATCCCATCTCTAAAAAAGAAAAAGTTTAATTTACCAGCTTGATATTGTCAGTGAGGACCCAACTGAGTTTTTTCCATTTTTCTGCCCTGATATCCTGGAGTTTTTAATGTCTGTCTCCTTTTCTTTATGGTCTCCAGATTATTGTAGCTTCTCATTCTTCTATATCATCAACATCCAAAGGCTGGACAAGAGAACATTGCCATAGGTCCTTTTCTAAGATTGAGGGGCCAGGCACAGTGGCTCACGCCTGTAATCCCAGTACTTTGGGAGGCTGAGGTGGGAGGATTGCTTGAGGTCAGGAGTTCGAGACCAGCCTGGGTAACATAATGAGACCTCGTATCTACAAAAAAACTGTAAAAATTAGCCAGGCATGGTGATGCACACCTGTAGTTCTAGCTACTTGGGAGGCTGAGGTGGGAGGATCTCTTGAGCCCAGGAGATGGAGGCTGCAGTGAGTCATGATCATGCCACTGCGCTCTAGTCTGAGTGGTAGAGTGAGACTCTGTTTCTGAAAACAACAGTAATAATAAAAACGAACATGTTCACACTCAGATCTGTTCCTCTTGTATTTTCTTTCTCAAGAAATACCACCCAGTCCCTAGGCCAGAAACCTGGGAATCTTCTTTGATTATTCTACTCTTCTGCCTGCATTTAAGCACTCATTAAATTCTGTCGATTCTACCATTTTGATGTTTCAAATCTGTCCTCTCCTCTCAATTTCCACCTCTAGTTAAGAACTTGTGATTTATCACCTGTATTACTATACCTCCTAAGCAGTCTCTGTGCCTCCAGTCTTTCCCCTTTCTAATTTACTCCTGAAACTTCTGCCAGAATGGTCTTTCTAAAGCACATTCCTGATCACATTACTCAGCGTGGCCTTTAAAGCCCTTCATGATCCAGTCCCTGCTTGTCTCTCCAGCCCCATCTCTCATCATTTTCTTTCTTTCTTTTCTTTTTTTTTCTTTTGAAATCAAGTCTCGCTGTGTCACCTAAGCTGGAATGCAGTGATGTGATCTTGGCTCACTGTAATCCCTGCTTCCTGGGTTCAAGCAAGTCTCCTGCCTCAGCATCCTGAGTAGCTGGGATTACAGGCCCATGCCATCACACTGGGCTCATTTTTGTATTTTTAGTAGAGATGTGGTTTCACCATATTGACCAGGCTGATCTTGAACTCCTAACCTCAGGTGATACGCCCTCCTTGGCCTCCCAAAGTGCTGGAATTACAAGCGTGAGCCACCCCGCCCCTCCCTTCATCATTTCTTTTACCCACCATGCTGTATCCAAATAAGCTACCTCACAGTTGCACCTGGCTTTGGCTAATAAGAAGTGCTATCTGGGCCGGGCGCGGTGGCTCAAGCCTGTAATCCCAGCACTTTGGGAGGTCCAGACGGGCGGATCACGAGGTCAGGAGATCGAGACCATCCTGGCTAACATGGTGAAAGCCCGTCTCTACTAAAAATACAAAAAATTAGCCGGGCGAGGTGGCGGGCGCCTGTAGTCCCAGCTACTTGGGAGGCTGAGGCAGGAGAATGGCGTGAACCCGGGAGGCGGAGCTTGCAGTGAGCTGAGATCCGGCCACTGCACTCCAGCCCGGGCGACAGAGCGAGAC
>NW_016811706.1:1241318-1256206 GCF_001698545.2 Rhinopithecus bieti
ATATATTTTTTTTTTTTTAAGTGTTATCTGAAACTTAGGTTTTTTTTCTTTTTCTTTTTTTGAGACATTTTCTCTCACTCTGTCACTTGGGTTGGAGTGCAGTGGCGTGATCATGGCTCACTGCAGCCACAACTTCCTGGGCTCAGGTGATTTCTCTTGTCTCAGCCTCCTGAGTAGTTGGGACTACAGGTGCACACCACGACACCCAGCTAATTTTTTTTTTTCCCCCGTAGCGACAGGCATTGGCCATGTTGCCCAGGCTGGCCTTGAACTCCTGGGCTCAGGCAATCTTCTTGCATCAGCCTCCCAAAGTGCTGGGATTACAGGTGTGTGCTGCTGTGCCTGGCTCAGTCTTTATGCCTTTGCACACACCTCCCCTGCCCAACTCCCTCTTTATTGTCTGATTACTTCCTTTTCTTCCTTTAGGAGCCAGCTCAGATATGACCTGAGAATTATGTTTCGGAATCACCGTTTACCCTTCAATGTTGATTTACTGCTCCAGCTTTCTGTCCACATAATACTATGTGCTTACTCTACTCTTACTCTCACACTGTTTTGTAATCCCGTCTTTACTAGTCTTTTCCATTAAAGACTGAATTTCATGGCCGGGCACGGTGCTCACACATCCCAGCACTTTGGGAGGCCGACGCGGGCAGATCACGAGGTCAGGAGATCGAGACCATCCTGGCTAACACAGTGAAACCCTGTCTCTACTAAAAGTGCAAAAAAATTAGCTGGGTGTGGTGGCAGGTACCTGTAGTCCCAGCTACTCAGGAGGCTGAGGCAGGAGAATGGCATGAACCTGGGAGGCAGAGCTTGCAGTGAGCCAAGATTGCGCCACTGGACTCCAGCCTGGGCAACAGAGTGAGACTCGGTCTCACAAAAAAAAAAAAGACAGTTTCATGAAGGCAGAAACTGTCTCCCTCTCTGTATCCCTAGTTCAGTATGCTCAATAAATGTTTGATGAATGAGGCTGGGTGCAGTGGCCCACGCCTGTAATCCCAGCACTTTGGGAGGCTGAGGCGGGCAGATCACAAGGTCAGGAGATGAAGACCATTCTGGCTAACCCGGTGAAATCCTGTCTCTACTAAAAATGCAAAAAATTAGCCAGGAGTGGTGGCACGTGCCTGTAGTCCCAGCTACTCAGGAGGCTGAGGCAGGAGAAGCGCTTGAACCTGAGAGGCGGAGGTTGCAGTGAGCCAAGGTCGTGCCACTGCACTCCAGCCCGGGTGACAGAGCGAGAATGTCTCAAAAAAAAAAAAGGTTTGATGAATGGATGAAAGCTGGTATCAGAAGCTATTTCTTAACTTTGGGAAATCTTTAAGTCTAGTATGTATCGTTAAGATACTAATCTAGGAGTTCTTGTGTTCTGATTTCAGTGCTCTTGAGACAACAACTTGGAGTTTACACAGGTCATAAGCCAGCTGCACCAAGAAAACTCAGTACAGGCTTACTCTGCTTTTGTTTCTTTAAATTTTATTGGTCTACTGGTTAGCTGTGCTAAAAATAGCATCTCTATTAGTGATATTTCAATTTGAAAGTTATCTAAGAACAAAGCTGTTTTTACTGCACTCTGCCTGGCAGCAGAGGGTTTGGAGACCCTGGTCTTCCTTCCCCTGGACCCTGAAGAGGAGGAGGTCGTGCCAGATCAGGAGTCCCCTCAGAGGTGTCTCATAGCACATTCTTGGATCATTCACTGGAATCAGGTAGAGGGAGTATGTGTGGCCGACTGGGATGTGTGACTCTCAAAAGCACCTGGAGATTGAGGCAGGCATGTTCCTGCAACATATGTAAGGAAAGATGGCTGAGTAGCCAGTTACAGCAACAGCCTGCTTCTCCTGGGGGGATGAGGTGGGGGCAGTGAGTTGTCCTCAAGTGAGGATATCCTTAGATGAGGCTTAAATCAGCTGATGTGCTTAACTGAATTCCTACAGTGTCCCACACAGATTGTACTAGAGCACGTATTTGGGTTCCTATTGTTTTTACCTGTGATAATAAAGTTTCTGACTGTAAAACAGAACCTGGAGATATCTTCTTGTTAATAGAGATGTTAGTATAGTCCATTTTTCATCTTGAGCCATTCGCTTTCAGTCTTAACTGCTGATTCTTGATATCCAACAGCCAGTGGAACCCTGGCATTTTGCCCTGTCAACACAGGAGTACCATCTGTGGTGAAAGAGTAACTATAGGCTATATAATACATGGAGAAACAATTCACGGTTTGTTGGCTTTGCCATTCTGCTTCTTAGTGCTTTTCTAGGAATGTATTGTGAAAGTGAGAATAGGCTATATAGCCAAAGATTTGTATTCATGGCACAAAGCTGAAAGCTGCTACCATCTTGGTGGTAGGGCAGCGTGCTCTCTGGTATTAGCAAGGGACAGGGAAAGCCAAGACAAGAAAGCCAGCATCCCCTTTGAAATGCTCATTTAAATCAAGCTCCAGATTATACTTAAAGAAAAGTCATGGCCAGATGTGGTGGGTCATGCCTGTTATCCCAGCACTTTGGGAGGCTGAGGCAGGCGAATTGCTTGAGGCCAGGAGTTTGACACCAGCCTGGCCAACATGGCAAAACCCCGTCTCTACTAAAAATATAAAAACTAGCAAGGCGTGGTGGCACATGCCTGTAATCCCAGCTGCTTGGGAGGCTGAGGCACAAGAATCGCTTGAACTTGGGAGGCTGTGTGACAGAGCAAGACTCTGTCTCAAAATAGTAATTAAATAAATGAAGAGGGAGAGTCATAACGTCCATTAGTTTGAAGGCCCTGGGCTTCGCCAGGGAGATACATGATAGCTACTGGATGTTTATTTTTTGAGACAGAGTCTCACTGTTACACAGGCTGGAGTGCAGTGGCGTGATCTCGGCTCACTGCAACTTCTGCTTCCTGGGTTCAAGTGATTCTTTTGCCTGAGCCTCTGGAGTAGCTGGGACTACAGGCATGTACCACCACGCCCAGCTAATTGTTTGTTTGTTTTTTTTCTTTTTGAGACGGAGTCTCACTGCTGTCTGCCTGGGTTGGAGTGTGATGGCATGATCTTGGCTCACTGCAACCTCCACCTCCCGGGTTCCAGCAATTCTCCTGACTCAGCCTCCTGAGTAGCTGAGATTACAGGCGCCCACCACCACGCCCGGCTAATTTTTTTGTATTTTTAGTAGAGACAGGGTTCCACTGTATTAGCCAGGATGGTCTCGATCTCCTGACCTTATGATCCTTCTGCCTCGCCCTCCCAAAGTGCTGGGATTACAGGCGTGAGCCACTGCACCTGGCCAATTTTTGTGTTTTTAATAGAGACAGGGTTTCACCATGTTGGCCAGGCAGGTCTCGAACTCCTGACCTCAGGTGATCCACCCACCTCAGCCTCCCAAAGTGCTGGGATTATAGGCGTGAACCACCGTGTCTGGCCTTTTTTTTTTTTTTTTTTGAGACGGAGTCTCCCTCTGTCGCCCAGGCTGGAGTGCAGCGGCGTGATCTCAGCTTACTGCAGCCTCTGCCTCCCGGATTCAAGCAGTTCTCCTGCCTCGGCTTCCTGATTACAGGCGCGCACCACCACGCCCAGCTAATTTTTGTATTTTTAATAGAGATGGGGCTTCGCCATGTTGGCCAGGCTGGTGTCAAACTCCCAACCTCAGGTGATACGCCCACCTCAGCCTCCCAAAGTGCTGGGATTACAGGCATGAGCCACCATGCCTGACCAGCTGTTTAGATATTTTATCAGGTATTCATCAGTCCCACTGTATATTAAATGGCAAGAGAGAATCCCACCAGTTCTAGTCTTCTAGTCCTTTTATGTTGTTCCCAAACCAGTCCTGGGTCAAATATATGTGGAAAATGGCTGAGAATGGACAGGATAGCTAAGCAACTCTCTGTGCATTACATAGAGATACCAAATCCTACTGGACAGAAGAAATGATATAAGGACATCCTCAGATGAAGCTTAAATCTGCCAATGTGCTTAACTGAACTCCCACAGTGGACTTCGCACTAGAGGGAGGACAGATTCAAAATAAGTAGACATGGTCTTTGCCTATAGGGAATACACAGTTTAATGGGGGAGACAGTAAATACACAGACTTACAAAAGAAGAAAAACTCCACAAGGTAGTAAGTGCCACATTGAGTGGTTAAGATCATTCAAAGTAAGGGCTTGATATGGCACGCCAGGAAATAGAAATAGGTGTAACACTGGGATCAGCTTTTGAACCAGGACTTCAGCATGACAGCCTAGCAAAGAAGAAGATCAAAGGACAGTGTACCCATGTTCTGGGGCAAGGCATGTTGACTACTTACATCTTTTTCAGCCACCACTATACTCACAGTTGGTAAGCATTTAATCAGCAATAGTTTTAGTCATAAAGGACAGCGAGATAAATGTGTGGCATAAATTTAATTCAGAATCTGGGCCAAAGCCTGATACCAAACCTTTAAAGCAAAGGGTCATCTGGAGCTGAAGGAAAGGCTCCCTGAGCAAGAGGCAGAGTAAAGACTAGGAAGACTTGGGGAAGCTTTAAATTTCATGAGGTGTTAGTAGTATAACCAAAAACCACACTACTACAAATTGCCAAGGTTGGTGAGAGCTGTTCTTAGCTGGGTAGGTCCCTCAGGGGTCCTCAGGAATCTGTCTACCTGGGTGGGTTGAGACAGAAAGAGTAGAGAGGAAGGCTAGCGGGTGGCTTGGCTGAAGTTGAACCCTAAGGTTGAGCTAGCCCTTCTTCCCGGTGTGTGAACCCTCTAGGTCAGGGGTAGGGCTCATCTGGGGAACCTACTGAGAGTGCCACGCCTGGCTCATTAGTGGCTGTCTGGGGAGGCCTTTTGAAGATGAAACACTTCATAAGCACTCATTGTTTCTGTTTTTTTGGACAAACTAGTACTTTGGTCTTCAGGGACTGTTGATCTGGCTCAGTTGCACTAGTCTGGAATTTGCTGCAAACTGAGAAGGGTGGTAGGGGAAATGTCAGAAGTTTTGTAAAACAACCAAACTCCCACCAAACCCCCATGCTTGTAAATAGGATTCCTCCCCGTCCACCTTTCACATTCTTGGGTTTGGGCGCACTTTGTCTTGACCTGTCCCTTTGGCTGCTGTGTTTGGGGTGTGTGTGTGTCTCTGGTTCCCAGACTCTAGAGAATGCCAGCAGCTGGCATATGGTGATTGCTGAATAAGCTGCCCGCTGACACATGCCTCCTGCAGGCACAGAGAACTGGCTTGTATGGGTGATTCTGAATCCTCATTTTATTATTGTTTCAAAGATGCATTTCTGTGGCTATCCTGTGCCATAGAGAAGAGAGAAAAGAAGAAAGGAAATGAATGAGTGAATCTGATTCTGTCTGTTGGGGCAATGGCTGGGGTGAACAGATAGACATTTTGTACCTTCCTAATGATTCTTTTGGTCCTGTTCATCCTTTCAGCAGGTATTTGTTGTTGTTGTTGTTGCAGTTGTTGTTGTTGTTGTTATTATTATTATTATTATTATTATTTTGAGATGGATTCTTGCCCTGTCACCAAGGCTGGAGTGCAGTGGCGTGATCTCAGCTCACTGCAACCTCCACCTCCCGGGTTCAAGTGATTCTCGTGCCTCAGCCTCCCGAGTAGCTGGGACTAAACAGGAGTATGCCACCATGCCTGGCTAATATTTGTATTTTTAGTAGAGACAGGGTTTTACCATGTTGGCCAGGCTGTTCTCAAACTCCTGACTTCAGGTGATCCACCTGCCTCGGCCTCCCAAAGGGCTGGGATTACAGGTGTGAGCCACCGCGCTCGGCCTCGGCAGGTATTTGTTACGTGCCTACTATATACCAGGCATAGCATCCAATCTGAGTGAGCTGTCAGTAAAGTCAGTAGAGACCCTGGGGGTTAGTTCACTTTTTCAACTACTGTGTCCTTGGCACTATTCTTGGTACTGGAGACAGAGCAGTGAACAAAACACATAAGGAGCTGATATCTTAGGTAGAATAAAACAATCAGCAAGAAATAAATATATAATGTGTCAGATGGTGATAAATGTTATGAATAAAAGTGGGATAAATGGGGTAGAGAGTGGTGTGTGTCTGTGTGTGTGTGTTATACAGGTGGTTGTGGGAGGCCTCTTTGGTAGGAGACATTGGAACAGACAGGTAACTGAAGGGGGTGAAGGAGTAATCCATGATGGCTATCTGGGTGAGAAGCATTCCAGGCAGAGGTGATAGCAAATATGAAAGCTTTGGGCCAGGCATGGTGGCTCATGCTTGTAATCCCAGTGCCCTGGGAGGCTAAGGCAGGAGGATTGCTTGAACCCAGGAGTTTGAGACCAGCCTGGGCAACATGGTAAGACCTCGCCTCTTTAAAAAAAAAAAAAAGCTTTGAGGCAGGAAAGGAAAGTGTTGGGGAATTGGGTGGAGTAAGCAGAGAGTGAGTAGTGATCTTGTGACAGAAGTAGGGGAGTGGAGGTCATGTAGGACCCTGTAAGCCATGGTTTGGGCCTTGGGTTTTACTGAAAAGGAGCCATGAAGCCACTAGAGGGTTTTGAACAAAGGAATCATATGACCCGAGTTTGATTTTAAAACCACTCTAGATGCTATATGGAGATTAGGCCAAAAGGCTTAGGGAAGAAGCAGAGAACCAATGAGATGACTGCCTCATTGCAGCGACCATGTGGGACAGCCCCTTCCTTGGATGGGCCACAGTGAGCCAAGGATGCACCTAGCTGAGGAGTAAAGGGGTAACCCCGCCGTACCCCACCTTTCTACTCCCAGTGCACTGTTGTTTGAACAGGGCACAACATTAGCAGTTGGCATTTCGCAGAGTGTAAAGGATCAGCCTCTTTTAGGAGTGCGGCTTTCTTATTCCTCATTTATTTTGGTGTGGAAGAAAGATGGAGTTGCAGAAATATAAGATGGGAAGAGGCAGAGTCTCTTGATTAGAGGAGAGAGCATAAACCTTGGGAAACTGGCAAGCCTGAACCTTGTCGGGAGTCACAGAGAGCCACTCCTCATTCCACTCCCTCCTCTTCCACCCTTGCCAGAAGTCTCAGGGTAAGTAAGGTTAGGGGAGGGAGGGGCATTAATGATCTTGCAATGCCTTGGGGTGTAGGGTAGAACAGCAGAACTGAAGGGACTTCAGAAATCATCTAGTTCAGTCCCCCTTCCATTTACAGGTGCACATATGGAAAAGTGAAGTAACTTGCCCAGAGTCACATGGTTAGATTACTGGCAGAGCAGGGATCCTTAGTGTTTACTGCTTTGTCTCTGTTCCCAAAGACTCAGTATGTTAAGTGGGCCTTGGTATTTATAGTCCCCTCAGACTCTCGGTTTGTCATGAATGAACTCTAGCCATGACCTTGGGAAATGCTAATTACTTGGAAGTCCTGACAAGCAAATGATGGTACGATTTTACATTTCCTTTGTCTAGGATCAGGTCTTCCATACCAGGAACCAGGCCAAAACCAGACTGCCACTGCCCCCTACTTGGGCCCCACTGTCCCCAGAAAGCAGTTGCTGTG
This sequence comes from Rhinopithecus bieti, assembly GCF_001698545.2. Classification (NCBI taxonomy): domain Eukaryota; kingdom Metazoa; phylum Chordata; class Mammalia; order Primates; family Cercopithecidae; genus Rhinopithecus; species Rhinopithecus bieti. The sequence continues at coordinate 1,248,790 of NW_016811706.1, forward strand.
ATCATGGGCAATATCTTTGGAAACCTTCTCAAGAGCCTGATTGGGAAGAAGGAGATGCGCATCCTGATGGTGGGCCTGGATGCCGCAGGAAAGACCACCATCCTATACAAGCTGAAACTGGGGGAGATCGTCACCACCATCCCTACCATTGGTAAGAGCAGAGCTTGGATGTGGGCTTTCATGCCGGCAGCTGAGGCAGGGCAGGGACCTATTCCTGGTTCCCCCACCTGGCCTCTTCTCCCCAGGCAAGTCCATACAATTTGTGGGGTTCAGAAAAGAGGGGGGTGTTGTTTAGCTTACTAGCAGTTGCTGGGGCTGCTGTTTGCCCACCTAACCTGGCTCTCCCTGATGCGGGAACTTCCATGGCCTGGCACTCAACAGTTGCCCTCAGGCATGGAGTTGGTTTTTTCTCTGTGTTTGGAAAGCAGGTGAACGGCTTTGATGTTCCTGCCAAAGGCTTGAAATTGCTTGGGTTTAGATCTTTGGTGGCCAATCTTGGTTACAGTCTGCTGAAGGGAGGGAGAACATTTGCCATGTAGTAGGGGCTCCAGTCAGCATTCTCAGCTGGCTCTGCCTTTGGGGCTCCAGGATGCCAGCTTACTTCCCTTTCTTCACTCTGCCTCTCAGGCCCCACATCTTAGCTGAGGCCGACTCTGGTAGCCAAAGTACCAGAGTAGGGCTGAGTCATTTTGTAGGAGAGAGCACCAAAGACTCAGTGGAAAAGTCAGGAAAGTTGGCCCACGTTACCCAAGCAACTGTGAACCTCTCGACTGACTTTCCTCATCCTCTTCGACTTCTCTTCGGTTTTCATTTTGGCCTTCAGGCTGCTAGGTTAATGATTACCAGGTCTAAGGAAGCCTTAGCTTTTTTTCCATTGTTGGTGTCATGGCTACCACTGGGAGAAAGCAGAACCAAACTCATTGTGGTGGTGTTTGCGGGGCTAGTGTTTGAGGCCAAGTGGCCATTGCCTGTTCTTTTTCCAAAGGATTCAATGTGGAGACAGTGGAGTATAAGAACATCAGCTTCACAGTGTGGGATGTGGGTGGCCAGGACAAGATTCGGCCCCTCTGGAGACACTACTTCCAGAATACCCAAGGTATGCCTAGGCCTAGCATGGGTTGGTTGGGTGTGAGCAGAGAGTGTGGCTGTCTTTCTTGTTTATGGGTGGCCAACTGTTACCCTACTGCAGCTCCTGGGGGCAGAAGAAAGGGAGGAAAGGGAGCAAATATTTGGAGGGTGTCAGGCAGGTGTCGTCTTTTTGTTGGGGGGAGGGGTTACCTGTCATCTTAGTGCAGCCCATGCTCTGCCTCCCTAGGCTTGATATTTGTGGTCGACAGCAATGATCGGGAGCGAGTAAATGAGGCCCGGGAAGAGCTGATGAGAATGCTGGCGGAGGACGAGCTCCGGGATGCTGTACTCCTTGTCTTTGCAAACAAACAGGTGAGACTTCTTCCCACCCCAAAATCTGGGAGACAGCAAACTGGCTGTGGAAATTGTTGGGTCTTGGGCCTATTATACGGTAAACCCTTTTAGTATGCTCTCAATTTTAGAAGTGTGGGAAATTGAGCAGTTGGCTTCTTTATGCCCCTCTTCTTGTGCCCCACCCCAGCTTTATTTAGCAACATTGCAGTCCTCACGGATTGCCTCAAATCTTTCTTTCATCTTGCCTATTATCTACTTTAGGTGAATTGGCCTCACTCCTGCTGTCAGAGAGACCTGATTCTTTGGTTAGTTTGAATCACGTCTCTTGCTTCCCCACCAATCTCGTATTTGGTTTCCAATTCCTCAGTACAGTGACCGCTAGTGCCTTGGATCTTGGATTCTAGGGTGACTAAATCCAAAGTAGCTCCTTAGGATCTTGTTCTGGGTTTCCTAAAATAAAGGAGGAGGGGAAGGTGCTGGTACACATTTCTTTGGTAGATGGGTGTTCTAGAAGCCCTTAAAAAATCCTGAGGCTTCTTTTTGTGTGTCTCCCACGTGCTCCAGGATCTGCCTAATGCTATGAATGCTGCTGAGATCACAGACAAGCTGGGCCTGCATTCCCTTCGTCACCGTAACTGGTACATTCAGGCCACCTGTGCCACCAGCGGGGACGGGCTGTACGAAGGCCTGGACTGGCTGGCCAATCAGCTCAAAAACAAGAAGTGAGAGCCAGACAGCCCTAACCAAGCACCCCACCCACCCCTGACATACCTGCTGTCACCCTGCCCCAGTCCTACCCCTTCCTCTCCATTGCAAGTGTGGCCAGGGCCCTGGGTATCATGTCCGCATGCCCAGCAAGAGCCTTGCCTCCCCTGCTTCCCCTCCTTTTACCTGTCCACCTATATGACCAATCCCTAATTGCTGTCCTGATGATGAGTCATTCCAATTTACTGGATTTTAAACAAAAACAAAGTTGTTAATGGTTTCATGGGGTGGCCCCTCTCTCTCTCACCCTCTGGGTTTTGGGAGGTCGAGTGGGGTATTCTCTTTGTTTGGCAGTGGTTGCTGTCCTCTTGGCATCTGAATCCTTTCCCTGTCCCCACAAGCCCTTCTACTCCCCGTTTGTCTTTCCTTCGCCACTCTCTCCCTGTTCTACATGGAAATTGCACGGGCCTCTCTGTGTTTGCGTGCATGTGTGCGCCTGTATATACATGTATAGAGAGATATATTTGTGGGGGCCGGGGGGAGCGGGGAGGGGGTGGAGTTAAGCTCAGGGCTTGCAGCCAGGACACTGCCCACTGGAGACTGTCATCTGCCCCTTTCGTGTTGGTGAGATTAAGGGAAGAAGGTGGGAGGGCATTAGTCAGGCCGGACTACCCCAGTCTTTGACTGGTTACCCACCTCTCTACAGTTAGGTTTTTCTGGATGATAGGACAGATGATGGATTCTCCACCACCATTTTCCTTATACTCCTCTCTCCACCCTTAGGACTGGAGGGTGGCATTTATCTCTAGATGACTGTTCCCAAGGAGATGCCACTGTGCTCTGCCTTATTGTTGGGAAGGAGAGAGGAACCCACTCACTCTTATCAGCTTAGAGTGTTCAACTGATCCTTCCCCACCATCCTCAGATCTGTTCCTCTGGAGCTTGACTAGGGGGTGGGGATGGCAAGTCTGTGGTGTGTGTTAGGGACCCAGGGCATTGGGGGAAGGGAGGCAAAGGCCCCAGGCTTTCCATCTTCATTCTCTTTTGTTACTAGGAGGTGAGGCATGGATCAGTCCCATTACTGCCTTCCAGTGCCCCACCACCCTTCGATCTTGGGTGCTGGATGGTTCATCTGTCCTTGGTCAGTTTTCTCACCCTAGTACTCCTGTTGGCCTGACCAGGGCTACTGGGTGTTCTAATGAGGAGCTGGGAAGTGGGGTGACATAGCTGACCTTAGTATCAACACCCCTCTTCTCCAATTCTTGTTTTCTAGTCCAGGATGTGCTAAAGGATGAAGATTTTCTATTGTTTCCAGGCCCTCAGACCATCCTTGCTGTCCCTTTACCCTCCATGCCCCTGCCCTCCTCACCCACTTCTCATAAATGGATCTGGGGGTTAGAGTGGAGGAAATAAAATCCTGAAGTGGTTGTCAGTTCTTGTGGGATGCAGTGGTCTTCAGGGTTCTCGCCACATTATTATGTAGTTGTTCAGAAGTTGCTGCTATTGCATCTCTCTGTCTGCAGGGGGCACTTGTCCCTGAGGTCCTGGCCTGGGTCCTGACTTTTGTAGTTTCTGTGAAGACGTGGCTGTCCTGTGGGCTTCTGTGTGTGCTGGCTGCTCCCTGAGCTCCCAGACAGCTGTCCATAACCTTTCTGTGAAGGTGAGGGCCCAGGGCCCCCCACAGCATAGCTGAGAGATCCCTTCCCAGTAGGGCTGTCCCAAGCCCCACTCCATGAGGCCAGGTTTCCTGGCAACTTTTATCGATAGCAGGTGGATCAATACTAGTAACCCCATCCAAGATTGAACTGTGAAAGAGAGGTTCCAGGGGTATCTCCCTCAGTGCCAGTTACTTATTGATGTGTTACCCACGATGCAGCAGGTGTGTGCAGGTATCTTGCTCTCTAGGCCTGTGTGTGTGTGTGTGTGTGTGTGTGTGTGTGTGGGTGTGTGTGTATGGGCGTGGGTGTGGGTGTGTTTGTGTGTGGTGTTTGTGTGGGGGGGTGTTGGAGATTCTATTTCATTTAAAAATGTATTCATTACCCTGGCCCCACAGATGCTTCCCTCCATACTTTTTATTTGCTCTGTTTCCTCAGATTTATTTTGTCCTGCCCCATTGCCTCTCCTTCCCTGAACTCTTTCCTTTTCAATCTCAACTCATTCACTGCTGTTGCTTGTTTGCCCTTTTCCATGTATTTTTTCCTACTTAGGATTTTCCACTCTATCTTTGTGGTTCATGAGGACTTTGCCTCTTCTCCTGCCTCATTCCCTGACTTTCTCTAGTTAGATGCCAGTCCTAAATAGGTTTTCCTCACTTCAGGCCTCACCCCTCACCTTGTTTTTGGGGGGCTCCAGGGACCAATCTGGGCCTGAAAATGTTAGGAGGTTGCCTTGGTGCTGCCCCAGATCTGTCCAGCAGGGAGCAGTAAGTGATCTTGGTAGTATCCCTGGCTGCTAAGCCCTTGGCAGGGGTGGTCCTTTTTACATTCCCATTCACTTAACAGCTCTTTTGGGATTGGGTGTTTCATTCCATTTCTTCCCACTCCCTCTCCTCTCCTCTGGTAGGTTTAATTTTATGCTTTCCCTGATTCCAGCTTCCTGCTTCCTGAGGACTCCCCGCTCCCCCCACCCCAAAGTTTGTCTGTGGTGGTATAGTGGTAACTACAGTTCCTTCTCTGGAATGTAGACTGTATATGTTTAATAACTCACCTTCTCTATCCTTGCTCAAAATGTGGGATAACACGATGACTGTGACCCTGGTTGGAAATTAAACTTGTTTTATGCAGCTTTGGAGCAGACCTTCATCTTTGCTGTGCAGCAGCCATGGGACAGTGGTTTCATGTGAGGGGAGTCCTTTTTCTGGTCCCTCTCTCCATAGTGCTCCTTCTTTCAGCAAAGGGGTAAAAGGCACATTTGATTGATAGAGAGTAAGGTTATGGAGGAACTTAGTCCCACTCCACACTGGTTATTTCTTCCCATCATAACCCACGGGGGGAGCCCAAATGAATTGGGCACCAGAGTGTGAGGGCTTTGTGACTTTCCTCCTCTAGTTCTAAGGTTTAAACCTGAAATCAGCCACATTTCTCACCTGTTGGTAGACTGTAGGGACTTCACTGGCTGAAGGGCCCTGAACTTGGAGGGCCCCATGTACCTCTACTCTCAGATCTCAGCCTTGCACATGAGGTGCTTCTAGTTTGAACAGAGTCCCCTCACTAGTCTAGTTCTAGACTTTGGCAGTGAATAAGCATGAAGGATAAACGTCTGGGCAGTGTAATGACCTTGATCCTTCTTATAACTAATGGCCCTGCATCAGCTCTACTTTAGGCGTGTGGTTTTTCATTGTCAGGATGCCAAGCTCATCCAGAGATCCCACAAATGTCTTGAGGAATAGACCTTTTCCATAAAGCCTCCATCCTCCATCGCACTCCTACCACTATTCTGTTCCTCCCCTGCTACCAGTGTCTGGCTCCAGGCAAAGAAAGGGATGGTGCTACCTTTAGGGTGAGTGAGGTCTGGGTGAGCCAGGCAAGCCTTCCCCAGTCTTAATATTTTCTTAAGCTTTGAGGACAGAAGTCTTCCCAGCCTGCTGTTGTGGGAAAGGGATAGGATTTAGGCATATAATAAGTTTGAGAGCCCCAAGTACCAGTGTGAAGCATATAATTTGTATTCAGTTACTTCCCTGCTGCCTCCCCTGCCAATTTTCCTTTTTCAGCGCTTCTGTTATTAATAGGCCATCACCCTCAAGGACCAGTGCTTCCACCCATATATAACTCTCAGACTACCCCAACCAGACATGTATTATCAATCCCAATGACTTTGAACATTACCCACCTACTCCTCAAGATAAGATGACACTACCTTCCTTCCAGGCTTCTCCAAAGTTCTGCTTGGTGACAGGCTGCTGATAAGAGTATCTTTCCCAAGTGTTTTCTTTCTTTCTTTTTTTTTTTTTTGAGACGGAGTTTCGCTCTTGTTGCCCAGACTGGAGGGCAGTGGTACAATCTCAGCTCACCACAACCTCTGCCTCCCGGGTTCAAGCCATTCTCCTGCCTCAGCCTCCTGAGCAGGTGGGATTACAGGCATGTGCCACCACACCCAGCTAATTTTGTATTGTATTTTTAATAGAGATGGGTTTCTCCATGTTAGTGAGACTGGTCTTGAACTCCCGACCTCAGGTGATCTGCCAACCTCAGCCTCCCAAAGTGCTAGGATTGCAGACGTGAGCCACCACACCCGGCCAGGTGTTTCATTTCTATATTAGCAAATAGATATCTTTTAGAGCTACAACCTCTCATAATGATAATGGAGAGAACTTTAGCTGAATGGTGGGCCAGTGGGGGGTCTTTGGACCCCTGAACAACTTGGAGAAGAGGATGACCTGTTCCCTTTTGTCCCTTAGTACTCAATTTAGAATGCTAGGAAGTTGAGGGGAGCCCTCTTGTGGCAGTTGCTGAAACCTTCCTGTTATTTTGAGGGGACGTGGGATGAAGGGGAGATTGAACCTGGGAGGTAAATGCTTAGCACCCAGCTCTTAGGACAAACAGCAACCCCATCTTCCAGAACATGCATAGCATCAGTCATGGACTGGCAGAAGACTTGGACCCAGGGTCCACTTCAGGATAATTTGGGCAAGGGAGCTTCCCAAATGAGCCTGTAGAAAGCCAGTGGAAGGGCTTAGGTTGGCTAAGGTGGGATGGAGGGCAAAACCCTCCCCTTCATTCCAGAGTATAGGGGCAGTGGTAGAGAATAAATGTATGTGTGGGTTTCTCAGTCTTAAGGTATAAGGTCTGAAGGCTCTGGGAATTCACTGCACCCGCCACTTGCAGTTCAAGTGCCTAGGTTGGTTACAGCAGGAAGTTGACAAGTGTGTATTTAGTATATTTGATGTTTTTAGGCATCTGCTAAAAGTAGGCATCTGCTAAAAGTAGGTCAAACCACTGAACTCAGGGAGGAGTCTGGGGATCCATTTCTGGGATGCTGTGAAATATTTTTGGGATATCTGCAGTGTACCACATTGGGTAGTGAGAGTTGGGGGACACCTCTTCCATTGCTGCTGCTTTAGTGTAGGGAGTGGTGTCTTTGGGCAACAATCATATTATTAAGAAAAGCTTTTTTTTTTTTTGAGACACAGTCTCTGTCACCCAGGCCGGAATGCAGTGGCATGATCTCGGCTCACTGCAACCTCTGCCTCCCAGGTTGAAGTGATTCTTGTGCCTCAGCCTTTCCCGAGTTGCTGGGATTGTGAGTGCACACTATAACTCCCTGCTAAGTTTTTTTTTTTTTTTTTTTTTTT
>NW_016811706.1:1256717-1270514 GCF_001698545.2 Rhinopithecus bieti
TTTTTTTTTTTGAGACGGAGTTTCACTCTTGCCCAAGCTGGAGTGCAATGGCGTGATCTCAGCTCACCACAACCTCTACCTCTCAGTTTCAAGCAATTTTCCTGCCTCAGCCTCTGAGTAGCTGGGACTACAGGTATGTGCCACCATGCCCAGCTGATTTTTGCATTTTTAGTAGAGATGGGGTTTCACCATGTTGGCCAGGCTGGTCTTGAACTTGTGACCTCAAGTGATTCGCCCACCTTGGCCTCCCAAAGTGCTGGGATTACAGGCATGAGCCACTGTGCCTGACAGAAAAGCTTTTCCAGTTCTGAAGAGTGTGAAGGTAGGAGAACTAGAATCCAGTTCTCTCACTTTCCAACTCAGTAGCTAGAGAGAGAAGAGTGTCATGCTGGTCACTGGGGAGTGATAGGATCCGGATGCCTGGCTTTAGGTTATAGACAGGAGATGGAGAATCTGTTCTTGTCTTTGCCAAATCTTGCATTGATGGGATGATACCTCCTTGGTTAGAATAGCCATAGGGGAAGAGTGGAGGAAGGAAGTAACTGCTTCATTCTTGGATGAATGTGTGCATAAACATACCTGAAAGAAAACATCTAGTCAGCTGGGGTTATGCATACCCTTGAAAATACAACACCAGGCCAGGCACGGTGGCTCAGTTCTATAATCTCAGCACTTTGGGAGGCTGATGTGGGAGGATAGCTTGAGCCCAGGAGTTTGAGATCAACCTGGGCAACGAGGTGAGGCCCCATCTCTATAAGAAAAAAAATATATATAATATATATAATTATATGTTTATATATATATGTACAATTATATGCATATATATATATATTTTTTTTTTACTTTTATTTAAAAATATAGAGATGGGGTTTCACTGTGTTGCCCAGGCTGGTTTCAAACCCCTGAGCTCAAGCAGTCCTCCCACCCCAGCCTCCCAAAGTGCTGGAATTACAGGCGTGAGCCATTGTGACCAGCCAAAAAAAATGTGTTTTTAATTAGTTGGGCATGGTGGCACGTGCCTGTGGTCCCAGCTACTCAGGAGGCTGAAGCAGGATTATTGCTTGAGCCTGAGAGGTTGAGGCTGCAGTGAGCCACGTTTGCGCCACCGCACTGGTGACACAGCAAGACCCTGTCTCAAAAATCAAATTTTAAACCCAGATTTGTATATGCCAACTCAGGCTTTTACTTTATTAACAACCTGTTATAAATAAATACTTAAGAATATTTAAAGAGCAGTGTTCTGCTTACTCTTTGGCACATAATAGGCATGCAACCTTGATGAACAAATGGATGAATTAATAAACACCATTGTCTTTAATCAAGCTGGGCATGGTGGGTGCCCCATGAGTCTTGGAAGCTGGGGTACTGTGGTAGGGTTTCTTCTACATACTGACAGACACCTTTGAGGGTGGAGGCTTTTCTAGGAATGGTTCTGTGATTAAGTTGTATCTCCAGCCAGGGGTGGGTCAACTCTCCTACCTTTCCAGAAATCATCTCACCTTTCTCTGTTGTTTGGATTTCTTCTAACCTAATCCAAGGAAAAAACTCCTTCTCTGGTCCCTCCAGGGTGCAGATGGGCTTGTGCTGCCTGTGATTGGATATTGTCTTTAATAGTTTTGCCCTTTCCATTTTTACTACCACGCTCTCCTACTCTACTCCTCTTCCCCTTCAGGTTCCTCTTCCCCTTCAGAACAGAGCCTCAGACCTGGATAAGACAATAGCCTTCCACCTTCACGACACTGTTCAAGTCTGCTGATACATCAGTGCAGTATGCTGTGTCATCCTTTTGCTTAGAAACTTCCAATGTGTTCCCATTGCCTTAGTCTGACATTCAAGGTTCTTCATAACTAGCCCTTAATTCCCTGTCCAACCATCTCTCTCTAGTCTCTGGCCAAATCCCTTACTTTAGACAAATCGGTCCATTAATTTTTCCCAAACATGTGGCCCTCTGCCTTTACCTCCTTTCTCACTTGTTTAAAAATCCCACTCCAAGATCTAGCTCGTTTCACCCCCACAAAGCTGCCTGTGCCCTCTGCAACCACAAGGACTTTTATAGTTTTTCCCCACGTTGGCTCCTTTAGCTGTGTTAGCACAACTCATTTAATACCTGCCACTCATTCCCCTGTATCACTATATATCTTGTTTATCCATGTAATATTTAATATTAAAAATTATTTTCATAACCTGAGAAGTAACATCTGAGCAGGAAAAAAATTATTTTATAACCAAAGTAATTTTATTGTAAAAGATCCAAACAATACAAAAATATACAGAGCAACATGTGGGACATTCCCCTCTACTCTTCTCTCATGCCCAAACGTAACCATCCTCAGCTATTTGATGTGCATCCTTCTAGTTCCTTTTCTTTTTTTTTTTTTTTTTTTTTTTTTTTGAGACGGAGTCTCGCTCTGTCACCCAGGCTGGAGTGCAGTGGCCGGATCTCAGCTCACTGCAAGCTCCGCCTCCCGGATTTACGCCATTCTCCTGCCTCAGCCTCCCGAGTAGCTGGGACTACAGGCGCCCACCACCTCGCCTGGCTAGTTTTTTTGTATTTTTTTTTAGTAGAGACGGGGTTTCACCGGGTTAGCCAGTATGGTCTCGATCTCCCGACCTCATGATCTGCCCGTCTCAGCCTCCCAAAGTGCTGGGATTACAGGCTTGAGCCACCGCGCCCAGCCTCTAGTTCCTTTTCTAAATGTATGTGCTGATACATGTTTGTGGAGGGGTTAAAATATAAATGGGCTCATATCACATCTGTTATTCTGCTACTTGCTTTTTTACTTAGGGTATATATACATTTGTCTTAGATATTTTCTATATTAGTATAATTAGATCTTTTAATGCCTTCTCAGTATTTCATAGTATAATTTCTTCAAAATAAAACATACTGTCTAGAATCTATTATTTGGAGGGTATCGTGTAGCTAGTACTTAGCTCCAGACATGATTGTAACCTTGACCTTGCCATCAGTTAGCTGGCTCTGGGGGAGATAGGAAGGGAGGAATGGGGCATACACAAATAACTGCAACAAAAGGAAAAATATAATAATATCCACAAGTGTATGCCTGGAGCTCCTAGCTAAGAGAATCAGGACTTCACAGAGGAAATGATATTCGAGCTTAGCCTGGAGGGAGCTTGACAGGTAAAAGAAGTGTATGTGTGCAGGCACAGAGATGGAAACAGAAAGATGTAAGTTTGTCTGATGCCAGACCACAGTCCTTGAGCAGGAAGGGAATTTGGCTCAATTCACAAACATTTACTGAGCATTTATGTGTCAGACATTATACTAGCAATGAAGATTTAGAAATGAGAAACATGAGGTTCCTGTCTCTAAAAGGGATTCAGTTTAATGGAATAAAAGCGAAGTTTGGAAATGCAGATTAGGGCCGGATGACAAGCTTTCAGTTGTCATGTCAAGGAGTTGGAATTTTATTCACGAGGGCAATGTGAAGCCATGGTAGGCTTTTTAGTGGGCAGATGATGGGATTGAAACTGTAGAAAGCGGCAGTGTACACAATGGTCCAAAGTAGGGAGAGGCTAGGGTTGAGGGGCTTATTTTTTGAAACAAGGTCTCTGTAACCTAGACTGGAGTGCAGTGGTGTGATCATGGCTTACTGCAGCCTTGATCTCCTGGGCGCAAGTGATCCTCCCACCTTAGCCTCCTGAGTAGCTAAGACCACAGGAGCACACCACCATACCTAGCTAATTGTTAAATTATTTGTAGAGAGAGGGTCTTGCCATGTTGCCTAGGCTGATCTTGAGCTCCTGGCCTCAAGCAATCCCCCTGCTTCAGCCTCCCAAAAGTGTTGGGATTACAGGTATGAGCCACCATGCCAAGACTTTTCTTAAACAAGATAGAAGTTTAGAGGTTTTCTTACACAAGATAGAAGTTTAAAGTTTTCTTAAACAAGATAGAAGTTTAAAGGCCAGACACGGTGGCTCACGCCTGTAATCCCAGCACTTTGGGAGGCCTAGGCAGGCAGATCATGAGGTCAGGAGATCGAGGCCATCCTGGCTAACACGGTGAAACCCCATCTTCACTAAAAAGAAAAATACAAAAAATTAGCCAGGCGTGGTGGCGGGTGCCTGTAGTCCCAGCTACTTAGGAGGCTGAGGCAGGAGAATGGCATGAACCCAGGGGGCGGAGCTTGCAGTGAGCCGATATCGCACCACTGCACTCCAGCCTGGGCGACAGAGCGAGACTCTGTCTCAAAAAAAAAAAAGTGTCTTTCTGCCTCAGTTAAAAGGTGTCTGGGGTCGTGCATGGTGGCTCACACCTGTGATCCCAGCACTTTGGGAGGCCGAGGCAGGTGGATCACCTGAGGTCAGGAGTTCGACACTGGCCTGGCCGACATGGTGAAACCACGTCTTTACTGAAAATACAAAATTAGCCTGGTGTGGTGGCACACACCTGTAGTCCCAGCTACTCCAGAGGCTGAAACAGGAGAATTGCTTGAACCTGGGAGGCAGAGGCTGCAGTGAGCCACAATCGCAGCACTACACTCCAGCCTGGGCAAGACAGAGTGAGACTTCATCCAAATAAATAAAAATAAATAAATAAAAATTAGCCAGATATGCTTGCTTGAACCCAGGAGGCGGAGGTTGCAGTGAGCCAAGATCACACCACTGCACTCCACCCTGGGCAACAGAGTGAGACTCTGTCAAAAAAAAAAAAAAAAAAAAAAAAAAATGGTGAGCTGGGCGTGGTGACTGACGCCTGTAATCCCAGCACTTTAGGAAGCCGAAGCAGGCAGATCACTTGAGTCCAGGTGTTCGAGGCCAGCCTGGGCAATATGGCGAAACCGCATCTCTACAAAAAATATAAAAATTAGCTGAGTGTGGTGGCATGCCCCTGTGGTCCCAGCTACTTGGGAGGCTGAGGCAGGAGGATCACTTGAGCCCAGGAGGTGGAGGTTGCAGTGAGCCAAGATTGCACCACTATGCTACAGCCTGAATGACAGAGACCCCCATCTCAAAAAAAAAAAAAAAAAAGGTATCTGGCAGCTGGTCTGAAGATAGGCATCTCAATTGTTCACAGCCAGTTACAGATCGAACTCCTCTTTCCCCCTTCTCACTACTGCACTTGACTAGTCTTTTTTTCCCCCCACAAAGAATGGGGCTTCAGATACAACCGAAAAATAAAAGTATCTGGTGGTAGGCAATCCAGAACTGGCATGGTGGCTCTGCAGTTAACAAGGACTTATGCTGCTTTTTGCTTCACCATCCTAGCATGCAGCTTCCATCCTAATGGTCATCTCATTGTCTAATATGGCTTCTAGAGCTTAATTAATCTCATCTGCATTTCAGATAGCAGACAGAAGGAATGAAAGATGATTGGGGGAGGGAGAGGAGCACAGAAGGATGCTTCCTAGTTAACTCTTTAAAGGGCCTTCTTGGAAGTCCCAAGACAATACTTCCAACACTTCGTTTATGTTCTCTTGGCCAGAACTTAGTTAGCCATATCCAGCTTTAAGGGAGACTTGGAGATGTAGTTTTGTGGTTTTTTTGTTTAACTTAAAAAATATTTTGATATGTAATTTGCAGTGAAATGCACAGATCGTAAGTATACAGTTTGATAAGTTCTGACAAATGCATACACCCATGTAACCCACATCCCTCTGAAAATATAGAGCATTTCATCACCCCTAGAAATTCCCTCCTGCTGAGGGGACTTTTTTTTTTTTTAAACAATACAAATGAGAGATAATGAGACTTCTTATCCTGAGGTGGGAGGGTTGTAGCTATGGGAATAGAAGGGAGGAGCTGGAGAGACTGTGGAAGGAGAATCCAGAGTAGACCCGTTGGATGTGGGAGATGAAAGAAGAATGAATGCTGGTAGCAGAGCCACTAACAGAAACAGGAGATAGGGAGGAAGTCTGGGTTGTTACAGATGGGTTGGAAGAATGAGTGCAGTTAAGACTATTGGCCGGGCGCATTGGCTCAACGCCTGTAATCCCAGCACTTTGGGAAGGCTTAGGCAGCCGCATCATGAGGTCAGGAGTTTGAGAGCAGTCTGGCCAACATGGCGAAACCCCATGTACTAAAAATACAAAAATTAGCCAGGCGTGGTGGTGGGTGCCTATAATCCCAGCTACTTGGGAGGCTGAGAAAGGAGAATCGCTTGAACCCGGGAGGTGGAGGTTGCAGTGAGCCAAGATCATGCCATTGCACTCCAGCCTGGGCGACAGGAGTGAAACTCTGTCTCAAAACAACAACAACAAACTTTTAAAAAGTGGACTGGGCATGGTGGCTCACACCTGCATCCCAGCACTTTGGAAGGCCGAGGCGGGTGGATCACCTGAGGTTGGGAATTTGAGACCAGCCTGACCGACGTGGTGAAACCCTGTCTTTACTAAAAATACAAAATTAGCCAGGTGTGGTGGTGCATGCCTGTAATCCCAGCTACTCGGGAGGCTGAGGCAGGAGAATTGCTTGAACCCGGGAGTTAGAGGTTGTGGTGAACCGAGATCACACCATTGCACTCCAGCCTGGGCAACAAGAGCAAAACTCCTCCTCCTCAAAAAAAAAAAAAAAAGAAAAAAAGTGATAGTCTGGCCGGCCGTGGTGGCTCAAGCCTGTAATCCCAGCCCTTTGAGAGACTGAAGGGCAGGCGATCACCAAGATCAGGCAGGATTTTGAGGGACAGCCTGGCCAACATGGTGAAACCCTTATCTACCTAAAAATACAAAAATTAGCAGGCATTGGTGGCGGCGCCTGTAATCCCATAGCTACTTGGGGAGCTAAGGCAGGGAATCGCTTGGAACCTGGGAGGCGGTGGGTGTGCAGTGAGTGGAAAATCACCTCACTTGCACTCACAGGCCTGGGCCCACACGAGTGAGGACTCCATCTCAAAAAAAAAAAAAATTGTGGAAGTCGGGCGGGCGCAGTGGCCACCCCTGTAATCTCAGCACTTTGGGAGCGATGGGGATCACGGGGGTCAGAATCGAGACCATCCTGGCGTAACATGGTGAAACCCCCCTCTCGTATAAAAAAATTGGCAAAAGATTTTAGCTTGAGGGCGTTGGCCATGGTGGGGGGCGCCTATATCCCAGCTACGTCGGGAGGCTGAGGCAGGAGAATGGCGTGAACCCGGGAGGCGGAGCTTGCGTGGGCCGAGATCGCGCCACCTGCACTCCCAGCCTGGGGGGACAGGAGCGAGACTCCGGTCTCAAAAAAAGAAAAAAAAAAAAAAAAAGTGAAGTCTTTACACAAACATAAAGGGGTTATGTGTGCTGCCCTTTGAGAAGTTTGTTGATGAAAGGAGAAAGGAAGTAGTAGCACCAGAGGAAAAGATCAGGGGTTTACCCTGTTCTTACAGGAAAACAGCTCCTTGCTCTTTTCAGCTAGCTTTTCAAAGGATAGGGATAGGACAGCTCCCTGCCCTCTTTCGGATATTTGGATCTATAACCTCCAGAAATTCAGGCTGAAGTAGTTGGAGGTGGGAGAGGAATGAGACAACTGTCTGGGTGGGGTCGGCCAGCCAGACACTGCCAGGATAGCCACAAGGAGACATAACTTAGAGGAAAGAGCAGACAGCAACCACATTGGACTCAGGCAGTCCTGGGTTTGAATCCTGTCTGTGTCACCACCTAGCCTGATGACCTTGGGCACATCCTGAGCACCCTGTGCCTTATCTGTAAAATGGAAACAATTATGCCGACCTTTTAGGTTGGTTTTGAGGATTAGAGACTAGCTCCTGACACACAGTAGGTAATCGTAAATTGGTGCTATTATTTGGCCCAACCCACGTTATAGGACAGAACGTCTAACGGACGGGTCAGAACCTGCGCTTTCTGGATCTTGGAGGGTACAGAGGGCGCCCCTCGGCCTCCTCCCTTTCGGAGGTGGGGACAAGGTGGAGGAAGGGCTGCAGGAGGAGGAGCTCTAGCATCGCGACCCGCCCCGTCCCGTCCAGTCTGGCCTGGGCGCTGCGGGAACGCTGTCCTAGCTGCCGCCACCCGAACAGCCTGTCCTGGTGCCCCGGCTCCCTGCCCCGCGCCCAGTCATGGCCCTGCGCCCCTCACTCCTCCCGCTCTATCTGCTGCTGCTGCTGCTGCTCAGTGCAGCGGTGTGCCAGGCTGAGGCTGGGTTCGAAACTGAAAGTCCCGTCCGGACCCTCCAAGTGGAGACCCTGGTGAGGAGATAGTCCCGAACCTCAGCACCTGTGGGCCGAGCCTTGTGGGGTAACACAGGGATCTCAAGGAATCTGGGAGCCGGGAAGGGAGGAAGTGCGGGAACTGAGTTGGGGGTGGTGCCGGGTCTAGGAGCGAGAACGGGATCTTTGGCAGAGCATCCGTGACCCCTGTAGTCCGATCGTAGGTGGAGCCCCTCGAACCATGTGCCGAGCCAGCTGCTTTTGGAGACACGCTCCACATACACTACACGGTGAGGGGTCTGGGGGGCCGGGGCGGGGCCTGGGAGGGGGTGGCGCCCTGCTGAAACACGTCAGCTTTGGCTTGGACACGTGGCAAGCGGTTCGGGAGAAGAAACTCGGGGCTCTGGGGTCATAGAGCATGTGGCGAGGGGAGAGGCGTTGCTCTTCCGTGCCTCTTTTTCCTCCTTGCTTTTCTGCCAGTTCCTACCTGGCACGGAGAAGTGCAGGGTGGAGAGATCTCCGAGAAGCGTCAGCCCTCTGGGGCTTCCTGTTCCTTACAGCGGTAAGGGGAAGGCTAGGCTGCCGCTGAAAGGGGGCTGCCGCCGCCCAGCGGTCCAGGTGTGTGTTGCGCGCCTGCTGGGAGGGAGAGGGTGCTAGGTGTATGCTCTTGATGCTCTCTCCCCCCAGGGAAGCTTGGTAGATGGACGTATTATTGACACCTCCCTGACCAGAGACCCTCTGGTTATAGAACTTGGCCAAAAGCAGGTGATTCCAGGTATGTGACCTGTGCCTCCCATTCTACCTCTTCACAACCTAAGCCCTTTCTTAGCCTCTTCAGCTCCAAAGCTGCCCTGGAAATTCCCCCTGAAATCAGTAAGACCCTAGGGCTCTACCAGTTACCTTCTGAGGTTCAAACCTCACTTCTAATACTCCACTTGTCCCATACCCTATTGGAAGCCAGAGATTTAAGAACTGGGGGCAAGAACTATTGAGGATGGAGGAGGAAGACTTTGTTGTTCATGTCATGGGATTTGGGGAAGGTGGATAGCTTCCAGTTCAGTTGTGTCTTCTTCCTCAAGGTCTGGAGCAGAGTCTTCTAGACATGTGTGTGGGGTGAGTATCTGGGCAGGGGTGGGCCTGGGTACCCTCTTTGCATGGGAAGAGGTTTTCTCTGCCGTCCTCGCTCCTTAAGAAGCAGGAGGCTGGGCGCGGTGGCTCAAGCCTGTAATCCCAGCACTTTGGGAGGCCGAGACGGGTGGATCACGAGGTCAGGAGATCGAGACCATCCTGGCTAACACGGTGAAACCCCGTCTCTACTAAAAATACAAAAAACTAGCCGGGCGAGGTGGCGGGCACCTGTAGGCCCAGCTACTCTGGAGGCTGAGGCAGGAGAATGGCGTAAACCCGGGAGGCGGAGCTTGCAGTGAGCTGAGATCCGGCCACTGCACTCCAGCCCGCCACAGAGCAAGACTCCGTCTCAAAAAAAAACAAAAAATTAGCCGGGCGAGGTGGCGGGCGCCTGTAGTCCCAGCTACTTGGGAGGCTGAGGCAGAAGAATGGCGTGAACCTGGGAGGCTGAGCTTGCAGTGAGCTAAGATCCGGCCACTGCACTCCAGCCTGGGCGATAGAGCAAGACTCTGTCTCCAAAAAAAAAAAAAAAAAAAAAAAGAAGAAGAAAAAGCAGGAGAATGTGGAATAAAGGACCCTGCTTCCCACTGGACAGGTCCAGGTCAGTGGGAACCCTGAGGACATCCAAAGCCTCTGTGCCTCTTGTGCTGTTGCTTTTGTTGGGGAGTTGAGGCATATGGGGAGATGGACACCTTTGCTGGCCAGCCTGTTTGGTGTTCAGGTGGAAAAGTTCGTGTTTTGGGTGTGAAGATCCAGAGGGTTTTGCTGGAGGAGCTTCAGCTGGACTGAGGCTGCTGGCCTACCTCTCCTGCCTCTGGCTGTGACTGACATTCCTTCCCTCAGAGAGAAGCGAAGGGCAATCATTCCTTCTCACTTGGCCTATGGAAAACGAGGATTTCCACCATCTGTCCCAGGTAATCTGACTAGGCCTATCTCTCAGGCCATCAAAATACCCAGTCCCTAAGAGCTGTAAGGAGCTATATACTTTGTCTCATGCTTGAGAAGGTCCAGACCAAGTTTGTTTAGACAGACCGGAGTGCCTGGGGCCTCTATCTCCAGGGCTACTTTTTTCTTCCTCATATCACCAACAGGGACTAAAGACAAATAACCTGATGAGGCCACCTGGCGTGACCTCTAGCAGCCAGTAACTTGTTAGGGAAGAGAACTGCTTGGGCCACATGGGTCTGCTGCCTGTGCCACCACCTTTCCCAGAACACTGGGCTTCTTTCCTGCCCTTTTCTACAACTCTACGCTGTGTCAGCTGTACAGCCGCCCCCCGCCCTTCCTTTCAGCCTCCATCAGGGAAGAGATAGTGAAAATAATCACAGTCAAGTAATTCAAAACAAAAAAAAAGCAACTGTTAAAGCCAAGTCTACCCCATAACTTTAAAAGCCATCATAGGTCACTGCCGATGTCTATTTTTGAAGGGTTGAGATGGACAGATTTCCCAAAATGCATATCTTTTGCTTTCAGTTCTAACAAATGTTCTATTAGCTAAAATGTGTTGTACTCCACAGAGTATTGGGCTCGTAATTCTTCTTCTTCTTCTTTTTTTTTTTTTTTTTTTTTTGAGACGGAGTTTCATTCTTGTTGCTCAGGCTGGAGTGCAGTGGCGCAATCTTCACTCACCACAACCTCTGTCTCCTAGGTTCAAGCGATTCTCCTGCCTCAGCCTCACGAGTAGCTGGGATTACAGGCATGTGCCACCACGCCCAGCTAATTTTGTATTTTTAGTAGAGATGGGGCTTCTCCATGTTGGTCAGGCTGATCTCAAACTCTCAACCTCAGGTGATCTGCCTGCCTTGGCTTCCCAAAGTGCTGGGATTACAGGCATGAGCCACCGCACCTGGCTGGGCTCATAATTTTTATTCTAGTTCCAGCTTAGAGAAAGGCCTGGAAGGAGGGTAGGGCAACCAAGGAGAAACTCTTTTACCCAAAGCCCTATACCTCCCCATTCCCAGTGCTGCTTATTTGCACCTCTTCCGCCCACTCATTTCTGTTCCACCTGCCCCTTTACTTCTTAAGCAGCATCCTCATCCTTCTTCCTCTTCAGTTCTTATGCTGAAACTCCTGTTATCTCATAATCACGTTGAATGTGCTCATTGGTTGGTTGATTTTTTAAAGTCTAGTTTAAATCCATTTAATTTCAGCCCTACAAAGACTCTATCTATGTGGTTATTTGGAAATACGATAAGTTAGTAGTTAGTATAGAGGGTTCTCCCACTTACAAATGGAGAAGAGTCTTACATTTCATATGCACAGAAAGTTTTCCTGCATTCAAAGACTTGTCACTGGACCCAAGCCACACGTGTCAACATGACTATCACTGAACTCTGCTCATAATCCTCCTCTACTCTTGTCTAAAGGAATTCAACCCCACATTTAAATCTTGTCAGCTTCATAGTTGTTGGCTTTGCTGTGGCCTACCCTCCCTATTTTCATTCAGATTCTGAGCCCTGGATAAAATGCACTGAGAGTCTAACCCTCTCCACCCCTCTGCCTCTCCAGCGGATGCAGTGGTGCAGTATGACGTGGAGCTGATTGCACTAATCCGAGCCAACTACTGGCTAAAGCTGGTGAAGGGCATTTTGCCTCTGGTAGGGATGGCCATGGTGCCAGCCCTCCTGGGCCTCATTGGGTATCACCTATACAGAAAGGCCAGCAGACCCAAAGTCTCCAAAAAGAAGCTCAAGGAAGAGAAACGAAACAAGAGCAAAAAGAAATAATAAATAATAAATTCTAAAAAACTTCTTTGCATTCTTCATCTGATACTTTCTGAGACTGCCTTTGAAAGTGGGAATGAGGTAAAGGGCTGAGGAAAAAAGCATTCTTAGTTGCATCTTGCCTGGCATGGGGGTGGTTGTAGGCCCTGGATCACCTCTTCCCCTGGCCTCTTCTTGCTGTCCTAACTGACTTTAAGGATCTGGTCTTGAGTCTTTCCATAGGATCTCTAAGTCCTTAAGGTATGGGTTTTGGCTTTCATGGCGCCCTGATTCTGAGGAGGGATGCTTAATTGAGCAGTGAGCCTCCTGGTAGTTGCCTAGCTCTTCTCTCTATTCCCTGGGACCACAGTGTTCCTAGTGTCCTCAAAGAGGACTGCTCTGTTCAATATGGAAAAGATACAAGGAGCTCATAAACTCCATGGAAATTTTTAATAGTAACATCCCTACATCTCTCAAAAAAAAAAAAAATCTGTAGGAGTTGAAAGATTTTTTTCCTTAGATCACAGGTTGTGGAAGATCACGTGGGCTGCTTCAATTATATTTTAAGTGGTTGGATGTTGTTTATCACCTGGATGGGCTGTAGGTATGGACAAGGGCTGGGGTAAATTGCTTTGATAGTTGACTATAAAGAGTGGGTTGAGCTGGCTCAGCACTTCGTCACTCACTGAGATGCCATCCAAGTACTGCTTCAGCATCTCCCGCAGCTTTCCATTGATATCTAGCAGCTGGGCTCGTCTGTGTTGGAGGCTCAGTTGCTCCAGTTTCACTTTGTTGTACCTTTTCCAGAAATTCTCCATTCCTGTGTAGTCCACCATCACCTGGGAGTGGAGTTGCAGGGAGAAGGTGTGCAGCGAGACCCACTAGCAAATGGTGCCCAATGCCCCACCATCCCCCAGCCTTTACCTTGGCGAGCTCCTCAGTAAGCTCTTCTAAATTATTCTCCTCAATCCCCTCCTGCTCCTTAGGAGTCAATACTGATGAATAAAAAGGCAGCACTTTTTCTTCCTCAGTTTCAAATTTCCTACATATTTCAGCAAGTTTAAGGATCTTTTCACCCTATTTGAAGCAGGAAGAGAGTTTATATTAGGAAAGGGAGTGGAGAGGGAAGCTAGTGGAGTTGATTCCCCTGTTTGAACCCAGGTAAGCTACTCGTCCAAGTGGGAAACAATAGCAATAAATACATATAGCAAATAGAGGTTACCATGTAACACACACTATTCCAAGTATTTTCTATTCTTATTGTAAAATTAATTCATAGCCTGGGAAACATAGGAAGATCCTATCTCTACAAAAAATTTTGTAAAAGCCAGGTGTGGTGGCACATGCCTACAGTCTCAGCGACTGGGGAGGCTGAGGTGGAAGAATCACTTGAGCCCAGGAGGTAGAGGCTGGAGTGAGACGAGATGGTGCCACCACACTCCAGCCTGGGCAACTGAGTGAGACCCTGTCTCAAAAAAAAAAAAAAATCATTCATTCATTATTAATTCATTTCTTTAATGACAGAGTTTCACTATTGTTGCCCAGGCTGGAGTGCAGTGGTGCAGTCTTGGCACACTGCAACTTCTGTCTCCAGGGTTCGAGCGATTCTTCTTCCTCAGCTTCCCGAGTAGCTGGGATTACAGGCATGCGCCACCATGCCGAGCTAATTTTGTATTTTTAGTAGAGATGGAATTTCTCCATGTTGGTCAGGCTGGTCTCAAACTCCCAACCTCAGGTGATCTGCCTGCCTTGGCCTCCCAAAGTGTTGGGATTACAGGTGTCAGCCACCGTGCCCAGCCAAAAACTCTTTCATTATTAATTCATTTCTTTTTTCTTTTCTGTCTTTTTTTTTTTTTTTTTTTTTTTTTTTTT
>NW_016811706.1:1271034-1293161 GCF_001698545.2 Rhinopithecus bieti
TGGTCTCAAACTCTTGGGCTCAAGCAATCCTCCCACCTTGGCCTCCCAAAGTGCTGGGATTACAGGCATGAGCCACCACGTCTGGCCAATTCATTTCAATTTAAAATGTAGACCAGACGTGGTGGCTTACATCTGTAATCCCAGCACTTGGGAAGCCAAGGTGGGTGGATCGCTGAGGTCAGGAGTTGGAGAACATCCTGGCCAACATGGTGAAACCCTGTCTCCACTGAAAATACAAAAATTAGCTGGGTGTGGTGGTGCACACCTGTTATCTCAGCTACTCAGGAGGCTGAGGCAGGAGAATTGCTTGAACTGGGGAGGTGAAGGTTGCAGCGAGCCAAGATCATGCCACTTCACTCCAGCCAGGGCAACAGAGTAAGACTTCATCTCAAAAATAATAATAATAATTAATTAATTAAAATGTAAGAGGTGGCTCGATGCAGTGGCTCATGCCTGTAATCCTAGTGTTTTAGAAAGCCAGGGTGGGCCGGGCGCGGTGGCTCAAGCCTGTAATCCCAGCACTTTGGGAGACTGAAACGGGCAGATCACGAGGTCAGGAGATCGAGACCATCCTGGCTAACACGGTGAAACCCCGTCTTTACAAAAAAATACAAAACACTAGCCGGGCGAGGTGGCGGGCGCCTGTACTCCCAGCTACTCGGGAGGCTGAGGCAGGAGAATGGCATAAACCTGGGAGGCGGAGCTTGCAGTGAGCTGAGATCCGGCCACTGCACTCCAGCCTGGGCGACAGAGTGAGACTCCGTCTCAAAAACAAACAAAAAAAAAAGAAAGCCAGGGTGGGAAGATCGTCTGAGGCCAGGAGTTTGAGCCAGCCTGGGCAACATGGCGAAACCCCCTCTCTACAAAAAATACGAAAGTTAGCCATGCACTGGGGAGGCTGAGGCAGGAGGAACGCTTGAGCCCAAGGAGGCAGAGGTTGCAGTGAGCCAAGATGGCGCCGCTGCACTCTAGCCTGGGAGACAGAGTGAGACCCTGTCTTCATCACCAGAAAGAAAAAAAAAAAAAGTAGGAAGGGGCTCACCAGGGTGGCTCACGCCTCTAATCCCAGCACTTTGGGAGGCCAAGGCAAGAGGACTGCTTGAGGCCAGGAGTTCATAACCATCCTGGGCAACACAGTGAGACCCCATCTGTAGAAATACGTAAATAAATCAATTAATTTATGTATTAGGGGAGGAAACATGGAATAAAAATATTTTTATTAATTAATAAACTAATTAATTTATGTATTAGGGGAGGAAACATGGAATAAAAAAGGTATTCCAAGTGTCCACTTAGCCAGGAAGCAGGAAGAAGCCTCCGCTATCCTTTCCAAATCCCTTTAACCTTGCAGGGAGCCAAGTTCCTTGACTTTGTTCTGACTCCTCTCCCTTGTGTTACCTTATCAACAATCTTTCTCAGGGCCTTGAGGGTGGCATTACTTTCCAAGGTGAGTTTGACTAAGTTCTTCTGGGATGCTGCCCGGGCCTGAGTCCTTTGGGCCTTAAGTTTTCGCAGTTGTACAAGGACCAATTCCTTGTCATTACGGATATACCGGTTCTCATCTTCACTCTCACGGCTGTGTATCATGATCTTGCCTTTTGAAATAGTTATGGCATCCTAGAGGAACAGATTAGGGGAAACACTTGGCCAAATGAGGGTCTTCAGTGAGATAGGTAAAAGGGCTGCCTGGGGACTGAAATCAGAGCATATCATCTTTTCCCAACCAATCAGTGATGAGGCCCAGGGGAAACAAGGGGAAGCAGAAGAGGGGGTAATAGAGCAGTTAAAGCAGTGAGTATGTCACTGTGAGTAACTCACAGGTTAGTGAGTATACACTAACCTGTAGTTTCTGTATTTTTTTCATATGTACTTCAATCTCTTTGGAGCTCTTCTCATCCTTCACCTGCAGGGTCTCAAAGGCAGCCTTTCGATCCTCTGTGGCATCAGTGTAATTCTTGAGTACATCCTGGAACTTTCTCCACAGATCTTCTACTATGTTCTCCAGGTGCAGCCTTAGAAAGTGCTTCTCTTCTAAATTCTAGCAAGTGACCCCAGAATAGCAAATGTTTGGAATTACCTTATTAGTGCCCTTTCACTTCCACCAGCAACCTCACCCTCTTGAACTGTTTGTAGCATAGTTTAGTACAGAGGTCTCCAATGAAAATGCCTACAGAAGACCAGGCAGATGATATAAATAAATTCTGTGGGCCGGGTGGGGCCTGTGGTGAACTGGAGAGGAAATGCTGCATTTGGGAGGAGGAGGGGCAGCCACTGAGCTCCACGTGAGCCTTGCCATTTGGAAATGTGGCCCAGTGTTGCCAGATCTTTAAATTTTTCAAGGGAAGCTGAAAATTTGGATGTTTTTATGCAATCTCCAATTTTAAAGTGTAAGATGCTTATTCAAAAAATTTTATAAAACACTATGGGATAAATAAAAACAAAGAACTCCATACCCAAACCTAGGTCTGTGGGCTGGCTAAGTTTGCAACCTCGAGGACAATGGAAAGCACTTTGGATCAAGGGGCAGGAGACCTAGATTCTCCTGGTTCTACCACAGACCAGCAGCATGACTTTGGCAGGTCATTTTACTTATTGGGCCTTACTTTCTTCATCTGAAAATCACAGGGGTGAAGCCAGATGATCTCCTTGGTGCTTTTTAGCTCTAAAATGCATTCCCTTGACATTTTAGAATGGTCTTCCCTCCCGACCAATTTTCACAAAATTACAAATTGTGGGATACCTACAGTGGCAATAGATATTTTATTCACTGTGTTGGCTAAAGGGGTCTCTTCTACCTCTAGTAGCCTTGAGCATTTTAATTTTTTAATTTTTTAATTTTTTTGAGAGAGGGTCTCGCTCTGTCACCCAGGCTAGAGGGCAGTGTTGCTATCACAGTTCACTACAGCCTCCATCTTCTGGGCTCAAGCGATCATCCTACCTCAGCCTCCTAAGTAGCTTGGACCATAGGCGCACACTACCACGCCTGGCTCTTTTCTTCTTTTTTTTTTTTGGTGGGGAGGTAGAGATGGCAGTCTCCCTGTGTTGCCCAGGCTGGTCTTGAACTCCCAGTCTCAAGTGATCCTCCTGCCTTGGCCTACCAACGTGCTGGGATTACAGGTGTGAGCCACTGTTCCCAGCCTCCATGAGCATTTTTCTATCACCTCCTTCCACTTCTTGTCTGTCTACTCTCCCTCCGTACCATGTTTTTGAGATCATTCCACATGCTCTGGAACTCCAGCTTGCTTTCATACTCAGAATCTATATAGTTCTGCTCCATGGCCATGAAGATATCTTGCAGATAGTGAATCTCTTTCTCATGTTGGTCAATAATTGTCTTCCTGTAGGAGACAAGACACTGTCCCTGCTCTGAGGGATACAGGATATTGACCAATAATGATAATTCAAAGCAGTATGTAATAAATCTATGTGAATGGTACAAACTCTCAGGTACTGATGGAGAACAGAGAGAGGGAAGGCTCTATTCTTTTTAGGGCTAGAACGAATGAATACGGTTATTTTATTTTGATTTCTGAATGGGTAATACATTCACGTGATGCCAAAAAAGTACAAAAGGTTACAGTGAGAAGTCTCTCTCCCATCCCTGTTCCCTGCCAAATGGGTAGGATTTTGATAGTTGATAGTGGGTAGTTGGTAAAAGGAATTTGAGGAGTTAAATTTAAAAAGAAGGAAAAAAAAGAGTTATTAAAAGAAGTAAAACAATAACTTAGCCAGGTGAGGTGGCACGCACCTGTAGTCCCAGCTACTGGGGACACTGAGGCAGGAAAATTGCTTGAACCTGGGAGGCAGAGGTTGCAGTGAGCTGAGATCGCGCCACTGCACTCCAGCCTGGACGACAGAGCGCGACTCTGTCTTGAAAAAACAAAACACAATAAAAAAAAAAATAAAGAAAGAAAAAAATAGTGAAAGAAAAAAGAAAGTGGGCGGTGAAGGCACACAGACAGGGGGCCTGACGTGAGTAAAGGGAAGCTAGAGCTGCAAACTTAAGCCAGAGTTTGTTTAAAAGGAACCAAGATATTCTCTGCTGGGGGTCCTGTGATAATCAATGTGGGATGCTCCAAGATACTAGCCACTTGCTTACAGGCAACTCCTTGACACAGACTCTGGACACTCCCCTGGATTCAATTCCCCATCTTCTCTTAGGCCCCCGTACCTTTCTGTCTCAAACTCCTTGGTTAGGGCTTCCAGCTCCATGTTGTAACTTTCCTCCAGGAGACTGAGCCGGTGCCTCTGCAGGGCCAAAAGCTGGTCAACATTGTGCAAGTGGCTGCGCAGGGCACGGGCGTACTGCTCCTCAGCTTCGGACAGGTCTTTAGCTAAAGACTAGGCCAGAAAGAGAGAGTTACCATTCCAGCTGAATGGCATCTGTGTGAGAAAATAAAAATATATTCAGCTTGCAGTTTTTTATTTGTTCCTACTGCCAGTTTGGCTTTAAGAATGCTGGTTGTCCTCCTCACTCGTGTAAAGCAAGAGTGATGGCAAGGGCTGAGCAAGGTGGCTTGCATCTGTAATCCCAGCATTTTGGGTAGCCAAGGTGGGAGGATTACATGAGCCTGGGAGCTCAAGGCTAGCCTGGGCAACACAGTGAGACCCCCCAGTCTCTACACACAAAAAAACAAAAAACGTAAAAATTACCCAGGCTATAGTCCCAGCTACTCACAAGGCTTGGGCAGGAGGATTGCTTAAGCCCAAGAGTTCAAAGTTGCAGTAAGCTGTGATCATGCCACTGCACTCCAGCCTAGGTGACAGAACAAGACCCTGTCTCAAAAAAAAAAAAAAAAAGGCCGGGCACAGTGGCTCACACCTGTAATCCCAGCACTTTGGGAGGCTAAGGCAGGCAGATCACGAGATCTGGAGTTCAACACCAGCCTGACCAACATGGCGAAGCCCTGTCTCTAGTAAAAATACAAAAATGCCGGGCGCGGTGGCACAAGCCTGTAATCCCAGCACTTTGGGAGGCCAAGGTGGGTGGATCATGAGGTCAAGAGTTCAAGACTAGTCTGGCCAACATAGTGAAACCCCGTCTCTACTAAAAACAAAAAAAAAAAAAAAAAAAAAATCCGGCCATGGTGGTGGGCGCCTGTAATCCCAGCTACTCGGGAGTGTGAGGCAAGGAGAATTGCTTAAACCTGGGAGGCAGAGGTTGCAGTGAGCTGAGATTGTGCCACTGCACTCCAGCCTGGGTGACAGTGCGAGACTCTGTCTCAAAATAAATAAATAAATAATAAAAATACAAATATTAGTTGGGTGTGGTGGTGCATGCCTGTAATCCCAGCTACTCGGGAGGCTGAGGCAGGAAAATTCCTTGAACCCAGGAGGCCGAGGTTGCAGTGAGCTGAGATCATGCCACTGCACTCCAGCCTGGGCAAGAGAGCGAGACTCCGTCTGAAAGAAGAAGAAGAAAAAAAAAAAAGTGACAGCAAGGAGCCCCATGAAGCCAGCCAGTGTCCTGTGGATGACTAACATTTACAGTGATATAGCTACCACTGAAAGGAATCAGGGATTCTTGGAGAAATGAGTGCTTTGAGGTCTGATGCAGAAAATGAGTTGACCCTGGGGTATCTTTTTTTTTTTTTGAGACGGAGTCTCGCTCTGTCACCAGTCTGGAATGTGGTGGTGTGATCTTGGCTCACTATAACCTCAGCCTCCTGGGTTCAAACGATTCCTGCCTCAGCATCCCAAGTAGCTGGGACTACAGGCACCTGCCACCACGCCCAGCTAATTTTTTACATTTTTAGTAGAGACAGGGTTTCACCATGTTGGCCAGGATGGTCTTGATCTCTGACCTTGTGATCCGCCTGATTCGGCCTCCCAAAGTGCTGGGATTACAGGCATGAACCATCGCTCCCGGCAGAACCTGGAGTATCTTATCATAAAAGATAGCAAAGAAACTATCAAAGACCAAAAGAGTCATGTCAGAAGGACCCAGGAACCAACATGAAGTGCCTCACTGAGGCAGATTTTCCAAAGAAAATCACAGCAATATCTCCCATCCTACAATTCTCTGCTATGTGACCTTGCCACTCCCCTATCAAAAGGTGGTGTCTCTTCTTCCAGCTCCTTGAATTTGGGCAGACCCTGTGACTACATGGGTCAATAGAATACGGTGGAAGTGACACTGTGCCAGTCCCAGGCTGGCCAAGGTAACCCTTGGCTGGCCTGGCAGTTTCTGCTTCCCGCCCCTTAGAATGCTTGTTCTTAGGATGATCCCTCCAGGAGCCTAACAGTCATTCTGTGAGAAGCCAAGTGCACATGAATTTTTATTTATTTATTTATTTTTATTTTTTATTTTTTATTTATTTATTTTTTTGAGATGGAGTCTCACTCTGTCACCCAGGCTGGAGTGCAGTGGCACGATCTCGGCTCATTGCAACCTCCGCCCCCCAGGTTCAAGTGATTCTCCTGCCTCAGCCTCCCAGAGTAGCTGGAATTACACACCACACTCAGCTAATTTTTTGTATTTTTTAGTAGAGATGGGGTTTCACCATGTTAGTCAGGCTGGTCTTGAACTCCTGACCTCGTGATCCACCCGCTTCGGCCTCCTAAAGTGCTGGGATTACAAGTGTGAACCACTGTGCCCAGCCAGAAGTTTGTTTTTTGTTTTGTTTTGTTTTGTTTTTTAATCAGTTATCACTGGAGGATACCAGACAACCAATTTTTTAAAAAACTGTTAAATAAAGGCAAGAGAAAGAATCAAGCATTTATCTTGCTTTTCCTATATAAACTATAGCTCTGAGTAATTGAATAGAAAATGAGGGGAAGTATCTCTTTTCAGAAATACTCAAGCTAATGAACAAAAAATGAACTATACTATTAGAAAATCAGGCCAGGCACAGTGGCTCACACCTGTAATCCCAGATCTTTGGGAGGCTGAGGCAGGAAGATCATTTGAAGCAAGGGTTTGAGGCCGAGAGTTTGAGACTAACCTGGGCAAGAGTGAGGCCCCGATCCCTATTTCTTTCTCTCTCTCTCTTTTTTTTTTTTTTTCCTTACTGGATCCCTACATCTTGGCCCCTCTATTTTTTTTTTTTTTTTTTTTTTGAGACAGAGTCTTGCTCTGTCACCCGGACTGGAGTGCAGTGGCCGGATCTCAGCTCACTGCAAGCTCCGCCTCCCAGGTTCATGCCATTCTCTTGACTCAACCTCCCGAGTAGCTGGGACTACAGACGCCTGCCACCTCGTCCCGGCTAGTTTTTTTGTATTTTTTTAGTAGAGACGGGGTTTCACCGTGTTAGCCAGGATGGTCTCGATCTCCTGACCTTGTGATCCGCCTGTCTCGGCCTCCCAAAGTGCTGGGATTACAGGCTTGAACCACCGTGCCCNCAAGCTCCGCCTCCCAGGTTCATGCCATTCTCTTGACTCAACCTCCCGAGTAGCTGGGACTACAGACGCCTGCCACCTCGTCCCGGCTAGTTTTTTTGTATTTTTTTAGTAGAGACGGGGTTTCACCGTGTTAGCCAGGATGGTCTCGATCTCCTGACCTTGTGATCCGCCTGTCTCGGCCTCCCAAAGTGCTGGGATTACAGGCTTGAACCACCGTGCCCGGCCTCCCATCCCTATTTCTTTTTGTTTTGAGTCAGGGTCTTGTTCTGTCATCCAGGCTGGTCCAGGTGTCATGATCACAGCTTACTGCAGCCTCAATCTCCCAGGCTCAACTGATCCTCCACATCAGCCCCCTGAGTAGCTGGGACTACAGGCACACACTACCATGCCCAGATAATTTTTTTTTTCTTTTCTTTTTTTTTTTTTTGAGACGGAGTCTCGCTCTGTCACCCAGGCTGGAGTGCTGTGGCCGGATCTCAGCTCACTGCAAGCTCCGCCTCCCGGGTTCACGCCATTCTCCTGTCTCAGCCTCCCGAGTAGCTGGGACTACAGGTGCCGCCACGTCGCCCGGCTAGTTTTTTGTAGTTTTAGTAGAGACGGGGTTTCACCGTGTTAGCCAGGATGGTCTCGATCTCCTGACCTCGTGATCCGCCCGTCTCGGCCTCCCAAAGTGCTGGGATTACAGGCTTGAGCCACCGCGCCCGGCCGTTGCCCAGATAATTTTTAAGTTTTTTTGTAAACAGGGTTTCAACATGTTGCCCAGGCTGGTCTCGAACTCCTGGGCTCAAAGGATCTGCCTGCCTCAGCCTCCCAAAGTGTTGGGATTACAAGTATGAACCACTGTGCCTGGCCCCATCCCCATTTCTAAAATACAATTTAAACATTTTAAAAATAAGCATTTTTGCATCTCCCAATGATTTAATGGATCAACAGCTGCTAACATCACAAAAAGAGAGCTAGACAATATGTGCCTCTTGATGCAACATTGCTAAGCATCTAAATCCAATTACCCAAATAAAAATACAGAGGAAAAAGTAATGTGGTAAACTGCAATACAGAATACTATGCAGTTGTAAAATTAGAAACTCTTTATGGGAAAATATGGAACAATCTCATATATATATGAGCACAATCTTGGCTCACTACAACCTCTGCCTCCCAGGCTCAGGTGATCCTCCTACCTCAGCCTCCCCGTAGCTGGGACTATAGGCACATGCCACCACACCCAGCTAATTTTTATATTCTTAGTAGAGACAGGGTTTTACCATGTTGCCCAGGCCGATCTCGAACTCCTAGGCTCAAGCAATCCACCTACATTGGCCTCCCAAAGTGCTGGGATTTCAGGCATGAGCCACCGTGCCCAGCCTCCAAGATATATTATTAAGTGAAAAAACCAAGGGGCAGAATAGTATATAATATGATCATTTGTGTAAAAAAAAAAAAGAAAAAAGGTTTCCTTTTGAAACTAGAATTATTGGAAGGAACACTGGGTACCTGGAAGGCACTGGTGGGGAGGAACTTTTCTCTATATAACCTTTTTTTCTTTTGGATTTTGAATAATGTGAATGTACTACCTTCAAAAAAGTAAAACAAGATTAAACAGAAAAGCATTTATGGAATTGCCCACATGATCCAGGCACCTTGAGTCCACTCACTGTAAACTACCATGACCTCTACACAGAGATAGCTTTTACCTTATATGTTTACAATGATAAAAGGATCCTATGAAATAGGTTCTGATAATGGAAGACTATTCACTCACTCAGCAAATGTTTACCTAATCCCTGCTATGTACCAGCATTGTGCAGGATGTTGAGGATTCAGAGATAAAAAGATATGCCTATTGCTCCCAAAGGAGCTTACAGTCTCGTAGGAAGAATTACATAAATAGAAAATCACAACATAACAGAGAAATTGCTATAAGGTTGATGATTTATTGAGTGACAATGAATATAAAGGATTGAGTGCCTACATATGACTAAGCACTGGGAAAGGCTTCACCAAAGAGATGTCATTTGTATCAACTCTTGAAGGAGGAATGAAAGTTTACCAGGATGGTCGGGCTCACTCCTGTAATCCCAGCACTTTGGGAGGCTGAGGCAGGCGGATCACCTGAGGTCAGTAGTTCCAGACCAACCTGACCAACATGGTGAAGCCCCATCTCTACTAAAAATACAAAAATTAGCCAGCATGGTGCCGCACACCTGTAGTCCCAGCCACTCAGGAGGCTGAGGCAGGAGGATCACTTGAACCTGGGAGGTGGAGATTGCAGTGAGTAGAGATTGCACCACTGCACTCCACCCTGGGCAAAAGAATGAGACTCCATCTCAGAAAAAAAAAAAAAAAAAAGGGCAGAGCGCAGTGTGGTGTGTAATCCTCGCATTTTGGGAGGCTGAAGTGGGCAGATCACTTGAGGTCAGGAGTTCAAGACCAGCTGGCCAACATGATGAAACCCTGTATCTACTAAAAATACAAAAATTAGCCGGGCGTGGTGGCGTGTGCCTGTAATCCCAGCTACTTGGGAGGCTGAGGCAGGAGAATCGCTTGAACCCGGGAGGCGAAGGTCACAGTGAGCAGAGATCGCTCCACTGCACTCCAGCCTGGGAGACAGAATGAGACTCCATCTCAAAAAAAATAGATAAATAAAAATAAAAATGATAAGAAAGTGTGTCAGGATGACTGGAGAAGAAATGGAGATGAGAATTCCAGACACAGGGAATAGCATATGCAAAGGCACAGGTAAGAAACAAGGCTGGCTGTATGAAAAGTACAGGTGGGCAGAGGCCGGGTGTGGTGGCTCACGCCTGTAATACTCAGCCTGGGCAACAAGAGCGAAACTCCATCTCAAAAAAAAAAAAAGTACAGGTAGGAACCAGATCATGAAAGGCTTTGATGTTCTTACTAAGGAGTTTGGATTTTTTCCTATAGATGGGGGAACCACTAAGATTTAAGCAGTGGAGTGACAGGATTAGATTTCTGCTTTAGAAAGATAACCCTAGTACTCATGCCTATAATCCCAGCACTTTGGGAGGCCGAGGTAGGTGGATCACCTGAGGCCAGGAGTTAGAGACCAGCCTGACCAATGTGGCGAGACCCCGTCTCTACTAAAAATGCAGAAATTGGCTGGACATGGTGGCATGCACCTGTAATCCCAGCTACTCAGGAGGCTGAGGCAGGAGAATCACTTGAACTCAGGGGGCAGAGGTTGCAGCGAGCCAAGATTGTGCCACTGCACTCCTGCCTGGGTGACTCTGTCTAAAAATAAAATAAAATTAATAATAATAATAATAATCGTGGTAGTTCTGCAGAGAATCTAGAGGCAGTTGAATGTGAAGGGTGGAAAACAGGAAACTAATAGTTTAGGTTAGAGATGATGCCCAGGTCTCACAGGACAGTGGAAAAGGACAGCAGGGTATAGCTTTGAAAACTACTTTAAAGTAGACGACTTATACAACACTTAGTAACAGAGGTCAGGGATAGATGCAAAATCTAGGATGGACTGGGCCCAGTGGCTCATGCCTGTAATACTAGCACTTTGGGAGGCCGAAGTGGGAGGACTGCTTGAGGCCAGGAGTTGAAGACCAGCATGGGCAACGTAACGAGGCTGCATCTCTACAAAAAATGTAAAAATTTGTTAGGTGAGGTGGTGTGCACCTGTGGTCCCAGCTACTCCAGAGGGTGAGGTGGGAGGATCAGCCTGGGCAACACAGTGAGACCTTGTCTCTACTAAAAATTAAAAAATAATTCTAAAATTTAGCCAATCGTAAGCTGGGCGCGGTGCCTCACACCTGTAATCCCAGCACTTTGGGAGGCCGAGGAGGGCAGATCACAAGATCAAGAGTTCGAGACCACCCTGACCAATATAGTGAAACCCCGTCTCTACTAAAAATACAAAAGTTAGCTGGGCGTAGTGGCGTGCGCCTGTAATCCCAGCTACTTGGGAGGCTGGGGCAGGAGAATTGCTTGAACCCGGGAGGCAGAGGTTGCAGTGAGCAAAGATGGCACCACTGCATTCTAGCCTGGGCGACAGGGTGAGACTCTGTCTCAAAACAAACAAAAAAAAAGATTAGCCAATCCTAGTGAGAGCCTGTAATCCCAACTGCTCAGGTGGGAGGATCACTTGAGCCCAGGAGCTTGAGTGTAGTGAGCTATGATTGTGCTATTGCACTTCAGCCTGGACAACAAAGTGAGACTGTCTCAAAAAATAAAATAAAATAAAATAAAATAAAATAAAATAAAATAAAATAAAAAAGTCAGGGTAATATGTAAGATTGTCTGGCCCTAGAAAACTGGTTAAAGGGTGAGATGGCCAGACTCAGAAATCTGGGGAATGCTGAAGTTCAGAGGATGGAGAGAGGAAGATAAACTCACTGGAGTGAATGGTTTATGTCCCAGAGGTAGAAAAAAATGACAGAATGGTGTCTTGCAAGCCAAAGGAGAGTTTCAAGACCCAGGGCATGACCAAGAATGTCAGTGCCATAGAGAGGTTAGGTTAGATAAAGACTAAATGATGAAAAGTAGCCACAATTCTGAACCCGTGGCCTTTACCTGAGCAGTTTCCTAGAGAAGGGTAGAAATCAGATGTTGTGGGATACAGGGTAAAAGGGAAGTAAAGAAGTAGAGATAGTGAGGATCACTAACATTTCCACATTTAATATGTGTAGTCTTACTCAGGAATGACCCTGAAGGTGGTTAATATTAACAGTGTGTGATTTACCTAAGCAAGAACTGTTATCATAAGCTGAGAGGCTGCTGTGTAGGAAGAAGTTAATTGTGTCGGGGTGAACTTGGTCAACTACTCAGCTTCCCTTAACCCATTCATGCCTGAGGTTGCAAATATTTTTTGTGAAAAATCAGATTTTGGTGATGACCTTGAGCAGTACAAGATACATAACTCCCCAAAACTTAGCATTCCAATAATGGAACACTAGGCAATGAACACTGCTGTTCTTATCAAGTGTTTGATAACTTCCAATAAGTGTCTGAAAGAGCCTCTTTAAAATCCATAAGGTATGGGCTGGGCGCGGTGGCTAACATCTGTAATCCCAGCACTTTGGGAGGCTGAGGTGGGTGGATCACCTAAGGTCAGGAGTTCCAGACCAGCCTGGCCAACATGGTGAAACCCTGTCTCTACTAAAAATATAAAAATAAGCTGGGCTTGGTGGCGGGCGCCTGTAATCCCAGCTATTCAGGAGAGTGAGTCAGGAGAATCGCTTGAACCCAGGAGGCAGAGGTTGCAGTGAGCTGAGACCGGGCCTTTGCACTGCAGCCTGGGCAACAAGAGTGAAACTCCATCTCGAAAAAAGAAAAAAATCCATAAGGTATAACTGGTGGGGCGTGAACTTCTAATGAATAATGGTTATTGCAAATTTGAGGACTCTTAATATATTTGAGGACTCTGGAAGCTGCCCAAGGTCTGCTGAGCTTTTTCCCCAGGGATTAGGCTATGAAAGAGAAATGTGTGTTTTCTAGAGGGGGAATACCATGTTGGCAATGTATATTTTGCTGTTACTGTGGGCTTTGTTTTGTTTACAATTGAAAAGACTCTGACTGGGCGCAGTGGCTCACACCTGTAATCCCAGCACTTTGGGAGGCCAAGGCGGGTGGATCACGAGGTCAGGATATCGAGACCATCCTGGCCAACACGGTGAAACCCCATCTCTACTAAAAATACAAAAATTAGCCAAGCATGGTGGCACATGCCTGTAGTTGCAGCTACTCGGGAGGCTGAGGCAGGAGAATCACTTGAACCCGGGAGGTGGAGGCTGCACTGAGCCGAGATCACAGCACTGCACTCCAGCCTGACGACAGAGCAAGACTCCGTCTCAATCAATCAATCAATCAATCAATAAACAGACTAAGGAGAAGGCAGTAAATGGAGGTAGACTATTAAAAGTAAGGAAAAAAAAGGGGTACAGAAAATCCCTTAGAAGAAAAGATAAGATGGAATCAAGAACTCAAGAACCTCCCAGGAGCATAAGGATGGCTGATTGAATTGCTTAGAAATCCAGAACTGCTCTTACCCATGGAGATCTTCTCAACCTTATCCAGGGCCACTGAAGTTGAATCAAGAGGCCAATTTGGTTGAATGGAGCACTGTAGTGGGAATCAATAAACACAGGCTGGAGTCCTGGCTCTCTCACTGACTAGGTATGTGACCTCGGGCAAGTCAGTTCCCCTCTGGAACTGAGCCTTCGGACATTGAAATGAAGGTGTGGGACTCATTTCAAGGCACTGGGTGATGTCTACTGTGCCTTACAACTCTACTATTGGATAGTGCTGGTTTGGGGCAGTAGATTACAAGGAGAGTGGCTCCTCTAAGGGAGAGAGGGATGAAAGATAGTCCCATATTCTATTTTTTATTTCTGTGAAAACCGTTGTTACCAATAGCCTGGCTTTCTCACAGCCTGTGTCTTGTGAGGGCTTAAAGATGGATTAATTCGGCCGGGCGCGGTGGCTCAAGCCTGTAATCCCAGCACTTTGGGAGGCCGAGACGGGCGGATCACGAGGTCAGGAGATCGAGATCATCCTGGCAAACACAGTGAAACCCCGTCACTACTAAAAAATACAAAAAACTAGCCGGGTGAGGTGGCGGGCGCCTGTAGTCCCAGCCACTCGGGAGGCTGAGGCAGGAGAATGGCGTGAACCTGGGAGGCGGAGCTTACAGTGAGCTGAGATCTGGCCACTGCACTCCAGCCTGGGCAACAGAGCGAGACTCCGTCTCAAAAAAAAAAAAAAAGATGGATTAATTCACTAGGCTCATTCTATTAAGAGGTCAGGAAGCCATACTCAAGGTTTCCTTGGAAAGAGTGCCTACCTTGATGACGTTGTCCTTACAGTCCACCACTCGTTCAAATGTTTGGCTGAGGATCTCAATGTCCTTATGAAGCTCTCTGGTCTTGACTTCCCTAAGGACAGTTCTCCACTGTGTGTTAATCTTATTAAGGTTCAAAGCACTGCTGTGTTCCTCCTTGGCCAGCTTGTCCTGTGTGAAGGAATAAATATACCTCCAGGAAGTCAGGGCCGTTCAGTACAACAAACGAGATCACTCTTAATTTATCAGCTGACACCTTACCCCTTTTCGATGGGAATGGCCTGATGGCATTTAGGGAGGGCAAGGGTGAATTTCCTTCAGGGTGGGAGCATCAGAGTAGGATGTTGTTTGTAATGACCCATCTCCAGGGAGAATATCAGCATTCCAGACAGCTGGGACAGCGGACAGGACCTAAGGTCCCAGTTCTGTGATTCAATAGA
Source organism: Rhinopithecus bieti (assembly GCF_001698545.2). Lineage (NCBI taxonomy): Eukaryota > Metazoa > Chordata > Mammalia > Primates > Cercopithecidae > Rhinopithecus > Rhinopithecus bieti. Next base: position 1,285,630 of record NW_016811706.1, read on the forward strand.
GACTGCCAAGCTGTATACCACGCACCCCCTCCATGCTTCGCGGAGAACACCCCCGCCTCCCAAACAATGTTGCCTGAAATCTAAGTATATCTGGGTCTCACGATTTCCGGAGGAGGGGAGGTCAGGATGAAAATGAGGTTTTCTCAGTGACAGGCCAGCGCAGCGGGTGGATGGGGTTGAGCAGGACATAATGCAAAACGCCATCACCTTCAAGAACTGGCTGAGGAGCCTCTCTTTCTTTTTGGCCATCTCCTCCTCTGCCAGCAACTTCTGCTGAAACAGAAGCAGCTGCTCCTCATCGGACAGGGGCGTCTTGGCCTTTTTTTCTTTCTTAGGCATGGCGGGGCTGGGGATTGGATCCGGGAAAGAAGCTTCGGCTTGTCTCGACCCGCATTACAGAGCGTAGAAGAAAAATGTCCCTAGAAAGGGGCCTTCCAGAACTGCCCCTGGTTGTGGGCGGTTGTGGGACCTGAGATCTCAGCCCTCGCACAAGAGAGACCCCGGGCTATCAGCGATGATGAGCTCTCCCACGGTAAGACGCGTCTAGTCTCCTAGCAACGAGGATCTCGCTAATATGGAGAGGCAACGGCTAGAAGAGTCCCTGTCTTGGAGCGCCCCCTCTCCAGTGGAGGACCGCGGTCGGTTTTTGAGAGGGTCCTTTTACCTCTCAAAACCTGTCCCCTCAGTGCATTTTTTTTTTTTTTTTTTTTGAGACTTAGTCTCTCTCTGTCGCCTAGGCTGGGCATGATTTCGGCTCACTCAACCTCCGCCTCCCCTGTTCAAGCAATTCTCCTGTCTCAACCTCCCTTCAGTGCACTTTTATAAACCTTCCTCAGACCCCTGGGAAGCCCAAGATCGTCAAAAACAGAATCAAGAAGTCTGACCGATATGTCAAAATTAAGTGTATCTGGCGGAAACCCAGAGGTGTTGACAACAGAGTTCGTAGAAGGTTCAAGGGCTAGATCTTGATGCCCAACATTGGTTATGGGAGCAACAAAAAAACAAAGCACATGCTGCCCAGTGGCTTCCGGAAGTTCCTGGTCCACAACGTCAAGGAGCTGGAAGTGCTGCTGTTGTGCAACAAATCTTACTGTGCTGAGATCGCTCACAATGTTTCCTCCAAGAACCGCAAAGCCATCGTGGAAAAGAGCTGCCCAGCTGGCCTTCAGAGTCACCAACCCCAATCCCAGGCTGCGCAAGCTCCGCCTCCCGGGTTTACGCCATTCTCCTGCCTCAGCCTCCCGAGTAGCTGGGACTACAGGCGCCGCCACCTCGCCCGGCTAGTTTTTTGTATCTTTTAGTAGAGACGGGGTTTCACCGTGTTAGCCAGGATGGTCTCGATCTCCTGACCTTGTGATCCGCCCGTCTCGGCCTCCCAAAGTGCTGGGATTACAGGCTTGAGCCACCGCGCCCGGCCAAAACCTTTTTAAAAAAGGTAAGTGTTGGAGAGAATGCGGAGAAACGGGAACCCTCATATATTGGCAGTGGAAATGTAAAATGGTGTAGCCACTTTGGAAAACAGTTTGGCAATTTTTAAAAATGTTAAACATAAATTTACCATGTGACCCAATAATTTCACTCTTAGGGATCTGCCTAAGAGAAATGAAAGCATGCATACACACAAAAACTTGCACAAGAATTTTCTTCTCTGTCTCACTCATAATAGTCCAATTGGAAAAATTAGAGACAACCTAAATGTCCATTAACATGTGAATGAGTAGACAAAATATGCTATGTCCATACAATGGAATATTATTCCGAACAAACTATGGATACCAGCTACAATGTAGGTGAACCTCAAAAAGAATATGCAGGTTGGGCACTGTGGCTCACACCTGTAATCCCAGCACTTTGGGGGGCCGAGGCAGGAGGACTGCGTTAGCCTAGGAGATCGAGACCAGCTTGAGCAATGTGGCGAAATCCCTTCTCTACAAAAAATACAAAAGAAGTTAGCCGGGCGTGGTGGTGCATACCTGTTGTCCCAGCTACCCCAGGAGGCTGAGGTGAGAGGATCACCTGAGCCCCAGAGGTCAAGCCATAATCAAGCCATTGCACTCCAACTGGGTGACAGAGCAGCCCTGTCTCAAAAAAGAAACAATAAAACAAAACAAACAACACCCCCCCCTTTTTTTTTTTTTTTTTTTAGGCGGAGTCTCCTTTCGCCGGGACTGGAGTGCAGTGGCCAGATCCTCAGCTTCACTGCAAGCTCCGCCTCCGTTTTGCGCCATTCTCCGCCTCAGCCTCCCGGAGAGCTGGGACTACAGGGCGCCCCGCCACCTCTCCCGGCCTAGTTTTTTGTATTTTTAGTAGAGACGGGGTTACACTGTGTAACACAGATGGTCTACAATACAAAAACAAAGTGTCACAACAACGAACCATCGGCTCCCAGGTGGGTATACAAGCAAACAACAACAAAAAAAAGCGCCCGGCCTTTTTTTTTTTTAGACTGGAGTCTCACTCTGTCACCTAAGCTGGAGCAGTGCATGATCTTAGCTCACTTCAACCTCCACCTCCCGGGTTCAATAAATTATCCTGCCTCAGCCTCCCGAGTAGCTGGGACTACAGGTGTGCACCACCAAGGCTGCCTAATTTTTGTATTTTTAGTAGAGATGGGGTTTCACCATGTTGGCCAGGTTGGTCTCAAACTCCTGATCTCACATGATCCACCCACCTCGGCCTCCCAAAGTGCTGGGATTACAGTTGTGAGCCACCATGCCCAGCCAAAAAAACCCTATGCTCAGTGAAATAAGCCAGACACAAGTGATTACATATTGTATGGTTCCATTTATATGAAATATCTGGAAAAGGCCAAGCTATAAAGACAGAAAGTAGATTATCTTCTTTCTTTTTTTTAATTTTCTCTCCTTCTTTCTTTCTCTCTCTCTCTCTCTCTCTCTCTTTCTTTTTTTGGCTGAGTCTTGCTCAGTTGCCCAGGCTGAAGTGCAGTGACACAGTCTCGGCTCACTGCAACCTGCACCTCCCAGGTTCAAGTGAAGCTGCCTCAGCTCAGCTTCCCAAGTAGCTGGGATTACAGGCACCCGCTACCACGCCCGGCTAATTTTTTGTATTTTTAGTAGAGATGGGGTTTCACCATGTTGGCCAGGCTAGTCTCAAACTCCTGGCCTCAAGTGATATACCTTGGCCTCCCAAAGTGCTAGGGTTACAGGTGTGAGCCACCGCACCCAGCCAGATTACCTTCTTTCTAACCCCCTAACCCCCAGTGGAAAATCCTAACCCCAATGGAATGATATTAGGTGGGGCCTTTGGGAGGTATTTAGGTTTAGACAGGTCATGAGAGTGGAGCTCCCATTATGGGATTAGTGTCCTTAGAAGAAGAGAAAGAGACTAGCATTGTCTCTCGGCTTTGTGAGGATATTGGGGAAAGACAGCCATGTGCAAACCAGGAAGAGTGCCCTCACCAGACACCAGATCTGCCAGCACCTTGATCTTGGACTACCCAGGCTCCAGAGCTGTGAGAAATAAACATTTGTTGTTTAAGCCACCTAGTATATGGTATTATGTTATGGCAGCCTGAACTAAGACAATTTTCTATTATCTGTGGGCGGGGAGAGGAAGATAGTATAATAGTAAATGTGTATAAATATATATAGTAAATGTGCTTGAGAGATCATACTGCGATGTTGAAAATGCTCGAAAATGTATTTATATTAAACAAGTTGATGAATTTGGTTTGAAAAGTCATTGAGCCAGATGCCATGGCTCACCCCTGTAGTCCTGGCAATTTGGGAGGCCAAGGAAGGAGGATCACTTGAGCCCAGAAGTTCAAGATCAGCCTGGGAAACATAGCGAGAACTTGTTTGTAAAAAATAAAAATAGTCTGGGCATGGTGGCTCACACCTGTAATCTAAGCTCTTTGGGAGGTTAAGGTGGGTGGATCACCAGCCTGGCCAACATGGTGAAACCCTGTAGCCAGGCGTGGGCATGGTGGCTCACACCTGTAATCCCAGCACTTTGAGAGGCCAAGGTGGGTGGATCACCTGAGGTCAGGAGTTCAAGACCAGCCTGACCAACGTGGAGAAACCCTATCTCTACTAAAAATACAAAATTAGCTGGGCATGGTGTCGCATGCCTGTAATCTCAGCTACTCGGGAACCTGAGGCAGGAGAATCACTTGAACCTGGAAGGCAGAGGTTGCAATGAGCTGATATCGTGCCATTGCACTCCAGCCTGGGCAACAAGAGCGAAACTCTGTCTCGAAAAAATAATAATAATAAAATACAATTTAAAATAAAAATAAAAAGCCTGGTTGGGTGTGGTGGCTCATGCCTGTAATCCCAGCACTTTGGGAGGCTGAGGTGGGTGGATCACTTGAGGTCAGGAGTTCAAGACCAACCTGGCCAACATGGTTAAACCCTGTCTCTACTAAAAACACAAAAATTACCCCAGGTGTGGTGGCACACATCTGTAGTCCCAGCTACTTGGGTGGCTGAGGTATGAGGATCGCCTGAACCCAGGAGGTGGAGGTTGCCGTGAACTGTGATCATGCCACTGCACTCCAGCCTAGGTGACAGAACAACCTAGTCTCAAAAAAAAAAAAAAAAGGTCATCAAATTATAGACTTTAAAAAAGTGAACTGGCCAGGTGCAGTGGCTCACGCCTGTAATCCCAGCGCTTTGGGAGGCTGAGGCGGGCAGATCACCTAAGGTCGGGAGTTCGAGACCAGCCTGACCAACATTGAGAAACCCCGTCGCTACTAAAAATACAAAATTAGCTGGACGTGGTGGCACATGCCTGTAATACTCATGACAATCATAGTCCTAGGTTCCGTAACTGGTCACGTGGTCAAAGCTGGTATTAATAGCTACCTTTTTCTACTACTATCCTGTATTCCCTTTGCCTTCAGCATGCACCTTAACAGGTATTTACCTGTTTCTTTACCTGATGGACTGACTCAAAGCTTCATTTCTGAAGGCTCTGGGCCATTAGTAGTCCTGGATTGGTTTGTTCTAGTTTTCAATTGACCTTAATCACAGGTCACAGTAATACTGAGATGACCTAAGGAATCTCCTGTATTCTTGATATACTCATACTTACCTCCACTGTGAAGTAATATTCCAATTTTTCTTTTTCTTTTTTCTTTTTCTCTTTTTTTTTTTGACGGAGTCTCACTCTATCACCCAGGCTGAAGTGCAATGGTGCAATCTCAGCTCACTGCAGCCTTGGTCTCCTGCTTCAGCTTCCCGAGTCACCAGAAATACAGGCATGCACCACCATGCCTGGCTCATTTTTGTATATTTATTTATTTATTTTTGTTGTTGGTGTTTGTTTGTTTCTTTTTTGAGACGAAGTCTTGCTCTGTCGCCCAGGCTGGAGTGCAGTGGTGTGATCTTGGCTCACTGCAAACTCCACCTTCCCAGTTCAAGTGATTCTCCTGCCTCAGCCTCCCAAGTAGCTGGGATTACAGCTGCGCACCACCACACCCAGCTAATTTTTGTATTTAGTAGAGATGGGGTTTCACCATGTTGGCCAGGCTGGTCGTGAACTTCTGATCTCAGGTGATCTGCCCACCTCGGCCTTCCAAAGTTCTGGGATTACAGGCATAAGCCACCACGCCCAGCCTCCAATTTTTCATTGCTAGTTAGGATCAATCACCCCAGCCAGCACAGTAACTTCTTTCTTCTCCTGCTGACTCAGAGCCATGAGAATCCCAAAGTGGCCTGACTTCAGTCTATTCCACTTCAATGGAATCATTGTGTCTCCTGGTGGAAGCATTCTTCCCTTTGGAGCTAAGACCTCTAGGCCAGCAGAGCATGAGACTGGAAGAACAAGAAACAAAAATGTTGCTAGTGGGCCTCTAGTGGTAATTGTGCATTGTGCCATTCCCATTTCCATCCTTTAATTCCTGGACCTATGAATCCTGGCTGTGGAAGAAACAGCCCTATGTATTGAACACTGATTCAGAACATAGATAGTCTTCTAGAGATCCATGCTCCAACCTTGCAAGGTGTTGTGACCTAGCTGATAGCATAAATGTGTCTTCAAAAGGTCATTCCAGGCTGGGCGCGGTGGCTCACATCTGTAATCCTAGCACTTTGGGAGGCTGAGGTGAGTGGATCACCGGAGGTCAGGAGTTCGACACCAGCCTGACCAACATGGAGAAAACCCGTCGCTACTAAAAATACAAAATTAGCTGGGTGTGGTGGTGCATGCCTGTAATCCCAGCTACTCTCGAGGCTGAGGCAGGAGAATCATTTGAACCCGGGATGCAGAGGTTGCAGTAAGCTGAGATGATGCCATTGCACTCCAGCCTGGGCAACAACAGTGAAATTCTGTCTCCAAAAAAAAAAAAAAAAAAAAAAGCCATTCCATCATTCTGTCAAACCAGCTTCAAGTTGGTGGGGAACATGGTAAGACTAGTGAATTTATAAGCATGGGCCCATTGCCACACTTCATTTGCTGTAAAATGAATTCCTTGATCAGAAGCAATGCTGTGTGGAACACCATGAAGGTGAATGAAACATCCTGTAAATCCGTGGATGGTAGTTTTGGCAGAAGCATTGTGTATAGAGAAGACAAATCCGGATTTGCTCGTTCTCATGTTTATTTGCCATTTGAACATCCTCTTTTGTAGTGTATCTAATCAAGTTTCTTGCCAATTTTTATGTTAGATTGTATATCTTTTACTGATTTATAGGAATTCATTTTATATAGTATGCTGGATGTAAGTCTTTTATCAGTATATGTGTTTCAAATTTCTCTTCCCAGTCTATGGCTTACCTTTTCACTTTATTTTCTTTTTCAAAAATTTAATTCACATACCATAATATTCAACCTTTTTTTCACCTTTTTAATAATGTTTGGTTTGGGCCAATAGAATATTTAAAACTTTTAATGTAGTAAATTACATGACTGTATCAGAACATGTCATGTACCCCATAAATATATACACCCACTATGTACCCACAAAAATTTAAAATAATAATAATTTTAAAATGTAGTCAAGTATATCAGTCTTTTTCTTTAGGCTTACTCTTTGGTTTTTGTATACTGTTTAAGAAATCTTTCAAAAAAACAGATGTCTTTTTTCTATCCTAAGGTCATGAAGATAGGTTTCTACCTTATTTCTAGAGGCTTTATTGTTCTGCCTTTTACATTTGTATATACAATTCACCTGGGTTGATTTTTGTTATTGTGATTTTATATATGCCTTAGAGATACCTCCTCACTGCTCTGCACTATCGTCCCTTTTGTCATAAATCAAGTGTACATCTATGTGTGGGTTTGTGTTTGGATTTTTTATTCTATCCCATTGACCTACTTTTTTTCTTTTTTCTTTCTTTTTTTTTTTTTTTTTTTGAGACAGAGTCTTGCTCTGTTGCTCTGGATAGAATGCAATGGTGTGATCTTGGCTCACTGCAACCTTTGCCTCCTGGGTTCAAGAGATTCTCCTGCCTCAGCCTCCTGAGTAACTGGGACTGTAGGCACACGCCACCACGCCCAGGTAATTTTGTATTTTTAGTAGCAATGGGGTTTCACCATGTTGGTCAGGCTGGTCTTGAACTCCTGGCCTC
>NW_016811706.1:1293328-1309857 GCF_001698545.2 Rhinopithecus bieti
TTTTTTTTTTTTTTTTTTTTTTTTGAGAGAGAGTATCACTCTTGCCCAGGCTGGAGCGCAGTGGCAGGATCTTGGGTAACTGCAACCTCCACCTCCTGGATTCAAGCGATTCTCCTGCCTCAGCCTCCCGAGTACCTGGGATTACAGGCGTGCACTACCACGCCCAGCTAATTTTTGTATTCTTAGTAGACATGGGGTTTCACCATGTTGGCCAGGCTGGTCTCAAACCCCAGATCTCAAGTGATCCACCCACCTTGGCCTCCCAAAGTGCTGGTATTACAAGCATGAGCCACTGCACCCAGCCTGTTAGAGTTTTCTTTTCTTTTCTTTTAATTTTTTGTTTTTTTGGTTTTTTTGTTTTTTGAGACAGAGTCTTGCTCTTGTCACCCAGAATGGAGTGCAATGGTGCAGTCTCGGTTCACTGCAACCTCCGCCTCCTGGGTTCAGGCGATTCTCCTGCCTCAGCCTCCCAAGTAGCTGAGATTACAGGTGTCTGCCACTACGCCCAGGGTAATTTTTGCATTTTTAATAGAGACGGGGTTTCACCATGTTGGCCAGGTTGGTCTCAAACTCCTGACCTCAGCTAATCTGCCCGCCTTGGCCTCCCAAACTGCTGGGATGACAGGCGTGAGTCACTGCCCAGCATGGTAAAGTTTTTTCTTTATTTTTTTTCTTCCTTTCTTTTTTATGAGATGGAGTTTCACTCTTGTTGCCCAGGCTGGAGTGCAATGGCATGATCTCAGCTCACCGCAACCTCTGCCTCCCGGGTTCAAGCAATTCTCCTGCCTCAGCCTCCCGAGTAGCTGAGATTATAGGCATGTGCCACCACGCCCAGCTAATTTTGTATTTTTAGTAGAGATGAGGTTTCTCCATGTTGGTCAGGCTGGTGTTGCCCGGTAAAGGTTTTCTGCTAGATATCTTAAACATATTTTGTTAGAATTATTCTAAGAATTATTCTAAGGTACTTAATATTTTTATACGAATGTAAATGGTATCTTTACAAAGTTCTGTTTGTTGCTGACATATGAGAATAAAATTGGCCAGGTGCAGTGGCTCACACCTGTATTCCCAGCACTTTCTGAGGCTGAGGCAGGCAGGTCACCTGAGGTCAGAAGTTGGTCAGCCTGACCAACATGGTGAAACCCAGTCTCTACTGAAAATACAAACATTAGCCAGGTGTGGTGGCGAGTGCCTGTAATCCCAGCTACTAGGGAGCCTAAGACAGGAGAATCACTTGAATCCCGGAGACAGAGGTTGCAGTGAGCCGAGATGGTGCCATTGCAGTCCGACCTGGGTGACAGAGACTCTGTCTCAAAAATAAAATAAATAAAATAAATATAAAATAAAATGAAATGAAATTGAAGCCAGCGAGTGAATCTGCCTATCTGAATGTGTTTTGCAGAAATTTTATTTATTTATTTCACTGTTTTGAGATAAGGTCTTGCTATCATCCAGGCTGGAGTGCAGTGGCATGATCACAGCTCAGTACCATCTAACTTCTGGGCTCAAGAGATCCTCCCGCTTTAGCCTCCCAAGTAGCTAGGACTATAGACTTGAACCTAAAAATATTTTTTATTTTATTTATTTTATTTTTTTGAGATGGAGTCTCGCTCAGATGGAGTCAGCGCAATCTCAGCTCACTGCAAGCTCCGCCTCCCAAGTTTACCCCATTCTCCAGCCTCAGCCTCCCGAGTAGCTGGGCCTACAGGTGCCTGCCACCATGCCCAGCTAATTTTTTTGTATTTTTAGTAGAGACGGGGTTTCACCGTGTTAGCCAGGATGGTCCCCATCTCCTGACCTCATGATCCATCTGTCTCGGCCTCCCAAAGTGCTGGGATTACAGGAGTGAGCCACTGGGCCTGGCCTAAAAATATTTTTAAATTGGCTAATTAGAAAAAAAAAATCTTTTGTAGAGATGAGGTCTCACTATGTTGCCCAGGTTGAGAACTCTTGACCTCAAGCAATCCTCCTGCCTAAGCCTCCCAAAGTGCTGGGATTACATGTGTGAGCCATTGTGCCCACCCCTCTTTCTTATAATGTCTTTATTGGATTTAATATCAAGGTTATGTTTGTCTAATAAAATGAATTGGGGAGAGTAGCCTTTCTTTTCTTTTCTGTCTTCTTCTTTCTTTTGTTTTGTTTTCTTTTGAGACAATCTCACTCTGTCACCCAAGCTGGAGTGCAATGGCACAATCATGGCTCACTGCAGCCTCAACCTCCCTTACTCAGGCAGTCCTCCCACCGCAAGCCTCCCAAGTAGCTGGGACTACAGGTGCATGCCACCTTGCATGGCTAGTTCTTTGTATTTTTTTGTAGAGATCAGGTTTCACCATGTTGCCCAGGCTAGTCTCAAACTCCTGGGCTCAAGTGATCCACCTGCCTTGGCCTCCCAAAGAGCTGGTATTACAGGCATGAGCCACTGGGTCCAGCTGTTTATTTCTATTATTTGCAAGCATTTATGTCCAGTTGGCATTATTTCTTCCTTAAATGTTTGGTAGAATTCACTGGTGCCACATCTGGGCCTGGGATTTGATTTGTGTGAATTGAAAAAATAACAGCTGTATTGAGACATAATTCACATGCCAAGCAAATCACCCATTTAAAATGTACGATTCTTGAACTTGTCTCAGAGGCGTGAAAAAAATGTACAATTGAATGATTTTTAGTTATTCACAGACTTGTGCAACCATCACCTCAACCAAATTTACAACATTTAGAACATTTTCAAATTTAGGACATAAAGAAAGCTTAGCCATTAGCAGTCATTCCCCTTCTGTGGGATTTTTTTTTCTTTTGAGACGGAGTCTCACTCTTTCACAAAGGCTATTAAATCTATAATTAAAATATATTAATATTAAACTATTAATACATATATTAAAAATATTCCTGGTTAGGCGCAATGGCTCATGCCTGTAATCCCAGAAGTTTGAGAGGCTGAGGCGGGCAGATCACTTGAGGTCAGGAGTTTGAGACCAGCCTGGCCAACATGGTGAAACTCTGTCTCTTACTAAAAACACAAAAAATTAGCTGAGGGTGGTGGCAGGCGCCTATAGTCCCAGCTACTCAGGAGGCTGAGGCAGGAGAATTGCTTGAACCTGGGAAGCAGAGGTTGTAGTGAGCCAAGACTGCACCACTGCACTCCAGCCTGGGTGACAGCGAGACTCCGTCTCAAAAAAAAAAAAAAATTATAGATTTAATTAGGCATTTTCTCCTTCCTTTATGGTCAAACCCAAGTGCCCACATTTCAGGATTAGCTCTTCCCTGAGAGGTCTGCTCCACAGAATCAGTGCCACCAAACAATGAGGTGCTGACTGGCACCAAACAATGATGAGGTGCTGTTTGTGGTACCATGCTGGGAACAGAGACAGAGAAAGGATATAAGTTGATGGGGCACTGAATCCTGGCTCTATAGAACCCTAAAATTTAGCACCAGTTCAGAGACAAGCCTTTGAACAAGGTTAAATTCTGAATTTCTGTCTTCATCTGCAAAGTGGGGTGAGTAATCCCTTCTGTATTTTTCAGGATTGGAGTGGACCAAATGAGAGAATGTGTGTAAAAGCACCTTGAAAATTGTTGTTTTTGTTTTTGTTTTTTTGAGACAGATTCTCTGTCACCCGGGCTGGAGTGCAGTGGCACGATCTCGGCTTACGGCAACCGGCCACCTCTGCCTCCCTAATTCAAGCGATTCTCCCGCCTCAGCCTCCTGAGTAGCTGGGATTACAGGCCCATACCACCACGCCTGGCTAATTTTTGTATTTTTTAGTAGAGATGGGGTTTCACCATGTTGGCTAGGCTGGTCTCAAACTCTTGACCTCAGGTGATCCACCCACCTCAGCCTCCCAAAGTGCTGGGAATATAAGCATCAGCCACTGCACGCGGCCGCACCTTGAAAATTGTAAGCCTAGGCCACAGGAGGAAACCCTGTCTCTACAAAAAGCACAAAAAATTAGCCAGGCATAGGGGCATGCCTCTGTAGTCCCAGCCCCTTGGGAGGCTGAGGTGGGAGAATCACCTGAGCCTGGGAGGTCAAGGCTGCAGTGAACCATGATAGCGCCACTGCACTCCAGCCTGGGTGATAGAGTGAGACCCTGTCTTTAAAAAAGGAAAGGGGCCAGGTGCGGTGGCTGTTGCCTGTAACCCCAGCACTTTGGGAGGCCGAGGCAGGAGGATCACAAGGTCAGGAGTTCGAGAGCAGCCTGGCCAACATAGTAAAACCCAACCCCATCTCTACTAAAAATATAAAAATTATCCAGGCATGGTGGCATGTGCCTGTAATCCCAGCAACTCGGGAGGCTAAGGCAGGAGAATCACTTGAACCCTGGAGGTGGAGGTTGCAGTGAGCCGAGATCATGCCACTGCTCCAGCTTGGGCAACGGAGTGAGATGTCATCTCAAAAAAAAAAAAAAAAAGAAAAAGAAAAGAAAAGAGGCCAGAGGCCAGGGCCGGGCGCGGTGGTTCACACCTGTAATCCCAGCACTTTGGGAGGCCGAGGCGGGCAGATTACGAGATCAGGAGATCGAGAGACTATCCTGGCTAACACAGTGAAACCCCGTCTCTACTAAAAACACAAAAATTGGCCGGGTGTGGTGGCGGGTGCCTGTAGTCCCAGCTACTTGGGAGGCTGAGGCAGGAGAATGGCGTGAACCCGGGAGGCGGAGCTTGCAGTGAGCCGAGATCCGCGCCACTGCACTCCAGCCTGGGGCAGAGCAATACTCCGTCTCAAAAAAAGAAAAGAAAAGAAAAGAAAAAAGAAAAGAGGCTGCGTGTGGTGGCTCATGCCTGTAATCCCAGCACTTCGGGAGGCTAAGGCAGGTAGATCACTTGAGGTCAGGAGTTCAAGACCAGCCTGGCCAGCATGGTGAAACGCTGTTTCTACTAAAAATGTGAAAATTAGCTGGGCGTGGTGGCACATGCTGGTAATCCCAGTTATTTGGCAGGCTGAGGCAGGAGAATCGCTTGAACCTGGGAGGCAGAAGTGGTTGCAGTAAGCTGAGATTACACCACTGCACTCTAGCCTGGGTGACAGGGCAAGACTGTCTCAAAAAAACAAGGAAGGAAGGAGACAGAGAGAGAAAAAAAGAGAAAGAGAAAAGAAAGAGAGAGAGANTAATCCCAGTTATTTGGCAGGCTGAGGCAGGAGAATCGCTTGAACCTGGGAGGCAGAAGTGGTTGCAGTAAGCTGAGATTACACCACTGCACTCTAGCCTGGGTGACAGGGCAAGACTGTCTCAAAAAAACAAGGAAGGAAGGAGACAGAGAGAGAAAAAAAGAGAAAGAGAAAAAGAAAGAGAGAGAAAGGAAGGAAGGAAGGAAGGAAGGAAGGAAGGAAGGAAGGAAGGAAGGAAGGAAGGAAGGAAGGAAATTGTGAAGTAGTGCTCACTTGGGCAGCACATATTCTAAAACTGGAATGATACAAAGAAGACTAGCATGGTCCCTGCACAAGGATGACATGATTTAAAAAATTCTAAAGTATGCCGGGCGTGGTGGCTCAAGCCTGTAATCCCAGCACTTTGGGAGGCCAAGGCGGGTGGATTACCTGAGGTCAGGAATTTGAGACCAGCCTGGCCAACATGGTGAAACCCTGTGTCTACTAAAAATAAACAATTAGTTGAGTGTGGTGGCATACGCCTGTAGTCCCAGCTACTCAGGAGGCTGAGGCAGGAGAATCACTTGAACTCAGGAGGCAGAGGTTGCAGTAAGCTGAGAAAAAAAATTCTGAAGTATTATTAACGTATTATTATTGAAGAGCTGGCGATTGATTCAGCAGAGGAAAAATATAGAAATAACAGAAATCATTACTAAAGATACACAAGCATGTACAACCATAACTACATTTTTGAGCACTCACTATGTGCTAAGCACTGTATTTTTTTTTTTTTTTTTTTTTTTTTTTTTTTTTTTTTTGAGACGGAGTCTTGCTCTGTCGCCCAGGCTGGAGTTCAGTGGCGCAATCTCGGCTCACTGCAAGCTCCACCTCCCGGGTTCACGCCATTCTCCTGCGTCAGCCTCCCAAGTAGCTGGGACCACAGGCGCCCGCCACCACACCCGGCTAATTTTTTTGTATTTTTAGTAGAGACAAGATTTCACCGTGTTAGCCAGGATGGTCTCGATATCCTGACCTCGTGATCTGCCCGTCTCGGCCTCCCAAAGTGCTGGGGGATTACAGGCGTGAGCCACCGCGCCCGGCCGCTAAGCACTGTATTAAGTGCTCTATATGAATCACCCCTCATTGATTTTTACAATAACCCTGTAGAGTGCTGCTATTATTTTTATTTTACAGATAAGAAAAGCGATGCTTAGAGGGGCTAAGTCACTCACTCAAGGTTACATGGCTACTAACTGACAGTCCGTGAGGAGGTTCGGACTATGAGAGGACTGCATTTATGGTCTGTCAGGGAAGTTGACCCTCTCCACAGGGTACCAGTTATTCAATAACCCTTATAAAGCAATCCCGCCCCTTCACCCAGATTTCTTTCTCTCTCTCTCCATATTTTCTCTGAACCTTTTCCCTTTTGCCCTTCCTTTATCTCTCTGCCCCCCCCAACACACACACACACACACACACACACACACACACACACACACACACACACACAGACACCCCTCCAGATTCTTCTCATAGCTTCACAGATCAGCTCTGGGATGGATGCAGAGGCTCCTGTTTCCATGGTGACGCGGGGAGGCTGGTACACCGCACGCCAAGTGTAGGCGAAGCAGAGAATTGGCCGAGGATCCAAAGGTGCCGGCAGTAACCAGGCTCTGGGAAAAGGGATCGATGAGAAAGCCAAGTCTGGATGACTGGACCTCCCTGAGCTCCAGTAGGACCTCCACCCCACCACGCCCCTGCCCTCCCTAAGCTCCTAATTTGGAAGTCGAAGACGGGAGAGTCGGGAAGAGAAGTGAGGGGGCTCCAAAGCAGAAGCCACCACCTCTAACTTGCTTTGAAGACAAAGCCTAATCGTCGGTGGGAAGGCTGCCCAGTGGGCGATGGCCCCCTCCCGAGGCGCCTCCGCCTCGCTCCCTCCCTCTCCTCTCCCGGCTCTGACCTGAGTCGGAGCCACTGGGCTCTCGGCCGGTCACTGAAGGGGAGCCGGGCAGCCAGCAGGGGGCAGAGCCCCCCCGCATTAAAGTCGTGTGTGGGCCTGCTTCTCTGCTTCCACCTCGCCCCTGCCTTCACTGGGATTATTTTCAGCTGACAGGCTGCAAAGGCGCAGTAGGTGGATTTCAGAGCGGGAGATGGGTTCTGGCAGGGGCTGTGAGGCTATGAAGCCTTGGTCTTAAGCTGTCTGTGGGCCCCGCTGAGAAGCCGCGTATTAAGGACCACAGAGTCAAGGACTGAGGCAAGGGGCACTTTAACTTTTCTGGCAAAGGTTTCTTCTGAGGTTTTCTCAATCCATTGAAAACATTTAAAACACTCTAATTGTGAAGAGGAGGCTCATTCATTCATTCAATAATGTTTATTGAGTATCATCTATTATTGTCACGATGGATGCATCCAGTCAAAAAAGAGTATTTACAGAAAGCTTACACACACTGATTCTTAACCTTTTTTACCTGTCTCTACTAAAAATACAAAATTAGCTGGGTGTGGTGGCGCATGCCTGTAATCCCAGTTATTTGGGAGGCTGAGGCAGGAGAATCACTTGAACCCGGGAGGTGGAGGTTTCGGTGAGCCAAGATCATGCCATTGCACTCCAGCCTGGGCAAGAAGAGTGAAACTCTATCTCAAAAAAGAAAAAAGAAAACATTAAATGGAAAATTCCAGAAATAAACAATTCATAAGTTTTAAATTGCCACCATTCTGAGTAGTGTGATGAAATCTCACACCATCCCACTGCTGCCCAGAATGTGAATCATCTCTTTGTCCAGCGTAGCCACACTTTAGATGCTACCCACCCATTATCACTTAGTAGCCATCTCAGTTATCAGATCCACTGCCTTGGTATCGCAGTGCTTGTGTTCAAGTAACCTTTATTTGGCGTGGTGGCACACACCTGTAATCCCAGCTAATCCGGAGGCTGAGGCACGAGAATCACTTGAACCCAGGAGGCGGAGGTTGCAGTGAGCCAAGATCGCACAACTGCACAACTGCACTCAAGCCTGGGTGAAAGAGCGAGACTCTGTCTCAAAAAAAAAAAAAAAAAAAACTCTTATTTTACTTTATAATGGCTCCAAAGCACAAGAGTAGTGATACTGGCATGTCATCATAATTGTTCTAGTTTATTATTAGTTATTGTTGGTAATCTCTTACTATGCCTAATTTAAAAATCAAACTCTAAGCCGAACGTGGTGGCTCATGCCTGTAATCCCAGCACTTTGGGAGGCCAAGATGGGAGGATCACGAGGTCAGGCATTTGAGACCAGCCTGGCCAACATAGTGAAATCCTGTCTCTACTAAAAATTCAAAAATTAGCTGGGCATGGTGGCACGTGCCTGTAATCCCAGCTACTCAGGAGTCAGAGGCAGGAGAATCGCTTGAACCCTGGAGGCAGAGGTTGCAGTGAGCCAAGATCACGCCACTACACTCTAGCCTAGGTGACAGAGCAAGACTCCATCTCAAAAAAAAAAAAAATTAAACTTGGCCGGGCACGGTGACTCACGCCTGTAATCCCAGCAGTTTGGGAGGCCAAGATGGGCAGATCACGAGGTCAGAGCGAGACCATCCTGGCCAACATAGTGAAACCCCATCTCTACTAAAAATACAAAAAATTAGCCAGGCGTGGTGGCACACGCCTGTAGTCCTAGCTACTCGGGAGGCTGAGACAAGAGAATCACTTGAACCTGGGAGGTGGAGGTTGCAGTGAGCCGAGATTGCGCCACTGCACTCCAGCCTGGGCAACAGAGTGAGACTCCATCTAAAAAAAAATTAATAAATAAAATTAAACTTTATCATAGGTATGTATGTATAGAATGAAAAAAAAACATGGTCCATACATAATTCGGTACTATCTGCAGTTTCAGGCATCCACTGGGGGTCTTGGAATGTATCCCCTGAAGATAAGGGGGGGTTATTCTAGTACTTATATGCCAGGCTCTGTCCTAAACACTTAGCAAATATTACCTTATAACACTCCTAGGAGATAAGCGTGGTCCTCATTTTACATATGAGGCATGAAGCAGTTCAGTAACTTGGCAAGGTCAAACAGCAAGTAAGTGACAAAGCCACTATCTGAACCCAGGCAGTCTGGCTCCAGAGTTTGTGCTTTCACTACTAAACTGAGAGGGAAGGCCTTTGCAAAGGCAATGAATTGAACCTGAATGTCCCACACAAGACATGAGAATTCTACCACTCCACCTCCTGGGGACACTCATAAGATACAAGGAGCACCTGCTACTATGAAGAGGTCCTGGGGAAGTGGGAGGAGCCATGGGGGAATGGTGAGGCCTAGCAACTGCAGGGAGCTGCTGGAGACCAAGGCCTAGAGGCCTAGGACTGGAGAGGGGCAGCTAGTTAAGAGACAAGGTCAGGCCGGCGTGGTGACTCACGCCTGTAATCCCAGCACTTTGGGAGGCCAAGGCAGGTGGATCACCTGAGGTCAGGAGTTGGAGGCCAGCCTGGCCAACATGGTGAAACCCCGTCTCTACTAAATACAAAACATTAGCTGGGCGTGGTGGTGAATGCCTGTAATCCCAGCTACTCAGGAAGGAGGCTGAGGCAAAAGAATCGCTTGAACCTGGGAGGTGGAGGTTGCGGTGGGCCAAGATGGCGCCATCGCACTCCAGCCTGGGCAACAAGAGTGAAACTCCGTCTCAAAAAAAAAAAAAGAAAAGAAAAGAAAAAAAGAGATAAGGTCAAGTTGGGCATGGTGACACATGCCTGTAGTTCTAGCTACTCCGGGCCTAAGGCAGGAGGATCGCTTGAAGCCAGGAGTTTAAGGCTGCAATGTGCTATGATTGCACCTGTGAATAGCCACTGCATTCCAGCCTGGGCAACACAGTGAGACCCTCCCCCGACATTTCCAAATATTAAAAAAAAGAGAGAGAAAAAAATTGTCAGGGTATTAGGCAGCATGGAAGCTCCTACTGTCGCCTATGAGATTTAGCCCTGCCTCCCTTGTCAGTGTCATCTCTCGCTGCTCTCCCCTCACTCACAATTTTCCAGTCACACTGCTCTTCCCTGCCCTAGGGCCTTCTTCCTTGATGTTGCTTCTACCCTGAACCTTTCCCTATAAACATACACATACACCTGCCCTTTTCCAGGCTGACCCCCTTATCCTCCAGATCTCAGCCTCACTGTCAGTTCCTCAAAGAGTCCCTCTAGATTAGATCCCTTCTCTTAGTCTCTCACAGTAGTGCCCTATTATTTTCCATTGTAATCTGTATCACAATTTGAAATTATGTATTTAGTTGTGGGCTAGGTGTGGAGGCCCATGCCTATAATCCCAGCACTTTGGGAGGCCAAGACAAGAGGATTGCTTGAGGCCAGAAGTTTGAAACTAGACTGGGGAACACAGCCAAGACCCCTGTCACTAAAAAATAAATACGTAAATATAAAAATATATAGACCGGCACGGTGGCTCAAGCCTGTAATGCCAGCACTTTGGGAGGCTAAGATGGGTGGATCGATCACGATGGTCAGGATATAGAGATCCATCTGGCTAACACGGTGATAACCCGTCTCTTACTAAAAATACAAAAAAACTAGCTGGGCTGAGGTGGCAGGCCCCTGTAGTCCCAGCTACTTCTGGGAGGCTGAGGCAGTGAGAATGGCATAAACCCGGGAGGCGGAGCTTTGCAGTGAGCTGAGATCCGCCACTGCACTCCAGCCTGGGCGGACAGAGCAAGACTCCGTCTCAAAAAAAAAAAAAAAAAAAAAAAAAAAAAAAAAAAATATATATAAGTATAATATATATATATATAGTATACTATATATTCAGTTGTGTTTATTCAATGGCTTGACTCTCCCAATTATGATACTATAAGCTCTATGAGGGCAAGCAAATCCCTGCCTATACACGCTTCTGTTTCTGGCATCAGTGCTGGCGCACCATGTAGATACTAATATCAACCATTTTGCTAAATGGGCTTATAAATTTAGAGGAAATCTTAGAAGTGTATTCGTCCAAATGCTTCTATTCCGCTTTCACCACTATGTGTCAATAGGGCTCATATACACCTTCTCCTTGAATCATTTCCAGCAGCAGAGCACTCACTACTCCACCAAGAGGCCATTTACTCTTCGGACGAGACGTCTAATTAGAAAGTACTTCTTAGGCCGGGCGCGGTGGCTCAAGCCTGTAATCCCAGAACTTTGGGAGGCCGAGACGGGCGGATCACGAGGCCAGGAGATCGAGACCATCCTGGCAAACACGGCGAAACCACGTCACGACTAAAAAATACAAAAAACTAGCCGGGCGAGGTGGCCGGCGCCTGTAGTCCCAGCTACTTGGAGGCTGAGGCAGGAGAATGGCGTAAACCCGGGAGGCGGAGTTTGCAGTGAGCTGAGATCCGGCCACTGCACTCCAGCCCGGGTGACAGAGCGAGACTCCGTCTCAAAAAAAAAAAAAAAAAAAAAGAAAGTTCTTCTTATTGAAGAAAACTCTGATCATCTGTCACCCCTCAGTCCTAGACTGGCCCTCTGGAATTGTGTCCTTGAAATGGATGCAGACAGCTGTCCTGCTGGCCTCTCCCTCCGCCCTCAGCTTTCACTGTGCCATCTCAATAGTTCTTTCAGATTAGGAAGGCTTGGATTCTCAACCCTTTCCTCCCCTTCTCAAGAAACTCCCTTCTCAACCTTTCTTGTCTTTCTTTTTTATTTTATTTTTATTTATTTATTTATTTTGAGATGGAATCTCGCTCTGTTGCCCAGGCTGGAGTAGAGTGGCACGATCTCAGATCACTGCAACCTCCACCTGTAGGGTTTAAGCAATTCTCCTGTCTCAGCCTCCCGAGTAGCTGCCTCTACAGGTGCCCGCCACCAAGCCTGGATAATTTTTGTATTTTTAGTAGAGACAGGGTTTCACTGTGTTGGTCAGGCTGGTTTCAAACTCGTGACCTCAGGTGATCCGCCTGCCTTGGCCTCCCAAAGGGCTGGGATTATAGGCATCAGCCACCGCGCCCAGCCTCTACCCTTCTTCTGTACCCTTCTCAAGAAAATCCCTTTGGTCAGCACCAGATTTGCCATCTATTCTCATTCCCCCAGGCACTCCAGCAACTGCAATACAGATGTGGCAGGATAAGGGAGGAGAAAGTGAGAAAAGAAGGCTGTTTCTTTCTCACTGTCTAACCAGGTTTATTTCCCAGAAAACACTATTAGTACTGACGGTTGGGTCCCCAAGCTAATCCTGAACTAGATGTAGCATTGTTGGCTACATCCTGGGTCAAGTGGCCTTTCTGGACCCATTTAACTTTTTTTTTTTTAGATGGATTCTTGCTCTATAACCCAGGCTGTAATACAATGGTACGATCTCTGCTCACCGAAACCTCCACCTCCTAGGTTCAAGCGATTCTCTTGCCTCAGCCTCCTGAGTAGCTGATATTACAAGTGTGTGCCACCACTCCTGACTACTTTTTTATATTTTTAGTACAGACGGGGTTTCATCATGTTGACCAGGCTGGTCTCAAAATCCTGACCTCAGGTGATCCGCCTGCCTTGGCCTCCCAAAGTGCTGGGATTACAGGCGTGAGCCACTGTGCCCAGCCCATTTAACATTTTGTCTCTGGGAAAAATGTGTATGGGTTCCAAACAACCAAGTTATATATAGACCCTTTAAATAACCAGCTTGCAAATTGGGAACTGCTTCTAGAGAAGTATTTAGGTAACACCGAGTGGGAGAGGGAAGGGAGAGAACAGAGTGGGCTCTCTCAGAAAAGTTTCCAAGAAGTTTTTGAAGCAAATGTAGGAAAAATGGGAAAAGTCAGACAAACATGGGTTTAATCCCAGCTCTTCCACTTACCAGCTGTGAGTGCGTGCCTGATTTACCCAAGTTCCCCTCAGATTCCTCTCTCTAGTAAAAGAGGACAGTCATTTTACCTCACAGAATTGTAGGGGCATTAAGCTAGAGACTGTATTGCCTTCAGCACAGTGCCCGGCATGTAAGTGAATGATCTGTGTTGTGATGTTTTCCAAACGAGGGTCTCTCCTCTCAAAGTGAGGTAACAGGATCTATGACCTGACGTCCCTGAACCCTGCATGCAGCTCTGGGAGCCCACGCTCATGAAAGAGAGGACTGTCCTCTGCCTTCCATAAACATTCCAAAGAAGGGAGACTAATGGGCTCCAGAGGAGAGGCCGGGAACAAAGGGGCAGGGGATCTGAGTGTCTTCAAAGACCATTGTTTCTGTAGGAACACCTATGTGTCCTGTGTGATCACTGTGACTCTGTGTGTCAGTGTGGCAATGTATGCAGGCCTGCTGCATGTCCTGCCTGCTAGTGGGACCACGGAGATTCCCCTCGTCTCTGGGGCTCCATTACTCAGCTCTCTGTGGTCCCAGGCCTTATCACTTAGCTGTCTGCCCTCTGGCCTCTTCCCTTTGTTTACCAACTTGGCTGGCTTTCTCCTCTGGAAACAAAGGAGGTGTTCAGTTCTGGGCAGTGCCTGGCTCCAGCTCCCCGCCCCCATCATCTCTCCTTTCCAGGAGGGTTGCCCCTGTCTCAGACCCCTTGGCTCTGACAGGCCCCTTCCCACAGCTCCAGGAGAGAGGAGGCTGAGCTCCTCAGTTGGCACCCCCTTTTTTCTTTTTCTTTTTTTTTTTTTTTTGAGGCGGAGTCTCGCTCTGTCGCCCGGACTGGAGTGCAGTGGCCAGATCTCAGCTCACTGCAAGCTCCGCCTCCTGGGTTTACACCATTCTCCTGCCTCAGCCTCCCAAGTAGCTGGGACTACAGGCGCCCGCCACCTCGCCCGGCTAGTTTTGTATTTTAGTAGAGACGGGGTTTCACCGTGTTAGCCAGGATGGTCTCGATCTCCTGACCTCGTGATCCGCCCGTCTCGGCCTCCCAAAGTGCTGGGATTACAAGCTTGAGCCACCGCGCCCGGCGGCACCCCCTTTTTTCTCACCCTCTGGTCCCATTCCTGTCCCCAGAAAGGCCCCTGAAGCTTCACTCCCCTAGGCTGGAGACAGCTCGTCTCCCCATTGTCTGGCCAGGATTTGGAAGCTCTGGTTTCCATAGCAACCCCTGGGCATTTAATTAAGGGAGGAGGCCTTCATCCCTTCCAGGCTGGGCAGTTCCAAATCTCAACCCGAAAAGGATACCCTGAGGGGTGAGGAAGAAGTGTTGTCCTCCAATATAGCACAATTCCGGCTTCCCCACAAAGTCTGTTATGGCTTTCCCAGCCCACCCCCTCCCAGCTGCCACCCCGATCACCATCTCATGCCAGAGCAGGCTGGGGAGGCCTTTCAAATCAGCTAGGGCAAAACCCACGTCCCAGGCCAGTAGAGTTTTCAAGGAAGGGATGGTGTGCAATTGCTGTAAGCGCCCCCCATATGCACTGTTGCTTTGTTTACTGGACTGTAGGGTCAGGGATAAGGGTGGGAGATCATTCAACGCTGGCCTACTGTCCAATTTCTTTGCCATGGAATGGGCTTTGGGGCTCTTTGATCTCCCTGAAATTGAATGTAATATGTGTAAGTTCATTATAAGGCTTTTTCCTAGGTACTGGGTACATAGCTTTCATTAGATTCTCAGGAAAGGGCTCTGTGATATCAGAAAGGCACAGCCAGCCATTTGCTGGCTGTGAGACCTCAGTCCAATTGCTTAACCTCTCTGTGTCTCTGTGTCCTCATCTATAAAGTGGAGATGATACTACTTCGCAAGACTGTTGGCATCTTAGTAAGAGGTTGTTGTTAAGATAGTTATGATTACTCTGAGTGTGGGCTAAATAGAGGGTCCCCGCCTTATCCATCCTATACCCATATTCCCTGGAGGTGACAGGTCTGCCCTCTCAATCGGGTGCATTCACCTCCTCCTGACTCCTTCCCTTATTCCCTCTCTGCTCCACCTCAGGCTGCTGGAAAGAGCTCCAGACGCTGATGGGAAGCAGTCGCTCTCCGGAGACTCGTCATGCGGTGGAATTTCCAAGCTCAGGTCACTGAGTTATCCCAGTTCCTGAAATTGTCTCAGATTTCTCAGCTGTGGCTGTGACCACTCTTCCCCATTTCTGGTTAGGTTAGTTTGTGTGTGTGTGTGTTTCCTTTTCACTGTATTTTTAGTCTTTGGAAAAAATAAACACATTTCACATGCTAGCACCTTCCCGATCTTTCAGTTCTCCGCAGGCATGGGGGTGGGGCCACTTCTTCCCCTGACCTTTCTTCAACCCTGTCTCGTGTTCCCAGACTTCCACCCTCCAGCACACATCCTTACCTTCTGTTGAGAATTCCCGGACTTACCCCACCCTCCTCCCATCTCTCTGTCTCTCCAGTCCCCTCAGTACTGAGTATATCCCTACCTAGGCTGGACTGATATATGCAGATTGTGACACAATTCTGAGTCTCTGGGCTCCTTATCCTTTTTTTTTTTTTTTTTTTTTGAGACGGAGTCTTGTTCTGTCGCCCAGGCTGGAGTGCAGTGGCGCGATCTCGGCTCACTGCAAGCTCCGCCTCCCGGGTTCACGCCATTCTCCTGCCTCAGCCTCCCGAGTAGCTGGGACTACAGGCGCCCGCCACCTCGCCCGGCTAATTTTTTTTGTATTTTAGTAGAGACGGAGTTTCACCGTGTGTTAGCCAGGATGGTCTCCATCTCCTGACCTCGTGATCCGCCCGTCTCGGCCTCCCAAAGTGCTGGGATTACAGGCGTGAGCCACCGCGCCCGGCCCCTTATCCTTTTTATCTTGTTTCCCTTCTAGAAATTCCTCCTCCTTTTTCACTGTGACATTTTCCCCCTGTTTCAGAAAAGGCAACTCTATCCCTGCGGTTCTGGCTTGTCCCACTGCAGTAGCACCCTGTTTCAAACGAGCTGTGAAGTTGTTGCCGGAAAAAGGGGTCCTCATCCAAACCACAAGAGTGGATTCTTGGATCTCGTGCAGGAAGGAATTCAAGGCAAGCCACAGGGCGCAGTGAGAAGAGATAATTGATTGAAAGCTACTCAGTTACAGAGTAGGGCATCCTTACAAAGCAAGAGGAGGAGGCAATCCCAGCACTTTGGGAGGCCGAGGTGGGAGGATCACGAGGTCAGGAGATCGAGATCATCCTGGCTAACACGGTCAAATCCCGTCTCTACTAAAAATACAAAAAAATTAGCCGGGCGTGGTGGCGGGCGCCTGTAGTCCCAGTTACCTAGGAGGCTGAGGCAGGGGAATGGCGTGAACCCGGGAGGCGGAGCTTGCAGCGAGCCGAGATCGCGCCACTGCACTCCAGCCTGGGCGACAGAGCGAGACTCCCTCTCAATCAAAGAAATAACAAAAAATAAAAAAAAAAAAAAAAAAGAAAGAAAGAAAGAGGAGGAGGAAAAGAATAGAAGGAGGAGGAGAGAAAAGGAGGGAAGAGGAAGTATTTTAGTAATTTTTTTTCCCTTTCAGTATGTGAATACATGTATCAGTTAGAATTCAATTCTGCTGCATAGAAGAGAAAAATAACAGTGGCTTAAACAGAGCA
>NW_016811706.1:1310159-1315693 GCF_001698545.2 Rhinopithecus bieti
CCCCCCCTTTTTTGAGACCGAGTTTCACTCTTGTCACCCAGGCTGGAGTGCAGTGGCATGATCTCGACTCACTGCAACCTCCACCTCCCGGGTTCAAGTGATTCTCCTGTCTCAGCCTCCCAAGTAGCTGAGATTACAAGTGTGCATCACCACGCCCAGCTAATTCTTTCCGTATTTTTTGTAGAGACGGGGTTTCACCATGTTGGCCAGGCTGGTCTTGAATCCCTGACCTCAAGTGATCCGCCTGCCTCAGCCTCCCAAAGTGCTGGGATTACAGGCGTGAGGCACCACGCCCGGGGGACTCTTCTTATATAGGGGTCTTATCTGTGTAAAAACTAAGCTATGTCTACATATGGGTGGGCTGATAGCATGGCAAAATGTGTTATTCTGTTGATTTAAAGAAAACTATCCTTATTATTATTACCTTTTTAGGGCATAAGTACATAAAAGCATAACTATGACTATCTTACAAGCATAATTGTTATGCAGTCTCAGGGTATCCAGATATTCTGTTGTGATAGGAGTTTGTCCTTGCAGGCATTATTAAGCTGCTTCCTTAGTCATAAACATCTTATGACCATGGGTTGTGACTGGCAAGGAATGTGCCTTAATAGTTTTATTTTTGTTTATTTATTTATTTATTTATTTATTTATTTATTGAGACAGGGTCCGTTCTGTCATTCAGGCTGGAGTGCAATACCATGATTTTAGCACACTGCAGCCTCTGCCTCCTGGGTTCAAGCGATTCTCCTGCCTCAGCCTTCCAAGTAGCTGGGATTATAGGCACCTGCCACCACATCCGGCTCATTTTTGTATTTTTGTGGAGACGAGGTTTCACCATGTTGGCCACATTGGTCTCTAACCTCTGACCTCAAATGATCTGCCCCCCTTGACTTCCTAAGGTGCTGGGATTACAGGCGTGAGCCACCACGCCTGGTCCATGCCTGGCTAGTTTTAATATGGAGTTGAATTTAAAATGGTGTCACCCTGGTTCTCCTATGCTGTTTCCCTAACAGAGTCAGATGAACCCAGAACCCTGTACCCCACCAATTATGTTTAGGTTTCATCATTAATACAATAGTATTATATTTAGTAGAGTTGCAGAAAGGTTTACATGAGATCATGCAACGAGGGCACTGTAGGGGCTACTAGAAACTTTTCTCTTCTTCCTCTAAGGGTTCACTGAAAAATCAAATCACAAAAGGCAGATTAATTGGAGGAAAAGCATACAAATGTATTTAACACATGTACATGAGGAGAATCATGGTGATTGCCCACTCCCTGATGGGATTCAGGAGCTTGTATACCATCCTGGCAAAAGAGGATGGGAGGCAGGAGAAGAGGAATTCTGTTGAGGAGATTTCTAGGGAGAAGGAATGCATCCGGGAAACAGAAACTAACCCGTACATTATCTTGCAAAAGGGTCTGTTCAGGTGTGGTTACTTACATTCTTGTTCTTACAGAAAGGGGAAAAAAAAACAGTTGTTCCTTTTGGTGGTTCTGGATCTTAGGCAGATAAAGGAAGTTCACTTTGGGAGACAGTGGGTGGGGAAAGGGCCAGAGACACCTTGAAGCTTCTTCAGTTCAGCATGACAAAGCACTGTATTTTGGGATATTGGTTTCTGAGCCCCAACAGCACTTAGCACAGTGCCTTCCAAGTGGCAATGATCTCAGGAATGGAGCCGTTGATTCCCTGGAGCTGAGAGGTCTGAGGGACACAGGGTTATTTCTCAGCCCTCTTGCTCAGTTCAATTCAAATCCCAGCCAAAGGGGTGAAGCTGGACTTGGTGTTGTCAGTGTCAGAAGACACAGGTGATACAGGGAGGTGGCAAAGGACAGATGTGGGAAAGGACTGAGAGAATTAGATTTGTGAGAGCAAGAGAGGGATTTTTTGGCTGGGCGCAGTGGCTCACGCCTGCAATCCCAGCACTTTGGGAAGCCAAGGCGGGAGGATCATCTGAAGTCAGGAGTTCAAGACCAACCTGGTCAACATGGTGAAACCCCATCTCTACTAAAAATACAAAAATTAGCCAGGCGTGGTGGCAAACACCTGTAATTCCAGCTACTTGGGAGGCTGAGGGAGGAGAATCACTTGAACCTGAGCCGAGATTGTACCACTGCACTCCAGCCTGGGTGACAGAGTGAGTGAGACTCCATCTCAAAAAAAATAAGTAAATAAAATAAAAAAGAAAAAAAGAAAAAAGATATAAGAAAGCATAGTGAGGGCTGGCGTGGTGGCTCACGCCTGTAATCCCAGCACTTTGGGAGGCCAAGGCGGGTGGGTCACGAGGTCAGGAATTCAAGACCAGCCTGGCCAATGTGGTGAAACACCGTCTCTACTAAACATACAAAAAATTAGCCGAGCGTGGTGGCATGAGCCTGTAATCCCAGCTACTCGGCAGGCCGAGGCAGGAGAATAGCTTGAACCCAGGAGACGGAGGTTGCACTGAGCTGAGATTGCACCATTGCACTCCAGCCTGGGCAACAGGGTGAGACTCAGTCTCAAAAAAAAAAAGGACGGTGAGAGGCTGAGTGATTTACTCAAAGTCATGTAAGTAGTAACTGGCAGGGCTAGGATTCAAACCCAGGCATTGTGGCCCAAGCCTGCATTCTCCACATGTGCAAGTGTTGTGGTCAGGGTTTGAATCTGATCTGGCTGACTCCGGAGCCAGAATGCATCATGATGTTCGGTACCACCTCTTCCACCCTCAGAGGACCAAGCATTGAATGAGACGATGCAGGCAGAGCACACGGGAAGTACATCAACACCGTTGTCTTCATGATGTCTGGCTGGCTCCAGTTCTGCCTTTCCATTCTTTGTTTTGTGCCTGGGTTTATATCC
The DNA here is from genome assembly GCF_001698545.2 of Rhinopithecus bieti. Taxonomy (NCBI): domain Eukaryota; kingdom Metazoa; phylum Chordata; class Mammalia; order Primates; family Cercopithecidae; genus Rhinopithecus; species Rhinopithecus bieti. The sequence goes on from NW_016811706.1 coordinate 1,313,002, forward strand.
TTGGCCTTCAGCAGCCTGGAAGCAAGGCCCCCTCTCAGTATCTGGCCTCAGTTAACTGCTTGGCCATCTCTGTCCCACCTACTGGCCCAACCCTGGGTTTCTGGAGCACATCCTCTGGTGTTTCTTGGAAAACTGGATTGATAGAGCTGGAGGGGCTCTTGGGGAGTGGCTCCGACCTCACACTGTATAGAGGAGAATGCCGAGGCCCAAAGAGTGCAAGAGTCTTGACTAGGCCCATTCCCACAGTCTACTAATAATACTGAGTACCTGCTGTTTCCAGGCACTGTTCTAGTTATTACACCAAAGTGAGAAGGTCACTGCACCTACAGAGTCCACCTTATCATAGTGAGGGAGAAAGACAATCAACAAAAAAATAGGTCAACAAAAAACATAAACTAGAAAAATATCAGAGTGATAAAGACCATACTGAGAAGATGAAAGAGAAGGATCAGGTGGCTACTTCAGGCTGGGTGACTTCTCTGGGCAGGAGATGCTTAACCTGAGATCTAAAGGATGAAAAGGTGCCAGTGGGGGCAGTCAGGGGGAAGGGCATTGTTGATAGAGGGAACAGCCAGTGAAAAGGCCCTGAGTATAAGCTTGGTGTGTGAGCACAGTGGATAGTGAAATCGATTTAGTGAGTACTGACAAGCATTCAAAAAATGAAGTAGCCGGGCGCAGTGGCTCACACCTGTAATCCCAGCACTTTGGGAGGCTGAGGCAGGCAGATCACGAGGTCAGGAGATCAAGACCATCCAAGCCAAAATGGTAAAACCCCATCTCTACTAAAAATACAAAATTTAGCTGGGCGTGGTGGCGCACTCCTGGAGTCCCAGCTCCTTGAGAGGCTGAGGCAGGAGGAGGTTGCAGTCAGCCAAGATCGTGCCACTGCACTCCAGCCTGGTGACAGAACAAGACTCCGTCTTAAAAAAGAAAAAAAGAAAAAAGTAGAAAAGAAAATATCAGAGTGCATTGTAAAGGTAAATGTTTGAGGAAACTTTAGGAGATATATATATATGTGTGTATATATATATGCACGCAGATATATATATATGCATGCAGAGATACATATAGCATGATGCATGATATATATTGATATATCTATATCTGTAAATATAACATGAGTGTATGTTTTGGTTTGTGATATAACATGAATTTCTGACTGTGGCTTGTGAACAGAAAAGTTTTAAAGCCATTATTGGAGGAATTTTAAAAAGTTCAATGTGGTTGGAGAGAGAAGAACTGCAGGAGATGAGGTCAGCCAAGGGGCAAGCATAGGTCATGCAGGGCTCTAGGAACCAGGATAAGAAGCTGGATTTTGTTCAAATGGACTTGATGGCTGGGCTTGGTGGCTCAGGCCTGTAATCCCAGCATTTTTGGTGGCTGAGGTGGGCAGATTGCTTGAGCCCAGGAGTTCAAGACCAGTCTGGGCAACATAGGGAGACCTCTGTCTCTACAAAAAATACATTAAAAAATGAGCCAGTCATGGTGGCTCATGCCTTTAAGTCCCAGCTACTCAGGAAGCTGAGGTAGGCAGATTGATTGAACCCAGGAAGTTGAGGCTTCAGTGAGCCATGATCACACCACTGGACTCAAGCCTGGATGACAGAGTGAGACCCTGTCTCAATCGAAACAAAAAAAAGCCAGGCAAAGTGGTTTAGGCCTGTAATCCCAGCAATTTGGGAGGCCAAGGTGGGAGATCCCTTGAGCCCAGGAGTTCAAGACTAGCCTGGGCAACATAGTGAGACCCCATCTCTACAAAAAATACAAAAATTAGCCAGGTTTGCTGGTGCACGTCTGCGGTCCCAGCTGCTTGGGAAGCTGAGGTGGGAGGATTGCTTGAACTCAGGAGGTGGAGGCTGCAGTGAGCCGTAATCAAGCCATTGCACTGCAGCCTAGGTGACAGAGTGAGACTGTCTGAAAAAAAAAGTTGACACCACAGGAAGACTAAGCAGAGGATGAACATTATCTATGTAGTTTCTTGTGCTTTGTTTGTTTGTTTGAGACAGAGTCTTGCTCTGTCACCCCAGGTATAAGTGATTCTCCTGCCTCAGCCTCCGGAATAGCTGGGATAACAGGCACGTGCCACCATGCCCAGCTAATTTTTTTATTTTTAGTCGGGGTTTAACTGGGATTACAGGCATGAGCCACCGCGCCCAGCCTCTTGTGTTTGTTTTTAACCTAGCCATTTAGAAATAGAGAAACTATGTCTCCTTATAGTCATTTTCCTATCATAACTGGTTTACCTCAATTTTTCAGGCGAAAAATCCAGGGATGGGCAGGGGAGGCTTAGACTTATGTCCACCTTGCCAGATCAAGAAAGACCTCCCAGAGGGGCCCAGGAGAGCAGATGCAAGAACATCCCCAGGAAGGCTGTCACGGGGGATGAGAAGGAGAAGGATCAAAAGAGAGTAAAACAGAAGCTGGGCGCGGTGGCTCACGCCTGTAATCCCAGCACTTTGGGAGGCCAAGGCAGGTGGATCACCTGAGGTCGGGAGTTCAAGACCAGCCTGACCAACATGGAGAAACCCTGTCTCCACTAAAAATACAAAATTAGCCGGGGTGGTGGTGCATGCCTGTAATCCCAGCTACTCAGGAGGCTGAGGCAAGAGAATCGCTTGAACCCGGGAGGTGGAGGTTGCGGTGAGCCAAGATTGTGCCATTGCACTCCAGGCTGGGCAAAAAGAGTGAAACT
>NW_016811706.1:1317251-1348845 GCF_001698545.2 Rhinopithecus bieti
TCCTCCTCCTCCTCCTCCTCCTTCTTCATCTTCTTCTTCCTCTTCTTCTTCTTCTTCTGAAACAGAGTCTCACTCTGTTGCCCAGTCTGGAGTGCTGTGGTGCGATCTCAGCTCACTGCAACCTCTGCCTCCTGGGTTCAAGGGATTGTCCTGCCTCATCCTCTGGGGCAGCTGGGATTACAGGCTCACACACCACGCCCGGCTAATTTTTGTATTTTTAGTAGAGACAGGGTTTTTCCGTGTTGGCCAGGTTTTAAACTCCTGACCTCAGGTGATCTGCCCGTCTTGGCCTCGCAAATTGCTGGGAATACAGGTGTGAGTCACTGTGCCCAGCCTCCCTCCTCATTCTTAGTCCAGCTCAGGTGGCTTGTTTTGTTTTTTCTCCTCCTATTCACACATGCATACACACACATGCACTGGTCCTTTTCCCCAGGCCTCCTCCTGCTTCCAAGCCACCCCATTCTCCTAGAACATTCCCTGTACTCTGGCCCAACTCTCAGCATTCTATTCTTGCTTTGCCTCATAGCTCAGTGCTACTTTTTCCAGAAAGTTTTCCTGGAAAATTCTCTTTCTTTTTGTTTTTCCTTTAGCTCTCTCACCACTTATGTAACAATGCCCAGCTCCCAGGAAGAGGAGCAGAAGAGGAGCTGAGAAGGAGAAAGCAGCTCCCGGCAGTCAGGAACTTGCCTGGCACTCTCAGCAATGCTTTGGTTTTCTCGTAAGCATTTCACAGAATACCAACATCAGGCAAGGCCACACTGTGACCGACCTCAAGAGATCCAGACAGAAACAAGATCTCTCAGTAATCATATCTGAACAAAGACAGAAACAAGAACATTGTCCAAACCACAAGAATAACCAACCATCCATGCATCCAAGCTAACATGAGCCCATGCTGCTTCTTTACCACACTTAGCCTTGCTTCATTCCTCCCACCTTGTACAGGACAGAAGATTTATTGATACTCCACTTTCTTTTCCTTTCTTTTTTTTTTTTCTTGAGTTGGAGTCTCGCTCTGTTGCCCAGGCTACAGTGCAGTGGCATGATCTCAGCTTACTGCAGCCTCTGCCTCCTGGATACCTCACTTTCTGACCAGCATCCAATCCTGAGAAAAGCCTCACTTCCTCGACCTCTTCCCCAAATCACCAAATGTAAGCTCAGATCCTAAGTCCTTTCTAACACTCATTTATTGGATGTGCCACAGTTCTACCATGGCACGTGTTCTTATTGAAATTAGTCTGCCAGGCACAATGGCTCCCACCTCTAATCACAGTACTTTGGGAGGCTGAGGCGGGAGGATCACTTGAGCCCCAGAGTTCAAGGCTGTAGTAAGCTGTGATCTCACCACTGCATCACCCTAGGCTGGGCGACAAATTGAGACCCAGTTTTTGTTTTTTGTTTTTTGTTTTTTTTGAGATGGAGTCTCACTCTGTCACCCACTAGAGTGACATTGCTAGAGTGCAATGGCATGATTTCAGCTCACCGCAACCTCTGCCTCCCTGGTTCACGTGATTCTCTTGCCTCAGCCTCCTGAGTAGCTGGGATTGCAGGCGAGTGTCACCAGGCCCGGCTAATTTTTGTATTTTTAGTAGAGACAGGGTTTCACGATGTTGGTCAGGCTGGTCTTGAACTCCTGACCTCAGGTGATCCGCCTGCCTCAGCCTCCCAAAGTGCTGGGATTACAGATGTGAGCCACTGCACCCAGACTTTTAAGTGCTTTTACAGATATTTTAGCCAGTTGCAGTGGCTCACGCCTGTAATCCCAGAACTTTGGGAGGCCGAGGCGGGCGGATCATCTGAGGATGGGAGTTTGAGACCAGCCTGACCAACATGGAGAAACCCCGTCTCTACTAAAATTACAAAATCAGCCGGGTGTGGTGGCACATGCCTGTAATCTCAGCTAAAATTGCAGTAGATTTTTTTTTCTTTTCTTTTCTTTTCTTTTTTTTTTTGAGAGGGAGTCTCTCTCTGTTGCCCAGGCTGGAGTGCAGTGGCATGATCTTGACTCACCACAACCTCCGCCTCTTGGGTTCAAGTGATTCTCCTGCTTCAGCCTTCCAGTAGCTGAGACTATAGGCATGTGCCACCATGCCTGGCTAATTTTTGTATTTTAGTAGAGACAGGGGTTTTACCATGTTGGCCAGGCTGGTCTCGAACTCCTAACCTCAAGTGATTCACCCGCCTTTGCCTCCCAAAGTGCTAGGATCATAGGTGTGAGCCACTGTTCCTGGCCTGCTTCTTTCTTGTCTCCCTGCTTACCTGTAAACTCCCCCAAGGCAGGACTGTGTCCTTAGAGTGCTCAGTTAAAAGATCAGCAGTCAAAAGGTCAGGTGTTCCCAGGTGCCAGGGACCAGAGACCCCTGAGATCACAAGTTATTGCTTAGGACTGAGGAGTGCAGCACCTGCGTCATATGAAGGGAAGAGGATAATGGGCCTTGTTCTGGGAGATGCAGGTGGCAGCGTGCCTGGGGGCTCTTTGCAAAGAATCCCTAGGGCAGAGAAAGTATGAGACTTGTGTATTCTCTAGTACAAGTCAGCATGAATTTTAATTTGTTACAACCCTGAACATCTTTGTATATTATGCCACTGTCCCAGATAGGGAACTTATCAAGAGTAATCAGAACCAAAAAAGATAGGACAGCCCTGAACTTTGAGCATGGGGTATACACACACATATTTGTGCTAGAGGGTATTATCCAGACCAGTAGTTTTATTTTATTTTATTTTGAGACAGGGTCACACTTGGTTGCCCAAGCTGGAGTGAGGTGGCATGATCACGGCTCACTGCAGCCTCAACCTCCCAGGCTCAAGCAATCCTCCCTCCTTAGCCTCCAGAGTAGCTAAGACCACTGGCACATGCCACCACGCCCAGCTAATTTTTGTATTTTTTGTAGATCCAGAGTTTCACCATGTTGCCCAGGCTGGTTTTGAACTCCTGAGCTCAAGCAATCTGTCTGCATCGGCCTCCCAAAGTGTTGGATTACAAGCATGAACCACTGTGCCTACCCTGAATTCACCAGTTTGAACTATACAATTTGATGGTTTTTCAGTCACTCCCCATTTCCTCCTCAACTCCACAGACCTAGGCAACTATGAGTCTACTTTCTGTTTTTTCAGATTTGCCTATTCTGGACATTTCATATAAATGGACACAGTCTATATGGTCTTTTGTGGTTGGCTTCTTTCACCTTGGCATAATGTTTCCAACTATAACCTTGTTTTAAATTTGTCTGATCTTGATAGGGAAGAGGCACCTTTGCTTTTTTTGTTTGCTTGTTTGTTTTTGTGAGACAGCATCTCCCTCGGTTGCCCAGGCTGGAGTGCAGTGGCGCAATTTCGGCTCACTGCAACTTCTGCCTCCTGAGGTTCAAGCTATTCTCCTACCTCACCCTCCCGAGTAGCTGGGATTACAGACACCTGCCACCAGCCTGGCTAATTTTTGTATTTTTAGTAGAGATGGGGTTTCACCATGTTGGCCAGGCTGGTCTCGAACTCTTGACCACAAGTGGTCCACCCACCTCAGCCTCCCAAAGTGCTGAGATTACAGGTGTGAGCCACTGTGCCTGACCCAGAAGAGCCACTTTAATGTATTAATCTGGCTACATACTTTTATTTGATTTTTAAATTTTTCTTGTAGAGATGGGGGTCTCACTCCATTGCCCAAGCTGGTCTTGAACTCCTGGTCTCAAGGGATCCTCCTACCTCAGCCTCCCCAAATCCTGGGATTATAGGTGTGAGCCACCACACCTGGTCTTGGCTATGGAGTTTGAAATAAAGTTATTTAAAAGAGGTTTAAACAAATTTGGAGGAGCGAGTCTAACCGCTAAATAATAATAATAATAATAACATCTAGGCTGGGCGCGGCGGTGGCTCAGCTGTAATCCCAGCACTTTGGGAGGCGAGACGGGTGGATCACGAGTCAGGAGATCGAGACATCTGGCTATACATGGTGAAACCCCGTCTCTACTAAAATACAAAAACTAGCTGGGCGAAGGTGGCGGGTGCTGTAGTCAGCTACTCGGGAGGCTGAGGCAGGAGAATGCGTAACTCGGGAGGACAGAGCTTGTAGTGACTGAAGATCTGGCCACTGCACTCCAGCCAGGCCGACAGAGCGAGACTGTTCAAAAAAAAAAAAAAATAATATAATATAACATGCTAGACCAGGCGTGGCTGGTTCCACATCTGTAATCCCAGCCTTTGGTGAGGCCGAGGCTTGGTGGATCACCTGAGGTCTGGAGTTCGAGACCAGCCTGACCCACATGGAGAAACCATCTCTACTAAAATATATAAAAATTAGCTGGGTGTGGTGGGTGCAATGCTGTAATCCCAGCTACTCAGGAGGCTGAGACAGGAGAATCGCTTGAACCTGGGGAGGGTGGAGTTGCAGGTGAGCAAGATTGTCCATTGCACTCCAGCTGGGCACAAGAGAACTTCTGTAAAAAAATTAATTAATTAATTAATTAAATAACGTCTAAAAACTCCTTCTCTGGTTAAATCCCTCACATTGCATTTAAGGAAATAGGCACCCAGAGAGGGAAGTAACTTACCCAAAGGCACACAGTTTGTTAAAGGCAGAGCAAGGTCCAAGGCCTAGACCTGCTAAACTTTAGTTCCATCCTTTTCCTGTTACATCCCTGCCACTTGATCTAACACACACGCTTTCACACACATAACACGTTTTCCACCAAAACTCATAAACATATGACCCACAAAATATCTTTGGAGACACATCTTGGGCCTCCGCCATGGTAGAGGCTGCTCTGTATAATGGTTCGGGCCTTCTGCTACTTGACCCTGAAATGCAGTCACCCAGGGAAGAATCAGTGTTGGCACCAGCTCTCAGAATTTCTGTCTGGGAGGAGCTCAGGAATGGCAATGTTCTTAGAAGCCAGAAGAAGCTGTTTGTTTAGCAGGAACAGTTTTTACTTATTCTGAAAGTTTATTTGGAGTGGTGGATGAATGGTGTGTGTAGGAGGAGGCTGGTAGAGAACATGGAGAGAAGGCTAACTCCTGTGGGGCTGTGATTGGAGGGAACTCAGTTAAGAGTTAAGAGGATGTATGGGGGACTGGGCGAGGCGGCTCACGTCTGTAATCCTAGCACTTTGGGAGGCCGAGGCGGGCGGATCACAAGGTCAAGAGTTTGAGACCAGCCTGGCCAACATGGTGAAACCCTGTCTCTACTAAGAATACAAAAATTAGCTGGGCCTGGTTGCATGTGCCTGTAATCCCAGCTACTCGGGAGGCTGAGGCAGGAGAATTGCTTGAACCAAGGAGGTGGAAGTTGCAGTGAGCAGAGATCATGCCTGTGCGCTCCAGCCTGAGCAACAGAGCAAGACTCTGTCCCGAAAAAGAAAAAAAAAAAAAAAAACCAGTATGTATGGGAACTCTACTGATGCTTCCAGAACTAAGTCCAGATGAGACTGAAGGTAGGGGATAGGAGGATACAGAAGGAGAAGGTCAGGCTGTGGGAAAGGATTCCAGATTGAGGCAGTCCATGATCTTATAGCTGTTCCTGGAACTCTCCCAAACCCCACTTATATACAGCTCAGAGAGGCTGTCAGCCTGCTGGAAAAGGGCAAGAAGAGGACAAATTCTATCAACAGAACATTATCTGAGGGCAGAGGATGAGGGGAGGTAAAGGGCAGAAACCTTCCGAAAGCCTGGGAGAAGAGGCAGCCAGCTAATGGCAACACCTGGATAATGCCCTTTCCACCCTGAAGTTTCCCTCAGGCCATTATCCATCCCAGGAAGTGAATGGAGCTTAGGATAGGGGTGGAGAGCAGGTGTAGGCCTTGGCCCCAGAGCCACAAGGTTTGACTGGAGGAACACTGGCTAGGCTGTATTCTCAAAACAACATCCACTCTCCTACTGCCTATAGTGGGCACTGGAAATCTCACTCTTAGAGATCTGTCCCTTTGGGTCTGTGGAAGGCTTTCAGGCATCCTTTATCACAGGGAAACTATCCCTGGGTGGGGCAGCAATGACTATGAATTAAGAGTAAAGCTCAGGCTGGGGCACAGTGGCTCACACCTGTAATCCCAGCACTTTGGGATTTGAGGCAGGTGGATCACCTAAGGTCAGGAGTTTACGACAAGCCTGGCCAACATAGCGAAACCCCATCTCTACTAAAAATACAAAAATTAGCCGGGCATGGTGGCAGGCACCTGTAATCCCAGCTACTCAGAAGGCTGAGGTAGGAGAATCGCTTGAACCTGGGAGGCAGAGGTTGCAGTGAGCCAAGATCGCGCCACTGCACTCCAGCCTGGGTGACAGAGCAAGACTCTGTATAAAAAAAAAAAAAAAAAAGTAAAGCTCAAGTAAAACAAGTCCCAGGTCATGCTCCAGAGACACTGGGCTTGATAGGGGAAAGGGACTACTCTCAATTTTGCCCATAGTTGATCTTCCTTCAATCACAAATCCCCTGGAATCCTTATTTGGACGGTCTTGATTCCTGGACAATCAGTGGTTTATTTAAGCTGTGGACAGCCCATAGTTCCGTCTAGTAGAGAGCCTCCCCAAAATTCAGGGGCCCCACCGGACAGGGCTGTTAAGAAGTTATGACGCTCAGCTGGGCGCGGTGGCTCATGCTTGTAATCCCAGCACTTTGGGAGGCCGAGGTGGGTGGATCACCTAAGGTCAGGAGTTCGAGACCAGCCTGACCAATATGGTGAAACCCTGTCTCTACTGAAAATACAAAAATTAGCCAGGCATGGTGATGCGCGCTTGTAGTCTCAGCTACTCAGGAGGCTGAGACAGGAGAATTGCTTGAACCTGGGAGGCAGAGGTTGCAGTGAGCTGAGATTGAGCCACTGCACTCCAGCCTTGGTAACAGAGTGAGACTCCATCTCAAAAAAAAAAAAAAAAAAAGTTCTGTAGTTCATCTCAACCTTAGATTGTCCTCCAGCTTCTAATCCCAAAATCCTGGGTCCAGTCTGAACTTTAACCAGGTGACACAATTAGTGTGTCAGTTTCAGTGGGCGTTAACATGGAACTGGACCTGTGCCTGATTCATCCAGGAAGCTGAGCCTAGGCCACAAACAAACACCCCTAAGCAGCTCCTGCTAGGCATGGGTGAGAGGCTGTCTGGCCAAACAGTGAGTATGTTTGCTTTGTCTTCTTCCTCTCTCCCATCTCCACTTGCCAGAGTCCCTCATTTCTCTCTATCCGTCACTGGGTCAGGTGCTGTGTAGTTTTTTCTGGACGACTCTAGAAAGCTCTCTCTCTCTCTCTCTCTCTTTTTGGTGGTGAAGGTGATTCTTGAAGAAGAGAAGGCTTTAAAGGGGGCAGTGGCCGGGCAGGCATGCTGACTCACGCCTATAATCCCACCACTTTGGCAGGCCAAGGCGGGTGGATAACCTGAGGTCGGGAGCTTGAGACCAGCCTGACCAACATGAAGAAACCCCCTCTCTACCAAAAATACACAAATTAGCAGGGCATCGAGGTGGGTGCCTGTAATCCCAGCTCCTCAGGAGGCTGAGGCAGGAGAATTGCTTCAACTAGGGAGGTGGAGGTTGCAGTGAGCTGAGATTGCGCCATTGCACTCCAGCCTGGGCAACAAGAGGGATACTCCGTCTCAAAATGAATGAATAAATAAACACACAAATAAAAATAAAAATAAAAGAGGTACAGCAGGAGCTGATATTGGGAGGGGAAATAAGGGGAAGCAAGAACTGGTTTGGATGGGAGTTAGAAAAAACAAAAAGTCAGACATCAGGCCAGGTGCTGTGGCTCATGTCTGTAGTCCCAGCACTTTGGGAAGCTGAGACAGGCGGATTGCTTGAGCCCAGAGGTTCAAGACCAGCCTGGGCAACATGGTGAGACCCCTGTCTCTACTTAAAACAAAATATGTAAGGAAAAAAAAAAAGAAAAAAATGTCAGAGAAGCTCTGAGCCACCTCCCCCACCCCTCACTCCTCCAACACACACACACAGGTCCTGCTCTTCTAACCCACCCGGGACAGTCCCTGCAACTCCAGCCTGACCTCACTTCCTGCTTCCATAGCTAGTTTGTTTTTTTGACACTTATTGGTAGACACTCCAGATCATTTCATTTTGCTTCTAGTACCCTTTCCCCTTCCTAATACAAATGCAAAACAACGTGGGCATCCCCTTTCTGGGGGAAGCAACGGTGCAGCTTTAAGAGAAAGGGAAGGGAGGAAGGGGGCGCTGACTCAGATCCTCAGATCCATTGGCTGCTGGAGGGAATCCCACCTCAGGGATTGGGCGTAACAGAGTCCGCCTCCTCTTGTGATTGGCTCAGCCAGAGAAATAAAAGGCAGCTGTGCCTGCCTCCTCCTCAGTTGGAGAGAGGCAGGGAATCCAGCCGGATTGTTGTGCTGAGACGCACCTGGCGCAACCCTCCCTTCTGAATCGAAATTCAAGTCCCGCGGACACTGCAACCATGAAAGAGAGACGGGCCCCCCAGCCAGTCGTGGCCAGATGTAAGCTCGTTCTGGTCGGGGACGTGCAGTGTGGGAAGACCGCGATGTTACAAGTGTTAGCGAAGGATTGCTATCCGGAGGTGAGCTGCCCGCCCGCCCGGTGGCCGGCTTTTCTCCCTGCCAGCCCGACTTGGGGTAGATTTCCACCTGCCCAGGAGACGTGGCTCCCCCAGCCCCAGCCCATCCTCAGCCGCTTTCTGAGCCTTTCCCATCCTCCGCTGCTTTTTGGCTGGAGGACTGCCCTGCCTTAGCTTCCCCTGAGACCTGTTCCACTTCTGCCGCCCCGCTGGCTCCTCCTCATCTCTTCACCCAAAGGTCCCATCAGATCCCCTCCACCTTCCTGCGTCCCTGGAGTCTGCTCTCAGGAGAGGGCACTGGAGGCATTTGAGAGTCTGGGGTTTCTTCTTGACGTAATCCCTGCCTATCCGCTCACCTGCTCCTCAGAGGCTCTATGCCAGTGCCTCCAGGCAGGCTTCTGCAGCCCTCTGTTCACCATACTGGAGGGGTTTGAGAGGAGATGAGCTAGGATTGGTTTTGGCCTGTGGCTCTCTCAAACTGGGAAACACAAATCTGGGGATGGGAGGAATCTGTGTGTGTGTGTGTGTTGCTGATCGTCTAGGATATGAGGGGATTACCCCTGGTGCGGTGGTGGTGGTGGGGGGTGTCATTCACATTTCTCACTGTCACAGAGCAAAGTGCCCGGTCCTCCACAGTCCCTTCCCTCCTGACCCAGGCATCTCCTCTGGTTTCTTGTCTCCTGTGACTTTACTGTCTCTCTGGTGAGTGCGTGTGTAGCCAGCACTAACCAGGGGATCTGAGGGTAGGGGTGCCCGGGGTGAATGTTTCCTCTCCTTTCACAGACCTATGTGCCCACCGTGTTCGAAAATTACACAGCCTGTTTGGAGACAGAGGAGCAGAGGGTGGAGCTTAGTCTCTGGGATACCTCAGGTAAGAATTAGACTCCAAATGCCCCTTTCCCACCCCCACTGGTCTGCTGTGTAGCTGCCGTCTTCTAGAAATTGTTTTCCCCTTTGGTGGGGAGAAGTGAAAGAAGAGAATCTGAAGACTCATTAGTTATGGGGAAGGGTGACAGTTGGTCGACTCAGTTGCATGGTCCAAGGGTACAGAGTAGGTGAAGCCCAGGAACCACTCTCTTCCCTGGGTCTAGTTCCACCCTTTAGAGGGCTGGGATGATGAGGTGAAGGGATCCATGAATATTCCTGGGGTGGGAGGGCAGTAAAACAGGACTTCTCCTTTTCCTTCCCTGCCACCCAATGCGTGGGCGCGCGCGCGCGCACACACACACACACACACACACACACACACACACACTTTTTACTTCCCCAGAGCAAAGCCAAATAAGAGGCAAGAGGCAGTGCTGCTGGAGGCAGTGTGGTTGGGGCGCGGAGACAAGTCTGCTTTGGGGAAAGATTGCTCAGACTCAGTTTCGTCTCCTGCATTCCATCTTGGGCCACTGTTGTCCTCCTGCCGCAGCTCAGCCCCACTCGTCACACTGCTGCAGCTCGGGGATGAAGCGATGCATCATCGATGTTTTGGAGGGTGGGGGAGATGGCTTAATATAGGGCATAGTCAGTTGTGAATAGTGGCCGGCAGGGCAGAGGGGAGGTTGGCTCTGACTGTTTTCCCTCTACTGGGGTGAGGTAGAAGATGCCCTGTCCCTCTAGAATGTAGAAACAATGTTTTTCCAGCCTCTCAGCCCCAAGCCCTTAGTGCTAGGCTATCCTTTGCCTTAATTCTGACCCCTTCCCATTATCTCTTTACCCCATATCTTTTTCAAAAGACTGACTCAGAGTCATAATAAAGGAGTAAAAGCCGGGAATAGGAGAAAGAAAATAAAATCTACCCCTCCCCAAAAATGCATATTCAGGCTGAGTTTTAAAAGGGACCATAAATCACTGGGTGTTTCCTGCTACATAATAAATATGCTGTCCTGCTCCTCCAACAGTCGTTGTTCCCATGCTCCAGTTCTGAGGTCTGAAAAGCCTGGGGCTAGGGGATGGTTAGACAGACAATGAGCCTTTCCTCCCCCCAAAAAAATTCCCCAACCTGGTGTGCTTTTCCCCTGTTGCAGTTTCAGGGCTTGGGAGGCTGGGTTCTGGTTCTCCTGGGCTGTGCTATGCTGGCTAGATCGGACTAGAATGCAGTTTGACTGCATGATGTATAATTTTTTGGTTGTTCATCTGCTGTACCCTCCCACCTTCCAATCTTCCCAGAATCTTACTGCAGCTCATCTCTTTTCACTACCACTGCCCAAACCCCCTCCCCCTACCTCCTCCCTCCTTCCACAGTCAGAATGCAGCCCTCAAATCCCAAACCAGATCATGGAAAATCAGCAAGTGTAGTCTCTATTCCCTGTGTCACACCTCCAACCCCCAATTTCCGAAAGGATAAAGGCTATCAGTTATTCTCAAACTCCCTCTTTCAGATTAGGTTCCCATAAGGAAGGAAGAAGTGGCCATGGTGTGTGGGATAGGGTTTCCCAATGTTGGGGTCAGGGTTGACCCTGTTCCCATTATTCACTTGCTGGTCTTAAGGGAGGGGGATTGCTTGGAGCCAAAATGGAGGCCTCCTCCCCTCCCCCTTCCCCAATGCTGCAGTGCTTCGGCTCCTCAGTGCTGCAGTGGTAAGACCCCACCTCAGAAGGGGATGGGGGAGGCTTGCTAAAGGAGCAGGCAGCTATCCCAACTCCCCTGTATTCCTTTTTTTTAATGATCAACATCCCCCCACCAGCTTGGATTCCCCCCAGTTTCCATGGCGATTGCGGTGCAGGGAGAGGGGCTGCTTGCTATTCTGAGCACGGATTGTCTGGGTTCCAAATCCGCTACTGCTCCTTCCCCAGGGTGGAGGGGGTAGGCTCAGCCCCTAGCATTCTCTCATATGGGACCACCTGGGTCTGCATTACCTGTTTCCCCCCCAACGAAGGACTCTTGCTCTAGCCTCTAAATCCCCAGCCATCGGTGCTGCTGTCTTTGAGACTGCCTTTCTGAGATGTGCGGGGGTCAGGGGGTACAGCTTTCCTTTTGCCCTTTTCAGTGTAAGCCGATCTGGGTGGGTGGAGAAGTGGGGCACTGAACCCTTGATTCTTTCCCTCCCCTGCTAGCCTCCTAAAGTTCTGACCCCATGGCAAAGCAGCAGCCAGGTTACGTAACAGGCAGGTTTGTCTCTTCACTGGGGAGACCCTGGAGCAGAGGGGAGCGAAATTGGGCAGCAGGCAGGCTCTAGAAGAGAGGAACCCTGAAATAAGCGCTGTCTCTCTGCCGGGCTGGAAGCATCTTCTGGGACTCAGAAAACTAGTAGATGTCCAATTAAGCTGCTGTAGGAGACCCAGACAGGGCCAAATTATACTCCACCCACTTTATTTTGCCTTCTTTCCCTTTTTCTGGACCAAGGGGGATGATATTCTTGCATGACCTTCTGGCAGACGGTCAGGTCCCAAGCTTCCAGCCATAGCACATTCCCCCTCGGAGATGGGTGGATCCTCAGGGATCATGGGTGGTATTCCCAGGGCTTTGGGGCTTAGGCCTATTGGGGAAGGAAAGCACCATGGCTCGCCATCAACTCTTTCTGGCCTACACCAGGATCTCCCTACTACGATAATGTCCGTCCACTCTGCTACAGCGACTCGGATGCAGTATTACTATGTTTTGACATCAGCCGTCCAGAGACAGTGGACAGCGCACTCAAGAAGGTAAGACTAGATCAACTCTCCAATCTCTAACTCAGCTTGAGGATCAAGAAGGAATCGTGGGGACCTTGTCATGAATGCCCTCTTGTATAACATCAAGAAACGGAAGCCCGGGAAGGAAGAGATTTGCCCAAGGCCACACCATTAGCTACAGCTCTGGGACTGGAACTTGGGTCTGCTTACTCCGCTGCCTCCCACCCTTTTTGTTATCCCATGCTGCCTTGCCAGAGGCCCCACAGGGGAGGGTGGTGTTGAAGACTCAGGAAGCAGAGGACAGAGAGTCAGAGAACCTTTAAGTGATATGGTATGAGGGTCATGCATGGGATCTTTGGAGGCAGCTTCTATATATCCTGGTCCCAGTCCCACTGAGAATGGGCAAGCTAGGCAGGTCTGAGCTGAGCTGCTGGTATGAAATGCTTGGGTCTGGGCAGATCCGCCAATGCTGAGGAGTCCTAGGAAACCTTGTGTATCTAGTATAGTATAGAAGATGCTGGGATCACGTTCTCCCCTTGGGAAGAGACTGGTTGGCTTCCCCCTGGCATTCTGGACTTGTGAGGCCCTTTGGGGTGAGGGGGCAGATCCATGCTCTGTATGCTTGGCAGAGAGTGGGAGGAGAATTGCCCTTGTGCTCTCTCTGGTGACTGGGCCATAGACTGGGGGAACAGGCTCCTGGGTCAGCACTCTGGGGGCCCCAAAGGCCTCATGGGCAGGAAGATGATGTAATTAGTGCAGTGGCGATGCTGTGACTCAGAGGGAGGACTGGGCTGGTGATAAGCGAGGTGATGTGTGTGATGTTGCCAGCCAAGCTTCTCCTGGTATCTGTCTACCACTAACTCTCCTCCCTTCCTCCTTCTCCTTCCCTTCTTCCTGCTCGACCCCTCAGTGGAGGACAGAAATCCTAGATTATTGTCCCAGTACCCGCGTTTTGCTCATTGGCTGCAAGACAGACCTGCGAACAGACCTGAGTACTCTGATGGAGCTGTCCCACCAGAAGCAGGCGCCCATCTCGTATGAGCAGGTATGTGCACGTGCAAATGCGTGTTGTAGGGTGAAGTGAGGAAGGCTAGAGGCAGACAGCTTGAAATATGGCCCTGGCTCAAACTCTTCCACTATGGCAAGAGACAACTGCTATAATAATTAGCAAATGATTCACCTGGAGAGAGGTGGTGGGTACCTGCTTACCCAGATGTATGCTGTCAGTTAGCAGGCGAGTTATTCCTGTGTGTGCCCACATTTCTAAGACTGTATTCTGACCACCTGCGTTAGAATCATTAGAGGTGTTCATTAGAATTTCACCCACACAAAAAAAAGAGACCCTGTCTCAAAAAAAAAAAAAAAAAACAATAAAGGAGGAGGGGCACTGTGCACGGTGGCTCACGCCTATAATCCCAGCACTTTGGGAGGCTGAGGCCGATGGATCACTTGAGCTCAGGAATTCAGGACTAGCCTGGCCAACATGGCAAAACACTGTCTCTACTAAAAATACCAAAATTAGCAGGTTGTGGTGGCATGCACCTGTAATCCCAGCTACTTGGGAGGCTGAAGCAGGAGAATCGCTTGAACGTGGGAGATGGAGGTTGCAGTTAGCTGAGAATGTGCCACTGCACTCCAGCCTGGGTGACAGAATGAAAGACTCTGTCTCAAGGAAAAAAAAAAGAAAAAAAAAGAGCCAGGTGTGGTAGCTCACGCCTGTAATCCCAGCACTTTGGGAGACCGAGGCAGGTGGATCGCTTGAGGTCAGGAGTTCAAGACCAGCCTGGTCAACATGGTGAAACCCCGTCTCTACAAAAAATACAAAAAATTAGCCAGGGATGGTGGTGCACACCTGTAATCCCTGGGTGACAGAGTGAGACTCTGTTTCAAGAAAAAAAAGAAGTGATCTGCCTAGGCTGGAATGCAGTTGCGTAATAGTTGTTTATGCAGCCTTGGCCTCCCAGACTCAAGTGATCCTCCCTCTTGTCTCCCTAGTAGCTGGAACTATAGGTACGGGCCCCATGGCTAGCTAATCTTTAACATTTTTTGTAGAGACAAGGTCTCATTATGTTTCCCAGGTTGTTCTTGAACTCCTGACATCAAGTGATTCTCCCACCTTGGCCTCCCAAAGTGCTGGGATTACAGGTGTGAGTCACCACACCTGGCCTGGAATCTGCATTTTTGATAAGACCCCTTGATAATTTCTTATGTGCATGAGAGCATAGCATTGGGGGACAGAGTTTTGCTCTTGTCACCCACGCTGGAGTGCAGTGGTGCGATCTCAGCTCACTGCAACCTTTGCCTCCTGGGTTCAAGCGATTCTCCTGCCTCAGCCTCCCAAGTAGCTGGGATTACAGGTGTCTGCCAACACACCCGGCTAATTTTTGTTATTTTTAGTAGAGATGGGGTTTCACCATGTTGGCCAGGCTGGTCTCGAACTCCTGACCTCAGGTGATCCACCTGCCTTGGCCTCCACTGCACCTGACCTGGCGACCTCTTAAGAATACTAATGCTGGCTGGGTGCGGTGGCTCACGCCTGTAATCCCAGCACTTTGGGAGGCTGAGGCGGGTGGATAACAAGGTCAGGAGATCGAGACCATCCTGTTGTAACACGGTGAAACCCCGTCTCTACCAAAAATACAAAAAATTAGCCGGGCGTGGTGGTGGGCGCCTGTAGTCCCAGCTACTCAGGAGGCTGAGACAGGAGAATGGCGTGAACCCAGAAGGCGGAGCTTGCAGTGAGCTAAGATTGTGCCACTGCACTTCAGCCTGGGCACAGAGCAAGACTCTGTCTCAAAAAAGAAAAAAGAAAAAGAATACTAATGCCTTGGCTCTATACCCAGAATTTTTTTTTCCTTTTCCTTTTTTTTTCTCCCAGAGACAGAGTCTTACTCTGTCACCCAGAATGAAGTGCAATGGTATGATCCTAGCTCACTGCAGGGTAGAACTCCTGGTCTCAAGGGATCCTCCCTAGTATTTGAGACTGTAGTTTTGGGCCCACTTCCAGCAAATGTTTAAACATTTTTTAAAAGTTGTTATTATTTTATTATTTTATTTTGATATTTATTTTGTAACCCCAAAGTGCTGGGATTATGGGTATGAGCCACCGCGCCTGGTCGCCTAGGCTGGTCTTGAACTCCTGGCCTCCTTAAGTGATCCTCCTACCACAGCCTCCTGAGTAGCTGGGATTAGAGGCACTAGCCACTGCCCCAGCTATCCCCAGAAATTCTGATGTAGTTTGGCATCAATATAGTTTTTGTTTGTTTGTTTGTTTGTTTTTTGAGACGGAGTCTGGCTCTGTCTCCCAGGCTGGAGTGCAGTGGCCAGATCTCAGCTCACTGCAAGCTCCGCCTCCCGGGTTTACACCATTCTCCTGCCTCAGCCTCCGGAGTCGCTGGGACTACAGGCGCCCGCCACCTCGCCCGGCTAGTTTTTTGTATTTTAGTAGAGACGGGGTTTCACCGTGTTAGCCAGGATGGTCTCGATCTCCTGACCTCGTGATCCGCCCGTCTCGGCCTCCCAAAGTGCTGGGATTACAGGCTTGAGCCACCGCACCCGGCCGGCATCAGTATAGTTTTAAGAGTATTCCAGGTGATTTATAATGTGCAGTCACGCATCGTCTTAAGAAAAAGAGGCATCATCAGACAGGGTGTATGCCAAAAAAAAAAAAAAAGACAAGACAATCGAATAATTGGCAGAGGGTGGTATTTGGAGATTGGCAGCTGGGTCCCCTCTGGAGTGGCCCTGGGGAGTGACACACAAGAGGCAGCGTCCCAGAGCCATTGTGGCCCACTGCATTAATGCCCTCACCCCCTCCTGCAGGGTTGTGCAATAGCCAAGCAGCTGGGTGCAGAAATCTACCTGGAAGGTTCGGCTTTCACCTCAGAAAAGAGCATCCACAGCATCTTTCGGATGGCATCCATGGTGTGTCTGAACAAGCCTAGCCCACTACCCCAGAAGAGCCCTGTCCGAAGCCTCTCCAAACGACTGCTCCACCTCCCCAGTCGCTCTGAACTCATCTCTTCTACCTTCAAGAAGGAAAAGGCCAAAAGCTGTTCCATTATGTGAAGTGGAAATTGGAGGGGGGAGACAACCCCCTACTTCCTCCCTTGGGGTGCAGAGGCACGGGGAGAGGGAGGATGAGACAATTTAGGATACTGGACATGAATTTTTCAGATGGCCACGGTGAGGGCTTGGAAGGAGACAGGAATGGGGCGAGGAAGGAGCCAGGCCCGG
The DNA here is from genome assembly GCF_001698545.2 of Rhinopithecus bieti. NCBI lineage: Eukaryota > Metazoa > Chordata > Mammalia > Primates > Cercopithecidae > Rhinopithecus > Rhinopithecus bieti. Next base: position 1,333,607 of record NW_016811706.1, read on the forward strand.
CATGAGGACCTGATGCTGAGATAGAACCATCATACCCCAAGCTAGGCACTAGGTTGTGGAGGGGGCGGCTATCCCAGTGCCCCCCCTCCCCCGCTCCAGAGGAAGGAAAGCTGTGGGGGACGGGGGGCATGCTGGCCTCCTGGGCTTGGGGGCCTACAGCAGCCTCACCTTCAGCATCATGCCTCTTCCACACAGCGTTTCCATGCAGGCCAGGGGATGGGAGGGGTCCCAGAGCCCTTCCCTTCCCCTCTAAGGAGGCAGCAGTTGAACAGAGTGGGGAAGCCGAGTGGCAGCTCCCTTGGGGTTTTAGCCCAGGTGCTTCGTAAATGCAATCGGAAGTGCAGGAGCTGGTCAGAGCCAATGAGAAGGAAACCTCATCTTTGCATAGCCCATGCCTCATGGAGAGGTGACATCATACATTCACATGCTTCTCACCTAAGTCCCCAGGGTCCAAGGGAGAAGCCCCAGACCCCCTTCTCTTGCAGAGTGTGGGGTGGTGGTGCTGCAGGGGCAGGGCTGGGTGGGGGTCACCAGACTTTTTCTGCCCTTAGGGCAGTACAGCTGGCATTTGTTTTATAGACTCTTGTCTTTGGAATTGGGGGGAGGGGGGAGTGTTTCAATCTGTTACATGTTCTGTGTTTAATGAAGAAAACCTATTTATTAATGAAAAATATAATACATATAAAGAGTTTGGCTCCGTATTTTTTTCTGTTTTCTTTAGTTGTTACAATTGGTATTTTGTGTGTGTCTTTTTTTTTTTTTTTTTCCTTTTCGTGGAGCACGGGGTCTCCCTATATTGCTCAGGCAGGTCTTGAACTCCTGGGTTCAAGCTATTCTCACATCTCTGCCTCCCTAAGAGCTGGGATTACGGGCATGAGCCACTGTGCTGAGCCCTTTGATTGATGATAATGAGAGAAAAGCTGTCCTGGGGCCCTTTCTGTGGGTTGCAGAGGGGCTGCCGCTACCATTCCCCAGCTCCTCCAAGAAGGAGCTTCTCTACTCCCCCATCCCCCTACCCTAGACCCGCCCAAGACCTGCTAAACCAAGGAAGGGTTCCTTAGCCCTAGAGCAGGGGTACAGGGGTTCTCAACCCTGGAACTATTGACATTTTGAACTGGATAATGCTTTGTTGTGAGGGACTGTCCTATGCAGCCCAAGATGTTTAGCAGTGTCCCTGACATCTAGTGGATGCTAGAAGACAGTACCCCCACTCTCCAGCTATCACACCCAAAAATGTCTCCAGACATTGCTAAATGATCCCTGTGGAAAAATTCTGGTTGAGAACCACTGCCCTGGAGAGTCTAGAGGAGAGAAAAAGGTTTGATGAAATAATCAGTAGAGAATCCATACTGCTGAGATCCCACCCCACATAGGTGGACAGACTAAGCCAAAGCTGGGGGAGGCTCCTGGGATTCTGGTCTCCTCTGAGTTCAAGGAGAGGTGACATTTGCCTTCATGACCTTCCAATTCTGATGCCTACTGATGGCAGCTCAGGGACCTTAACTCTTCCTTTCTCAGTGACTTATAGCTCTTGTTTTCCAAGTGCCATAGTGTAGTGCTAGTGCTAGAAATAAAGTTAACATGTACTAGGTCGGGCGCAGTGGCTCAGGCCCATAATCCCAGCACTTTGGAAGGGTGAGGCGGGTGGATCACAAGGTCAGGAGATCGAGACCATCCTGGCTAACACGGTGAAACCCCATCTCTACTAAAATGCAAAAAATTAGCTGGGCATGGTGGCATGTGCCTGTGAGCTGAGGCAGGAGAATTGCTTAAACCCAGGAGGCAAAGTGCAGTGAGCTGAGATGGCGCCACTGCACTCCAGCCTGGGCAAAAGAGGGAGACTCCGTCTCTAAATAAATAAATAAATAAAGTTAGCATGTACTTAATGAGTGTTCAGCACTGTGCACTGTGTTGAGGGCTTTATATGATCATGTTTAGCCTCATAAATGATAAGAGCTAACATTTGTTCAATGTTTACTATGGGTCAGGGGCATTTATGAGTTTTTTTTTTTTTTTTTTTTTTGAGACAGGGTCTCACTCTGTCACCCATGCTGGAGTACAGTGGCGTGACTACTGCTCACTGCAACCTCACCCTCCTGGTTCAACTGATCCTCCTATCTCACCCTCCTGGGTAGGTAGGACTACAGGAGTACCACAGTAGTCTATTTTTTGTAGAGATGGGGTTTCACCATGTTGTCCAGGCTGGTCTCAAACTTCTGGGCTCAAGTGATCCTCCTGCTTCGGCCTCCCAAAGTTTTGGGATTACAGGCATAAGCCACGGTGCCTGGCCCCACTTATGAGTTCTTTCTACATTATTTATTCCTGTGATAACCCTATGAGCCTATGAGGTGCTATTTTTTTTTTAGACAGAGTTTCACCCTGGCTGGAGTACAATGGCACGATCTTGGCTCACCACGACCTCTGCCTCCTGGGTTCAAGTGATTCTCCTGCCTCAGCCTCCCAAGTAGCTGGAATTACAGGCATGCACCACCACGCCTGGCTAATTCTTTTTTTTTTTTTTTTTTTTTTTTTTTTTTAAGTAGAGATGAGGTTTCTCCATGTTGGTCAGGCTGGTTTCGAACTCCCGACCTCAGGTGATCCACCCACCTCAGCCTCCCAAAGTGCTGGGATTACAGGCGAGAGCCACGGCGCCCGGCCACTATCTACTTCATTTTACAGAAAAAGAAGACCGAGGTTCAGAGAGATTAGGTAATGTGCACAAGGTCACACAGCTAGAAAGTGGCTGAACATGGATACAAATCCAGGCAATCTGGCTGTACATCATGCACTCTAACCTGCTCTGCTGTCCTGTCCTGTGAGGAAAGTGCTACTATCTCTGTTTTGTAAATGAGGAAAGAGAAAAGCCAGAGATGCCATATAATTTGCACAAGATCACAGTACTGGTAAGTAATTGAGCCAAGATTCAAACCAGATCTCACTGTTAACCAAAATCCTATGGACCCTTTACTGGTAGGCATGTTGTACCTAAATAGTTATCTCCAGTTATGGTTCTTACTAGAACACCATTCCTCTGTCTCCATCTCCAAAGATGATGGTTTGGGTGCGGTGACTGATGCCTGTAGTTCCAGCACTTTGGAAGGATGAGCCGGGTGGATTGCTTGAGGCCAGGAGTTTGAGGTCAGACTGGACAACATTGCAAGACCCTGTCTCTACAGAAAATAAAACGATTAGCCAGGTGTGATGGGGTGCACCTGTGGTCCCAGGTACTTGGGAGGATGAGGCAGGAGGATCGCTTGAGCCCAAGTCAGGGCTGCAGTGAGCTGTTTGTGCCACTCCACTTCAAACTGGGCAACAAAGTGAAATCCTGTCTCAAAAATAAATGAGTAAATAAGCTGGGCACAGTGGCTCACGCCTGTAATCCCAGCACTTTGGGAGGCCGAGGCAGGTGCATCACGAGGTCAGGAGATCGAGACCATCCTGGCCAACATGATGAAACCCCTTCCCTACTGAAAATACAAAAATTAGCTGGGCGTGGTGGCACATGCCTGTAATCCCAGCTACTTGGGAGGTTGAGGCAGGAGAATCGCTTGGACCAGGGAGTTGGAGATTGCAGTGAGCCGAGATTGCACCACTGCACTCCAGCCTGGTGACAGAGCGAGACTCCATCTCAAAAATAAATAAATAAAATAAAAATACAAACAAATAAGAAAACAAAGATGCACATTTGTGAGAAAACTAGTGGGGCAAGACAAATAACAAGTATCCTTGAAGCCCTACATGTGTCATGAGAGGTGTGCACAAGTACTAGAGGAACTCTGCCACTACGAACTGGGACAAGCTTTATCACCCTCCAGGAGCTCAATTTACTCATCTTTAAAGAGAGTTAAGATGGCAGTCTGAAAATGGGGAAAGGTAATGGACTCTGAAGTTAAATGAACCTGAATTTTGGTTCAGTGCTGAGATACAAGCGTGAGCCACCTCACCTGGCCCATTCTTTTAACTATGTGGCCTTTGAAGGCATAATTACTCTTTCTGGGCCGCAATCTCCTTAGCAGTAAAATGGAGATAGCACTCATCTCATACTGCTATGAGAACTAAGTAAAACAAATAAGGTAGGTTAAGTGTCCAGCCCAGAGTTGGGCACTTAGAAGATTCTCAACAAAAAGTGGCTGCAGTTTTTGAAGATTCTGGCCTACCATGGTTGGTCTGATTCTTAGTTGAATCTGTGAATCTGTGAGTCGAGCGCCCTCTCGTGCTTTCGTGGTGACTTACACCTAGCAGATCTCAGCTCTCTTCTTTCCCTTCCGTTCTCTCTGGAGTAGAAGCAGGGAGGTGAAAGGCTGCAGATTCTAAGAGAAGTGTGTGTCTCCAAGGGTTACTTCGGGCCATTGTGCATGATGCTCAGGGCTTTAGGATTACTTGGGTCTATCCTGAGGCTTTGCTTGAGAGCTTAAGGCATATTCGGAGAGAAAAGCCAGACCTACAGCCATGTGGAATTCAAGCAACAAACCTGCTGCTGGCAAAATGGGAAGGGAGGTCCAAGATACTTCCGGTTATCTAAACCGTTGCCGCAATTGCAGTGTTTTGTTTTGTTTTGAGGGAAAGAGTTATGAACCCGTAAGACCAAAGAGAAACACAAAGTTAACTTACGATTTGGGGTTAAAACAACAACAACAAAACTCAGTGGAAGACTGAAAGTAGGGGAATCTGGGGGAAGAAAGAAGCAAAAATACCAAGACAGTTCAACAATTGGTCACATTCCAAAGGGCAAAAAAATTGAGGAAACCAGGGTTCTATCTGGAATGTTGAGAAAACAGGTGCTAGAGCCCAGGAGATACCATCCTTCCGGGAGGACTTTAGAGTCCATTGTGTGGGCTCATTTGGAACTGTAACAATAACTGGGGGTTGTTACGGCATTCACCCGGCTGCAGGGGCCAAGGTTGCTAAAAGGTCCTCCTAAGCCTGGGATAGTTCCACACACAATGGAGAATTGCATCACCCTCCTTGTGAACCTACTCCTGTAACCTAATCTTTAGTTTGTCCAACTGTAAAATGGGACTAGCCCCATTCTCACAGAATTGTTATAAAAACCGCTTTTCCACGAATGATATTTGTTGTTACTACAGTTGTTAGCTATAATTACGTGCTATAGATATCTCAGGATGCCCTTAAATTCCTCCACTGTAAGCCACGGGCAACGATTGTCATCGACTGTAGTTTCTAGGAAGACCGGCCAGTTCCAAGAAGGATGCTCGGCGGGACAACCTAATGCCGGAAGCCTATTCGCGAAAAACTCTTCCTTCCCGGACGCTAACGTCTGGCAAACCACATTGCCCGGCAGACCCGGCAGACCCGGCCGACCCGGCAGACCCCGCAGCCTGGGGCCGGCGCTCTAGCCGTGCATTCTGGGATTGGTAGTTCCTGGGCCTCAGTGTCGGCCTGTTCGCCCAGCCCCAGGAACTCGCCTTCCCAGCTTGCCTTGCGGCCGGGGGGGGGGTTCATCGCCGCGACCAGGAAACGGGAAAGATGGCGACGGCTCCGCGACGTTGAGGCCGCGTTGGGCGGTTCAGACTCAGGGTGGTGAGTCCCGGGCGGTGGAGGCGGTTCCCACGAGCTTACAGAGAGGGCGAGAGTCGGGGCACAGCGGTGGCCCCTGCCTCCTGGATGAGGCGGGAAAGAACGCCTCAGAAAAGGGGCATGAATCCGGGAAGCTCGGGCGGGCATGAGTGAAGGGGCGCAGGCCCCAGGGGTAGTGTTGGCTCCTCCGAGCACAGGCCACGTCCCTGCACGATATTTTCCTCCCAGGACTCTGCCCATGGGCACAGCGCCTCTGATACCCCCAGTCTGACCTTATTCTCTCATGCTTCAAGTAGCCTTTACTGCAGGCAAACTGGAACTCAGGCTTTTCTCTCGCAATCGGTCCATATTTTCCCGCCTCTGCTCCGCCTCTATTATTTCTTTTGCCGGGAATGACTTCTTTTCCGCGTCCTTAATTACATATCTTCAAATTCTACTTATACTTAAAGGCTCAAGCGTCATTTCCTCTACCAAGCCTTCCACATCACCTTTTACAAGTGAAAGGAAACGCCTTTGAACACCTGTATTACTACATCTGAGCCTTGATACTCTTCTTGGTATGTGTCTCATACCCACTATTGTTCTTTTTTTTTTTTTTGAGACGGAGTCTCGCTCTGTCGCCCAGGCTGGAGTGCAATGGCGCGATCTCTGCTCACTGCAACCTCCGCCTCCCGGGTTCAAGCGATTCTCCTGTCTCAGCCTCCCAAGTAGCTGGGATTACAGGCGCACGTCGTCACGCCCAGCTAATTTTTTGTATTTTTAGTAGAGATGGGGTTTCACCATGTTCCCCAGGCTGGTCTCGAACTCCTGAGGTCAGGCATTCCACCTGCCTCGGCCCGGCCTCTTAAAGTGTTAGGATTACAGGCGTGAGCCACCGCGTCCGGCCTGATAACACCTGTTGTTCTAAAAACTTGCTGTGAACAGAATTTATTTTTGTGACTCACACAGCACCTAGCACTGTGCCTTGCATACAGTAGATGCTTGGTAAATACGTCATTGAATGAAAAAAAAAGAATGTGCCCCTGCCCTGCAAGAACTGAGGACCTGAAGATCTGGAGGTTTGAGAGTAAGGCTGCTGGGAAGCATGGCCAGAGTCAGCCTGGTTATTTGGCCCTTGTGATAATAGAACCTGTGATAAAAGTTGCCTATATTTACTATCTCCTCATTTTTCATTCTCTTCCAAACTCATTCCACTTGGGCTTCCATTCCCTCAATGCCACTGAAACAGCTCTTGTCAAGGTCACCAGTAATCTCCATTTTTCCAAATTCAGTGGTTGCTTCTCTGTCCCTTATTCCCTCTCCACTTCGCTGGTACTTGATAACGTTGACCCCTCCCACCTTGAAACATGTTTTCGGCTTCTTCGTTGCCATAGTTTTCTTTGTCGTTTCTCACTGGCTGCTGGTTTTTTCCATTCTTTTTCTGTGGTTCATCCCGTGGCTAACTCCTGTTAAAGGTGTTCCAGAGCTCAATCCTGGAGCTTCTCTATTTTTTTCTTTCACTATGCTGCCTACTTAGGTAATATCATTTAGTGTCCCATGGCTTTAAAAGCTATCTGTGTATTGGTGACTCAGGTTTTTGTCTACAGACCCTCTTCCCTAAGTTCCAGATTTGCATTTCTACTTGCCTTCTGGGAATCTCCACTTGGTTGCCTTATTGACATCTCACACTTAACCTGGCCAAAATGAAATGTTTGATTTCTTCTTAAATCTATTCCTTCCCTAGTCTTTTCCAGTTCGTTTGCTATGGCACTGCAAACTATTAGGTTGCTGAAACTATAAATTTAGGAGCTATCTTTGTGTCTCTTCTTTCCGTATCTCCCTTCAGTAAGTCCTGTCAGCTTTGCATCCAAAATACGCTCTGACGCTGCCTACTTCTTTCCATCTCCATTGCCACCTTCCTAGAACAAGCCACTGCCATCTCTTGCCTGGAGTACCATAATAGCACTCTCAGTGGTTTTGTTTTCACTGTGCCTCTCTGCTATATATTTTCTTGCAAGTCACCAAAGTATTAGATTGCTTCCTGTTTAAAGCTCTTCTAAGATCCCCATTGCAGTTAAAATCCAGTTTACTCTGACCTGTAACACATTTTCGTTATCTGACTCCTGCCCAGCTCACTGAACTCATCTTGAATCAGTATTCCCCCTGCATCAGTGCTTACCAGGCTCAAGAAGTCTTCCCACCTCAGCCTGGGCTCAGGTAATCCTCCCCAGGCAGGAGCAAAGGAGCATGGGCCCCATAGGTAGTATTGGCTCCTGGGGGTACAAGCCATGTTCCCGGATGATATTTTCCTTTATTTTCCTCCCAGGCCTCTGCCTATGAGCTCTTGAACACTTTTGAACTCAAGCAGTCCACCCACCCTCAGCCTCTCCCAAAGTGCTAGGATTACAGGTGTGAACCACCACACCTGGCTGATTTTTTTTTTTTCCTCGAGACAGAGGGAGTCTTGCTCTGTCACCCAGGCTGGAGTGCAGTGGCGCTATCTTGGCTCAAAACAACCCCCACCTCCTGGGTTCAAGCAGTTCTGCCTCAGCCTTCCGAGTACCTGGGATTACAGATGCCCGACGCTATGCCTGGCTAATTTTTGTATTTTTAGTAGAGATGGGGTTTCACCCTGTTGGCCAGGCTGGTCTCAAACTCCTGACCTCATAATCCACCTACCTCAGCCTCCCAAAGTGCTGAGATTACAGGCGTGAGCCACTGCACCCAGCCTCCGGCTGATTTTTATAAATGTAAAATTTTATTTTTCAAAATAGACGGGAAGTCTTACTATACTATCCTGGCTGGTCTTGAACACCTGAGCTCAAGTGATCCTCCCGCCTTGGCCTCCCAAGGTGCTGGTACTACAGGCATGAGCCACCAGGCCTGGCCACACAAATGTTTTTAATTGACAAACGTGCAGTTGGGCTCACACCTGTAATACCAGCACTTTGGGAGGCTGAGGCAGAAGGATCCCTTGAGCCCAGGAGTTCAAGACTAGCCTGGACAACAAATTGAGACCTTGTCTCTAATAAAAATTTTAAAAATTAGTTGGGGCCGGGCATGGTGGCTCATGCTTGTAATCTCAGCACTTTGGGCACTCAGGGTGGATCACCTGAGGTCAGGAGTTTGAGACCAGCCTGGCCAACATGGTGAAACTCCGCCTCTACTAAAAATACAAAAATTAGCCAGGCGTGGTGGCACGTGCCTGTAATCCCAACTACTTGGGAGACTGAGGCAGGAGAATCACTTGAACCTGGGAGGTGGAGGTTGCAGTGAGCTGAGATCATGCCATTGCACTCCAGGGTGGGCGACAGAGCAAGACTCTGTCTCAAAAAAAAAAAATTAGTCGGGTGTGGTGGCATGCGCCTATAGTCCCAACTGCTTGGGAGGTTGAGGCAGGAGGATCTCTTGAGCCTGGGAAGTCAAGGCTGCAGTGTGCCATGATTGTGCCCTGCCCTCCATCCTGAGTGAGAGGGTGAGACCCTGTCTCAACAACAACAACAACAACAACAAAAAACAAACCTGACAAACATGCTAAGCTAGTTCCTGCCCCAGTTTCCTAGTACTCACATCTCTTCTATCTAATAAGGGTTTTTTACCCTGATCTTTTCATGGCCTTCTTTCCCATCATTCAAGTCTCAGCTTAAATGTCAACTAAAACTTCTACCCTGAGCCATCTATCTGTTGTTCATACCCTTACCAATCATATCATTCTTTTATTCTCTTCATTAGCATTCATTACTATTTAAAATCCTTTCTGCTACACTAGAATTTACGCTTTATGAAGTAGGAGACTTTGTTTTCTTTACTGCTTTGTCTCCGTTACCTACAACAATTTCTGGTACCTTGTAGGTGATCGGTGAATATTTGTTGAAAGAATGAATGATATCCAGGATGCTGTACAGAGAAAATAGCCCTCCTTTGGGATTATTTTCTTAGGGCTACAAGTGTTCTTTTTTTTTGAAACAGGGTTTTGCCCTGTTTCCCAGGCTGGGGTGCAGTGGCGTGATCTCAGGTCACTGCAGTCTCCGCCTCCCAGGTTCAAGCGATTCTCCTGCCTCAGCCTCCTGAGTAGCTGGGACTACAGGCATGCACCACCACACCCAGCTAACTTTTGTATTTTTAGTAGAGACGGGGTTTCACCATGTTTGCCAGGATGGTCTCGATCTCCTGACCTCGTGATCTGCCTGCCTCGGCCTCCCAAAGTGCTGGGATTACAGGTGTGAGCCACCACGCCCAGCCCAAGACATAGCTATTTCTATGTGATATGCATGATGTACTGATACAGAACAGTCAGTCACTTCTCAGGTGATTGTGAGATCAAATGGGTTGTCCTCACATTTTGAAAGTGCTTCTTGTTCATTTTTCTTTTCTTATCTTTATACAATCTTCCTTAAGGATATATGGCGGGGAATGGCATGAGAAAGGGGACTTGTAAGCTAAAGCTTAAGGAACTATTTGAGCTGAACCATCTGGGGATAAAATAAGTTGTGAGAAATGTATCCCAAGTCTTTGGGATGATGATAAGGTGGTTGCAGATTCAGGCTTGCTGCAGTTTTAGCTCCTGGCTGAACTAGATTTCATAGTCCAAAGAATAGTTGACAGTGTGGGAGTGGTGTTCGGTGTCTCCCAGGTAGGAGGGAGACAGAAAAAATTCCTGCTGAAACCTTTCACAAAACTGGGTTATGCAGATGACCAAGGTTGTGAAAATCTGAATAGGGAGTGTCAGTCAGGACTTCTGCAACCTCTAGTTTTGGGCATTTAAAAAATATATATTTTGAAATAATTATAGTTTCACAGGAAGTTAAAAAATGTGTGTAGAGGTCCTGTGTACCCTTCACCAAATTTTTCCCATTGCATAACTAGAGGTACATTTCTTTTAATCTGAGTAAAAGTGTGTTTCTCCACTTAAATTCAGGTTTTCCTTGTGGTGCTAATTATAATCTGATCCAGATCTCAAAGTTAAACTTTTTTCTCCATTGAGCTCTCTTTATGAGCTGGAGAAATGTCTCTCTCAGATGTATGTGTGCTGCCTGATCCTAGTGGGTTGGCAGATCTAATAAACTTCAAAGTAAGCAATGTAGGATGTTTCTAGGAGCGGTACACTATTCATACACTAACACTTCTTTTAATACTCTTTTGCAAAAATATGGTATATTCACTGTACATATCTAGAAATGAATATATAAAAAGGAATCGGCCAGGCACTGTGGCTCACGCCTGTAATCTCAGCCTTTTAGAGGCTGAGGCAGGAGGATTGCTTGAGGTCAGGAATTTAAGACCAGCCTGGGCAACATAGTGAGACTCTTGTCTCTACAAAAAATAAATTAGCCAGGCGAGGCAGGAGGATGGCTTGAGCCCAGGAAGTTGAAGCTGCAGTGACCTATGATTGCACTACTGCACTCCAGCCTGGGTGACAGAGTGAGACCCTGAAAGGAATTACAGGGAGACAATATAGTATAGTGAGTAACAATGGTCTGTGGAGCCAGACTGCCTGCAACTCTGCCACTACCTGTCTGCCCTCAGACAAGTTCCTTTATATACCTGAGCTTCAGTCTTCTCATTTGTACGGTAGACATACTAATATATCCACCTCATAGGGTTGTTTTGAGGGTAAGTGAATTATATATAAGCAATTTAGAGCACTGCCTAGTACATTGTAAGTACTCTTCCTACTCATTACAGATGGCAGGAGAGCTGGCTGACAAAAAGGACCGTGATGCATCACCTTCCAAGGAGGAAAGGAAGCGATCACGGACTCCTGACAGAGAGCGGGATAGAGACCGGGACCGGAAGTCTTCCCCATCTAAAGATAGAAAGCGGCATCGTTCAAGAGATAGACGTCGAGGAGGCAGCCGTTCTCGCTCTCGTTCCCGTTCCAAATCTGCAGAAAGGTAAAGTAACTTTGTGTATTGTTACATGGGAAGGGAGAGTACATTTCAGATTTCTTCCTTCTTGGTTCTTCTGATGCCTCCAGTATTAGGCTTTTTTTTTTCTTTTTTTGAGACGGAGTCTCGCTCTGTCGCCCAGGCTGGAGTGCAGTGGCTTGATCTCAGCTCACCATTCTCCTGCCTCAGCCTCCCGAGTTGCTGGGACTACAGGTACTCGCCACCACGCCTGGCTAATTTTTGTATTTTTAGTAGAGATGGAGTTTCACCGTGTTAGCCAGGATGGTCCCGATCTCCTGACCTCATGATCCGCCCACCTTGGCCTCCCAAAGTGCTGGAATTATAGGCGTGAGCCACTGCGCCCGGCCTTTTTTTTTTTTTTAAGATGGAGTTTCACTCTTGTTGCCTAGGCTGGAGGGCAATGGCACGATCTTGGCTCACTACAACCTCTGCCTCCTGGGTTCAAGCAATTCTCCTGCCTCAGCCTCCCACATAGCTGGGATTATAGGCACCCACCACACCCGGCTAATTTTGTATTTTTAGTAGACACGGGGTTTCTCCACGTTGGTCAGGCTGATCTCGATCTCCTGACCTCAGGTGATCCACCTACCTCAGCCTCCCAAAGTACTGGGATTACAGGCGTGAGCCACTGTGCTCGGCTAGGCATCTACTTTTTGTACATTAATCTACTCCTATCCCAGTTGGACCTGCAGGTGTTTTCAGTTTTCCTCAGTGACCCAACTCTTAAAAGTTGAGAGGGAACTTGTAAGATGAAGGTCCGGGTTGTCAAGGAAGGTTCATTTGTGGCCGGGTGCGGTGGCTCATACCTGTAATCCCAGCACTTTGTGAGGCCGAGGTGGGTGGATTACTTGAGGTGAGGAGTTTGAGACCAGCCTGGCCAACATGGCAAAACCCCGTCTCTTCTAAAAATACAAAAATTAGCCAGGTGTGGTGGTGCATGTCTGTATTCCCAGCTACTCGGGAGGCTGAGGCATGACAATTCCTTGAACCCGGGAGGCGGGGACTGCAGTGAGCCGAGATCGCACCACTGCACTCCAGTCTAGGCGACAGAGCGAGACTCCATCTCAAAAAAATAAAAAAGGAAGTTTCATCTGTTCACACATAGTCAATGACCTGTCATTGCCATTAATACTTAACAGTACATCTCTGATCTATAGAAGCTTCTTAGAATTCCCTCGTTATTTCCATGAGAGATACATTCTCTAATTTGTAAAACATTACTTTGGCACGAGAGTATAGGAACTTTCTCAGGGCTGCAGTGAAGCAAGATACTTTGGAAATACCAGTGAATTCTTAAATTTGCGGTCTTCCAGAGAACGACGGCACAAAGAACGAGAACGAGATAAGGAGCGGGATCGGAATAAGAAGGACCGAGATCGAGACAAGGATGGACACAGACGGGACAAGGACCGGAAACGATCCAGGTACATGAAGGAATGAGGGGGCTTTAGGGGAATGCTCCCATTTCTTCTGTGTACCTGAGTTGACTCAGCTTCTTATGAAAGTAGATTTCTCTTAACAGATTCTGTTGGTGGTTATTACAGAGCTCTTTATCTTATTTATTTTTATTTTATTCATTTTTTTAAAGCAGAGTCTCACTTTCTTGCCAGCCTGGAGTGCAGTGGTGTGATCACAGCTTACTGCAGCCTTGACTTCCCCAGGCTTAGGTGATCCACCCACCTCAGCCTCCTGAGTAGCTGGACTACAGGCATCTGCCACCAGATTTTGGTTTGTTTTTGTTTTTTTTTTTGAGATGGAGTTTTTGTCCTGTTGCCCAGGCTAGAGTGCAATGGCACGATCTCAGCTCACTGCAACCTCCGCCTCTTGGGTTCAGACAGTTTTCCTGCCTCAGCCTCCCAAGTAGCTGGGAATACAGGCATGCGCCACCGTGCCTGACTAATTTTTGTATTTTTAGTAGAGACAGGGTTTCTCCATGTTGGCCAGGCTGGTCTCAAACTCCCGACCACAGGTGATCCACCCACCTTGGCCTCGCAAAGTGCTGGGATTACAGGCATGAGCCACCGCGCCCGGCCTCTTTTGTTTTTTTTTGAGACGGAATCTCTCTCTGTCACCCAGGCCGAGTGCAGTGGTACAATCTCACTACAACCTCCACCTCCTAGGTTCAAGTGATTCTGCTGCTTCAGCCCCCCAAGTAGTGGGGATTACAGGCACATGCCACCACACCTGGCTAATTTTTGTATTTTTAGTAGAGACGGGGTTTCACCTGTTGGCCAGGCTGGTCTCGAACTCCTGACCTTAGGTGATCTGGCCACCTCGGCCTCTCAAAATGCTGGGATTACAGGCATGAGCCACTGTGCCTGGCCTGTATACAAAGTTCTTATCAGGCCCTGAAAGTATAGGTTAGAATTCAAGGCAGAGGACAGAATGCTTCTAACAGAAGCTCAGTGTGGTGGTTTGAATTCTCTTGTAGATTAAGCTTAGAGCAGGTATGGGGAAAGATTGTTGGGATTGATAGGAATGAAAAATGATGAGGGAATATAGATAACAATATCTTCTTGGCTTGTGGTGGGGTGGCCATGTAGGCTAAATTCATTGTGTATGAAAGAGTTAAGGAGGGACGGGCACCGTGGCTCACACCTATAATCCTAGCACTTTGGGTGGCCGAGGTGGATGTATCACCTGAGGTCAAGAGTTCGAGACCAGCCTGACCAACATGGTGAACCCTCGTCTCTACTAAAAATTATAAAAATTAGACCGGGCGCAGTGGCTCACGCCTGTAATCCCATGAGGCCGAGGTGGGCAGATCACGAGGTCAGGAGAGCGACACCATCCTGGAGAACATGGTGAAACCCCGTCTCTACTAAAAATACGAAAAAAAATTAGCTGGGCGTGGTGGTGGGCGCCTGTAGTCCCAGCTTCTCGGGAGGCTGAGGCAGGAGAATGGTGTGAACCTGGGAGGTGACAGAGCTTGCAGTGAGCAGAGATTGCGCCACTGCACTCCAGCCTGGGCGACAGCGAGACTCCGTCTAAAAAAAAAAAAAAAAAAAAAATTAGCCAGTGGTGGCGGTATGCACCTGTAGTCCCAGCTACTCAGGAAGCTGAGGCAGAATTGCTTGAACCCAGGAGGCAGAGGTTGCAGTGAGCCGAGATCACACCATTGCACTCCAGCCGGGGCAACAGAGTGACACTGCGTCTCCAAAAAAAAAAAAAAATTAAAACAGCCACACCTGGCTAATTTTTGTGTTTTTAGCAGAGACAGGGTTTTGCCATGTTGGCCAGGCTGGTCTTGAACTCCTGACCTCAGGTGACCCACCTGCCTTGGCCTCCCAAAGTGCTGGGATTACAGGCATGAGACACTGCGCCTGGCCTAGAGGAAATATTTTTGACATCAGTAGTAAAGTCCCACTTCCCAAAGGAGATTAGTCTCAAAAGGAGATTTGGGTAGAAAGGGGCCAAGACAGGGCCATAATTAGGTTTCAGAGCTGGCAGAATGACCATGCCTGCTAAGAGAGTTTCAAGACATGATAGATGACCGTGGGCCAGTCTTGTTGAGTCATGGGGAAACTTCCATTCTGTTTTTGGGGCTTAACTTGAACCTCATCCAGGGGCTGAAGTAAGAGTGATGTGGACCTTTCTTGTTCCTTTTCCTCAAAGCTTATCTCCTGGCCGAGGAAAAGACTTTAAATCTCGGAAGGACAGAGACTCTAAGAAGGATGAAGAGGATGAACATGGTGATAAGAAGCCTAAGGTGAAGGAGAGGAAGGATATTTTTCATCTTCAACTCGTGCGTTGCTTTGTTGATCTTTAAAGGGAAGAGAGCCTTTTTTTTTTTTTTTTTTTTTTTTTTTTTTT
>NW_016811706.1:1349151-1353305 GCF_001698545.2 Rhinopithecus bieti
AGCTGAGGCTAAGGTAAGTACTTGGGGGTCTCCATTCAACTGCTCAGGCTGCCATAACAAAATACCACAGACTGGGTGACTTCAACAACAGAAATTAATTTTCTCATAGTTCTGGTGGCTGGAAGTCTGAGAGCAGAGTGTCAGCAGGGTTGTTTCTTCTGAGGCCTCTCTCCTTGGCTTATAAAACTGTCTTCTTCCTCAGCTCTTCACATGGTCTTCCCTGTGTACACATGTACCCCTTGTATTGGATTAGGGCTCACCCTAAAAGGCCTTTTTTTTTTTTTTTTTTTTGAGACAGAGTCTCACTCTGTCACCCGAGATGGAGTACAGTGGCGTGATATCGGCTCACTTCAACCTCTGCCTCCCAAGCTGAAGCAATCCTCCCACCTCAGCCTCCCAAATATCTGGGACTACAGGTGCGTGCCACAACGCCCAGCTAATTTTTGTATTTTTTGTAGAGTCAGGATTTCACCATGTTGCCCAGGCTGGTCTGGAACCCCTGGGCTCAAGTGATCTGTCTTCCTTTTCCTCACAAAGTGCTGGGATTACAGGCATGAGCCACTGTGCCCAGCCTAATGGGCTCGTTTTAACTTAATCACCTCTTTACATGCCCTGTCTCCACATACAGTCACATTCTGAGATACTAGGGGTTAGGGCTTCCACATACGAATTTTGAGCTGGGTACAGTGGCTCACACCTGTAATCCCAATATTTTGGAAAGCCAAGATGGGAGGATCACTTGAGCCAGGGATTTTTAGACCAGCCTGGGCAACATGGTGAAAACCCATCTCTATAAAATTTAAAAAATTAGCCATCTGTGGTAGCATGCATATGTAGTCCCAGCTACTTAGGAGGCTGAGGCAAGGATATTGCTTGAGCCCAGGAGGTTGAAGCTGTAGTGAGCCATGATGACACCACTGTACTGCAGCTTGGGCAACAGAGCAAGAGTCTGTCGCAAAAAATATATATAACACATGTATTTTTTGTTTGTTTGTTTCTTTTGAGATGGAGTCTCGCTCTGTTGCCCAGGCTGGAGTGCAATGGCACGATCTCGGCTCACTGCAACCTCCGTCTCCCAGGTTCAGGCAGTTCTCCTGACCCAGCCTCCTGAGTAGCTGGGATTACAGGCACGCGCCACCATGCCTGGCTAATTTTTTGTATTTTTTAGTAGAGATAGGGTTTCACTGTGCTGGCCAGGCTTGTCTCGAACTCCTGACCTCGTGATCTGTCTGCCTTGGCCTCCCAAAGTGCTGGGATTTATAGGCACAAGCCACTGCGCCCGATGACATTTTTTTAAAGAGATAAGGTCTTGCTTTTTTGCCCAGGCTGAAGTAGAGTGGTGCAATCACAGCTCGCTATAACCTCCAACTCCTGAGCTCTTATGATTTTCCTGCCTCAGCCTCCTGAGTAGCTGGGACTATAGGCACATGCCATCATGTCTGGCTGAGTTTTTTTATTTTTGTAGAAACAAGATCTTGCTATGTTGCCCAGGCTGGTCTTGAACTCCTGGCCTCAAGCAATCCTCCCATCTAGGTCTCCCAAAGCACTGGGATTACAGGCATGCGCCACCATGTCCAGCCTGAAAAAACACAGAATTCTGTAGGGGACGTAGTTCAGTTCATAACCGAGTCCAAGGCCTATTTATGTTTTCCTCAACAGGCTTAATGCTTGAGCAAATGTTTTTGGGTTCCGTGCCATCTCCCCATCAGTGATGTGATTGTACCCTGCTCCCAGATCCTTTGTTGACAGTTCCAATCTGTTTTGTAGCCCAAGTTCCTCTCCAAAGCAGAACGAGAGGCTGAAGCTCTAAAGCGACGGCAGCAGGAGGTGGAAGAGCGGCAGAGGATGCTTGAAGAAGAGAGGAAAAAAAGGAAACAGTTCCAAGACTTGGGCAGGAAGATGTTGGGTTCGTTATTCTACCCTGTGTAGCCCCTAGATGGAAGAGGAAAGAGTGGGATGAGATACAATGTCTCTTAGGAGAGATAGAAACCTGTTCACTCTGAAGTTTGGAAAAGGGAAGGATGGTGGGAGTTTATGAGAAAACATTTTTCTGTTAGATCTCCATTTACCCCATATCATAAGTCTAGCCCTTTTTTTCTTCATTTGATGTTCCTCGTCTGGATTCCCTCCATTCCCTCTCCTCTTTTCTTCCATGAGCTCTTCTGCAGCTTTGCTTTCTTTGATCTGCAGAAGATCCTCAGGAACGGGAACGTCGGGAACGCAGGGAGAGGATGGAACGGGAGACCAATGGAAATGAGGATGAGGAAGGGCGGCAGAAGATCCGTGAAGAGAAGGATAAGAGCAAGGAACTGCATGCCATTAAGGTGCAGGCCTTGGATCCATCTTCACTTCTCTCCCACACACAAAAATGAGGTTTAGTTATTTGGCCATTGTGATCTCTGCATGTGAGAATTGGGCCTCAAGGCTCATGTGCTTTGTGTTCCCTCCCTGGGCAGGAACGTTACCTGGGTGGCATCAAAAAACGGCGCCGAACGAGACATCTCAATGACCGAAAATTTGTTTTTGAGTGGGATGCATCTGAGGACACATCCATTGACTACAACCCCCTGTGAGTGGCTTCAGGCCTGAATTCTAGGTCTTTTCCACTAGGCAGTCCTAGAGAGCTGATGACTACAGAGGTGGAGGAAGTAAGACAAGCCAGGATGGAAAATTGGTAGACTGGTAGTCAGCCAGCCCTCTGGTGGAAGAAAGACCCTGTCCAGGAGGAACTGTTTCATATTAGTAGTCTGCCCTTCCCTCCTGCTGCTGTAACAGCTCCTTCTTTTTTCGTTTCCTCTGTCGTAATCCCAGGTATAAAGAACGGCACCAGGTGCAGTTGTTAGGGCGAGGCTTCATTGCAGGCATTGACCTCAAGCAGCAGAAACGAGAGCAGTCACGTTTCTATGGAGACCTAATGGAGAAGAGGCGAACCCTGGAAGAAAAGGAGCAGGAGGAGTGAGTGATCAAGGCTAGGGTGGCTGGACAGAGCCCAGAGGCTCTACAGAAAGGAGTTGGAGGGCACTGATTCTACTTACTCCTCACACCTTGCTCCAGGGCAAGACTCCGCAAACTTCGTAAGAAGGAAGCCAAGCAGCGCTGGGATGATCGTCATTGGTCTCAGAAAAAGTTAGATGAGATGACAGACAGGGACTGGCGGATCTTCCGTGAGGACTACAGCATCACCACCAAAGGTGGCAAGATCCCCAATCCCATCCGATCCTGGAAAGACTCTTCTCTGCCCCCACACATCTTGGAGGTCATTGATAAGTGTGGCTATAAGGTAAGGAGGGGTAGATTGGCCCAAAAGATCTGAAATATTCCTGCACTAGTTTGGGAATAGAGAACTTTGTTCCTTGACTATTTGGAGCCATCACTGCTAGTGGGTACCAATGTGACCTTTTCTGTCACTTTCTGGTAGAAGCGTCAGCTTTTAGTGATTATGTTTCTTCTTGGGGTCCCCATTTCTGTGAACTGTACTTGGCATCCTTCCATTGCACTAGCAGATGTGCTTACTACTATCAGTGGTAGCCCAGGTTGTATAATTCTGCCTGTACCTATTACTCTTTCTCGGGGTCACTGCAGGAACCAACACCTATCCAGCGTCAGGCAATTCCCATTGGGCTACAGAATCGTGACATCATTGGCGTGGCTGAGACTGGCAGCGGCAAGACAGCAGCCTTCCTCATCCCACTGCTGGTCTGGATCACCACACTTCCCAAAATTGACAGGTGGGGTCAGCTGGCACCAGCTGGAGTGGGTTTGTCTGGGTAGGAAAGGTGAAAGTGGCAGAAGAATGTTTGGTTTTTGTTTCACATCTATAATCGGAAGCTTGCTTCTTTATTCTTGGTTCGATACTAGGGAATAATTGGATCATGATATCAAAGAAGTATATGTTGCTGGCAAAGACCTGGAGAACTTTGCTATCCTGGAGTCTCTGATTTTTATTTATTTTATTTTATTTTATTTATTTTTTTGAGGCAGAGTCTCACTCTGTCACCCAGGCTGGAGTGCAGTGGCACGATCTTGGCTCACTGCAACTTCTGCCTCCCAGGTTCAGGTGATTTTCCTGCCTCATCCTCCTGAGTAGCTGGGGATTACAGGCCTGTGCCACCACACCCAGCTAACTTTTTTTTTTTTTTTTTTTTTTTTTTTTT
>NW_016811706.1:1355746-1452425 GCF_001698545.2 Rhinopithecus bieti
AAAAAAAAAAAAAAAAAAAGTTTCTACTGATTTTGCTTCCTCTGTCTAATCCCTGCATCTTACTCAGAGACCTCATTCGTTCCTGAGAAAATCCAGGCAACAAGTGATTTCATGCCGGTTTGCAGGAGCCTTTACTGCTAAACATAACCAGAGGTTGGGGTCCAAGTTCCTCAGCATTGGAGGTCTGTCACCCAAGTGGGTGGATAGTTCACAGGAAAGAAAAGAAGGGGCACCTGCTGGGCTGTAAATGATTATACTGTACTACTCAGATTGTGATCGCTACCCCTGGGCGTTTGATTGATGTGCTGGAGAACCGCTACCTGGTGCTGAGCCGCTGTACCTATGTGGTTCTGGATGAGGCAGATAGGATGATTGACATGGGCTTTGAGCCAGATGTCCAGAAGATCCTGGAGCACATGCCTGTCAGCAACCAGAAGCCAGACACGGATGAGGCTGAGGACCCTGAGAAGATGCTGGCCAACTTTGAATCGGGAAAACATAAGTACCGCCAAGTAAGGCTGCTTCCCTGGGCTGGGAAAAGTGGGACAGGCCAAGGCAGGTGGATCACTTGATCTCAGGAGTTTGAGACAGCCTGGCAACATGGCGAAACCCCATCTCTACAAAAATTACAAAAATTAGCTGGGCACGGTGGTGTGCACCTGTGGTCCCAGCCACTCCGGAGGCTGAGGTAGGAGGACCTCTTAAGCCTGGGAGGCCGAGGTTGCAGTGAGCTGAGGTTGCAGTGAGCTGAGGTCGTGCCACTATTCCACTCCAACCTGGGCAACAGAGTGAGGCCCTGTCTCAAAAAAAAAAAAAGAAAAGTTGTACAAGTTTGCCAACCTCCTATTGGGCCTTTTTTGCCTTAGGTGGGCTCAGAGTACATGTTTCTAGAATGAAGTGTGCCTAGGTACGGTCCTCTGACAGTCGTAAGGATGGAGCCATTTAGCTTAGCCCTGGAAAAACGATTCCAAAGACTTAAGCTGCTACCGGGACCACAGGTGCTAGCAAATGCTCGCAGGCCTTCCTGTCATCATAAAATGGAAAGTGCCTTGATGAACGGGTACTGGGGAAGGATGGGAATTCAGAGGACACTATTTTCTAAGGTGGTGGCTATCAAAGCCTATACTGCGGCACATTTTAGATTCTTTAGTCTGGGTTGGTGACAGTGGGATATGTAATTATGCCTGCCTGGGTGCAGGGCTGAGCCTCTTGTTTTCGTAGACAGTCATGTTCACGGCTACCATGCCCCCAGCGGTGGAGCGTCTGGCCAGGAGCTATCTTCGGCGACCTGCTGTGGTGTACATTGGCTCCGCAGGCAAGCCCCATGAGCGTGTGGAACAGAAGGTCTTCCTCATGTCAGAGTCAGAAAAGAGGTACGAGGGCACCTGAGCCAGGGGAAACAGGGTGGAGAATGAAATGGTTCTCAGAACTTTTTTCAGTGCAAGTGCAGGGCAGGGCAATTGCTTTGCTGTGTTGAGCTGCTGTTTTCTTGGGCAGAATGTCATGGGCATTGAAGACCCTGAAAGTAGTGTTCACAGATCAGGGTTGGGCATTTCACTTGGAGCGGGAGGTATTATGCATCTCATCTTTCTCCTCTTCCCTCCAGGAAAAAGCTGCTGGCAATCTTGGAGCAAGGCTTTGACCCACCCATCATTATTTTTGTCAACCAGAAGAAGGGCTGCGACGTGTTGGCCAAATCCCTGGAGAAGATGGGGGTGTGTCTGGCAGGGGAAAACAAAATCTGGCCTCTGTGGCACTGCTTTCTGAATCTAGCAAGGCCCCCTAGGCTCTTCCTTTCGATTCTCACCCTTTCTTTAACCTGTCCAGCAATCAACAAGTCAGGACCAGGGTAAAGGGTGGTTTGAGGGAATGAAAAGAATGGAGTCAATTGCTGGGACTCCCTGTCTGCTGCAGTAATGCCAGCCAGAGCTGCCTTAGGTCTTCATCCTGGTGAGGTGGAGCCAGGGAAAGGTTTGAGTCTGAGGATATAGAAAAGAGTAGGTAAAACTGTGCTTAGATATGTTGAGGAGAGGAGGTGATGGGGTCAGAAGGGAGCTGATAATCAGTGTCCTTTACTCTTGTTACTGGTGCTTGAGGGGAAGGGTGTGTCCCTGCCACTCAGCTCTTCAACTTCCTTAAACTTCTTGATCCCTGCTTTCTACCCTGATCTTGCCCCTAATTCTCTGAGGACTTCTCATCTGTCTGGCTCCACAGCTCTTCCAGCTGCTTTGCCTCTGACCTTACTCTGTGTGTCCCTGCCACACCACACCTTTTCCTCTCGTCCATCTCTTCAGCTCACTTGTTCTCTCCTTCCTTTCACTGCAGTCATTCTTTCTCTTGCCTCCTTCCCTTTCTCCTACCCTGCTGCCCTCTCCAACCCTCCCTCTGTGTCTGTCCCATTCCTCTGAACTCCTGTGTCTCTCCTTGATCACATTGCTCACTCTACCATTCTTCCAACAGTACAATGCTTGCACACTGCATGGTGGAAAAGGCCAGGAGCAGCGAGAGTTTGCATTGTCCAACCTCAAGGCTGGGGCCAAGGATATTTTGGTGGCTACAGATGTGGCTGGTCGTGGTATTGACATCCAAGATGTGTCTATGGTTGTCAACTATGATATGGCCAAAAATATTGAAGGTAAGTTCCAGGGAAAGCAGCTTCAATCCAGGGTGAAGTTAGATTCCTTATGGTGTCCCACTCGAAGTCAGGGTGCTGTCCATGGAAGGCTGTTAGTGCCTTCCTCAGCTCCAAGTCTGGGATTGTTTGCTCCCATGAGAAGCGCTCCTGTCTTTTCTCTTACCTGGGTTTGTTGTCCCAGCAGCTGGGATGACACTTGTGTCCTCAAGAGTGTGAAGAATGAAGCTAGGCAGCTGTGGGTCTTAGTGTGGTGGGGACTACAGTCAGTAGGAGGACAGGGGAGATGGGCACCTGGAGAGGGCACGGTGGGCACCTCAGGTTCAGGCAGCATGTGCTGTATTCCCGCCTTTGGAGATGGGGTGGGAAGGACGCCTGTAGAAGTGGAGGCATCAGACACGGCTCCCCCGGGCATCTGGGCTGTGCTGAGTGACGTTCTTCCCATTCCCCAGATTACATCCATCGCATTGGCCGCACGGGACGAGCAGGCAAGAGTGGGGTGGCCATCACCTTCCTCACAAAAGAGGACTCTGCTGTGTTCTACGAGCTGAAGCAAGCCATCCTGGAAAGCCCAGTGTCTTCCTGTCCCCCCGAACTAGCCAACCACCCAGATGCCCAGCATAAGCCAGGCACCATCCTCACCAAGAAGCGCCGGGAAGAGACCATCTTTGCCTGACACAGCACTTTTCCTGTGGGCTGAGGGCATCTCCGAAGCTACCTGATGCCTGTTTTTCAGAAACCTCACATCGCTCTTTCCAGGTCCTCATTCTTGGTTTATGGGGCTTAGGAAAACAATCAGACTCTCTAGCCCAGACCCTCAGGTCGGGAGGCCTGTGTGTGGGGCTGCAAAAGGAGAGGACAACACTGTCGGAGGCAGGGAGAGGAAATTACCACAGCTTTTGGCCCAGCTCTGCCCTTCTTTGCTTTGGGATTGCACTGGGCCATCAGCTCATGCCAGGCTATGGGGCAGCCATTTGGCATTGCTGCCCAGACTGAACAGAAGCCTGGCTGCCTGACGGGACCTCCTTTGGCACAGACTTGACTGTGTAACTGTATAAAGTGCAGCAGCATCGTTGCCCTAGATGCCCCAGGGGACCTGGCACCATGAGGATTACGGACAGTGGAATCTTACTGTCATCTGGACAGCTGTTTTCCTGCTTAAATGGTAAAGAAAGTCGAGCACCTTTAGACCTGTGCACAGCCCCGCACCAAGGGGTGCTGTGTGCTCCAGGCATCCCTCCCCAGGGGATTTTCTGNGACCATCTTTGCCTGACACAGCACTTTTCCTGTGGGCTGAGGGCATCTCCGAAGCTACCTGATGCCTGTTTTTCAGAAACCTCACATCGCTCTTTCCAGGTCCTCATTCTTGGTTTATGGGGGCTTAGGAAAACAATCAGACTCTCTAGCCCAGACCCTCAGGTCGGGAGGCCTGTGTGTGGGGCTGCAAAAGGAGAGGACAACACTGTCGGAGGCAGGGAGAGGAAATTACCACAGCTTTTTGGCCCAGCTCTGCCCTTCTTTGCTTTGGGATTGCACTGGGCCATCAGCTCATGCCAGGCTATGGGGGCAGCCATTTGGCATTGCTGCCCAGACTGAACAGAAGCCTGGCTGCCTGACGGGACCTCCTTTGGCACAGACTTGACTGTGTAACTGTATAAAGTGCAGCAGCATCGTTGCCCTAGATGCCCCAGGGGACCTGGCACCATGAGGATTACGGACAGTGGAATCTTACTGTCATCTGGACAGCTGTTTTCCTGCTTAAATGGTAAAGAAAGTCGAGCACCTTTAGACCTGTGCACAGCCCCGCACCAAGGGGTGCTGTGTGCTCCAGGCATCCCTCCCCCAGGGGATTTTCTGAGTAGATGGGGGACAGGGTGAACTGGCTGTGTCCATCTTTGTCACTGAGTGAAATCTCTGTTTTCTATTCTCTGAGAAGATAAGTTTGTATGTTCTGAGAATAAATAACGTGAATACTAAGACTGTGTCTAGTTCTAGCTTATTTCCCAGCTTCTCCCTGGCAGGAGGGACACCACTGGGTGCGGGGTGGGTTGGCTTGGAAAATGAGAGACAGTCACATTAAGAGCAGAGCAGAGGGTCTCTGCTGATAATCTTGAGTGCATAGGCGGACTTGAGGGGAGATGCAGAAGCCATGCAGGACTGTAATGCATCTTCTGCC
This sequence comes from Rhinopithecus bieti, assembly GCF_001698545.2. NCBI lineage: Eukaryota > Metazoa > Chordata > Mammalia > Primates > Cercopithecidae > Rhinopithecus > Rhinopithecus bieti. The sequence continues at coordinate 1,360,555 of NW_016811706.1, forward strand.
CCTGCTGTAGCCTGGCGGAATGTGTGGCCCTGGCCTGGACACCCGCTAGGAAGCTTTAGGCCAAGGGGAGAAAGGAAAGCAGTTGTGAAATTTGGGCAGGTGAGGCAGTTGGAACCACTCTGCCGCTGTGTGCCCAAGGCCTGGTCTCAGCATCTTTGCTTGCAGCTCCCTAGTTGGACCCATTGCTCCTGGGAGGGGATGGTGCAGGACGGGTGGACTCAGCTGTATCAGGCTGTGGTGATAGGAACGCCGGGCTGCAGTCCTCCCCCCATACCCCTCTTGTTCACATGCTCTTCTTACCCCACAGAAAGAGTTGGCCTAGTACATGGAGTTCAAGTTGTAGCTGCTTCTAGGGCCTTTTTGGCCTGGCACAAGGATAGTGTAAAGCCGTGACCAAGCGTCTTCTTCCCCACATCCCAGGACAAGCCCCTTTCATGCTGCTGGATGTCTCCCTCTTGACACCTGGGCATGAGGAGTGGGGATGCCTGGGAGTAGAGTGCCTCCCCAGCTCTGCCTTTGTCCCCTTCCCGCTGGACAGATTCTCTGAGAGAAGGGCGGCCCGAACACATCTTTCCCTCCACCAGACTTGGGCCGCATCACAGACAGAACAGAAGCCTGAGGGACTGTGCATGATGTTTATTAGTGATGACAGTGAGGTGAGGCAGGGGCTTGTGGAGCATGCTCTGTAGGTCACACACTAGAGCCATAAGGCGAGAGTAGCCAGGGAGACAGGTCCTCTGTGCCCTGTCTCTCCCCATCTAACCCTAACCTAACAAGCAGCAGCTATGAGTCAGGGAACCAAGTCTGGAGCCCGGTTCTCCCAGGATGTATGAGGGACAAGAACAGAAATGACAGGATGCAGGGCAAAAGAATGAGAAAGGCAAGGAGGCCCCCATAAGTTCTCTGCTACACACACCCTCCTTCCCCAAACCCCCATCCAGGTTAGCTCCCGTCTGCCACTTGGCTTCACCATGCTCTTGGCCCCTGGTCCTGTCACATGTTAAGAAGCTTCCTGGCAGAGTGAGGAGAGCCCTTCCCTCCAAGAGCTTCGGCTGTGAGCTCTCTCTGGCCCGAGTGTGGCCAGCCTGCTGCTCCAGTCTTGGATGTGGATGCCCCACCCCAGCAGATGGATAGGTGTGCCACCCCGGGGGGGGCTTTGATTGTCTCATTTCTAATATGTGGCAGTGAGGTGACTGGAGGCCCTCGGATGCCAAAGCAGTCCCTTGACTGTCAGGACTTGTGCCTGCTCAGGGACCTTGTTTCTTCCTCATGCCATGGTGCCCACACCCCACCCTTTTGTCACTTTGATGGGGCATCCCTTCCCTGAGTCTGGTGGGAAGGCCCCTGCTAAGGGGATCCTGGCTTGAGGGCACTGCCCAGTGGGGCAGCTTCCTGTGTGGGAGAAGAGGAAGGTGCCAGGGGTACAGAACACACAGCTAGTACCTGGAATGGGAGCCTAGTAGGGGTCACTGCCCAGGAGGTGAGGGGGGCCCCCTGTTTCTCCCAGAACCTTGGGACCACAGGCAGCCCTGAAGCTGGGGCTGAGCAGGGGGTTTTGGGGGCTGAGCCTAATGCCAGCCTAATGCCAGTCTAACGCCACCCTGCCTGGAGTGGGCCCCCCGGCTAGCTGTGCCTGTGCCTGCCAGGGTAGGGCAGCAGGAGGCTGTCAGTAGCTATCCTTGGGCCAAGGCCGGTTGCGCTGCCAGTTCCGGTCATTGTGGTTGTGCTCCGAGTCCTGGGCTAGAAGCCGGTCTTGGGGGTCATGCCCGTTAGCACTAGGCAGCCCCGAGGTGTGTTGGCGGTGAGGCTGGTACAGGTCCTGGTAGGCATCTGCATAGTCCTCCTCCAGGTGGCGGGAGCTTCGCTGCGAAGATCCTGTCCAGGCTTGGCGGGAGCTCTCGCTGGCCTCATCAGAAGGCATCAAGCTGTCCCGCTCGAGGGGAGAGTGCTCCTCGCCACGCTCCCCGAGCAGCTGCTGGTTCTGGGGGCCACACAACAGCTCTGAGTGAGGCAGTACAGACCTCACCTTGTCCTCTGGTAAGGTGCGAGATTCTTCCCCCCTCAACTCTCAATTCCCTGGTACAGGAATTAGTGCAAGGAAGAAGCATGCTGGAGCATTTTTCCTCTTCCGAGAGAGAAAACTGGAGCTTCGACTCCCGCAAAATTCAGGCTCTGCCTTCAAGGCAGCCTGGGAGAAGATTTGGAGATTGTGTTTCTCTTGACCCCCAGGAAACTAATCTCTGATGTATCCATCTCATTGATTGATTCCCTCTCTCCTCAGGAAGCTCCTTTGCCCGTCTGCACTAGCTCTGTACAGCAGAGCTGAGAGTTCTATAATCCTTTGGCATGCTGAACTGGAGGCCAAGGACAGTCCTCTGAGCAGGGAGGGGCAGTGCTTTGACTGGCTTAGCTTGAGCATCTCTGCCCACTGGAAATGGTTACCTGAAGTCCGGGGATGACACTGGGAGGACCCAGAAGTCCAGAGCCAGGGGCTGGGTGGTGCGTAGCCCGCCAGTAGACCTCCAGGTACTCGGCCAGGTGCTCACAGGCATCCTCCAGCTGGTTCTCATCCAGAATCACATCAAATGACTCCTGAGGAGGGGGAGGAAGGCGCAACATTGGTTTCCCCTCAGCAGCAGCCCCCAACCCATCTCTGTCACTGCTGCAGCCCTGGGGGAGTGGGCACAAAAGCAGCTGACCCAGGCACTCACCGGTGGACACTGAACCAGCTTATCGTATGCCATCATCTGTACGGTCAGGTGCTTCATCTGTGACTTCCCCCGGGAGCGAATGAGACGCTGGAGTACCTAAGCGGGGAGGGCAGAGCTAGGCCTGGAGTCTCTCAGGACTCTGGGTAGAGCTAGGCATTTCCTCCACTTGTGGCATCAGTAGCAGGGGAGGATGACTCAGAGTCATCCTACATTCTAGTAGGGTAGCCCTGTGGGCCTCCTCCATGACCCCAGCTGACTTACCTTTGGTGAGGACACTTTGACAAAAACGATGATGGGGGCCAGCGAGGTCTTGGCCAGCTGTGCTGGGTGGTTGATGGTGTCAGCGTCCAACACTACTAGCTGCAGGGATTTGGCCAGCTCAAATATGCGCTCGATCTCACTCTGCACTTCCGCTACGGAGGGAGGCAGCAGCAGCAGTGCTCACCAGGAGCTCTGCCCACTGCTCACTCCAGCAGGCTTTGAGGGCTCCCAAATGGTGGACAGGAAGGAATTGGAGGAAAAGGGCATTCATCGAAGCCTGGGCAGGCAGAGGAATGGGAATTGAGGAGGAGGGGTGTGTTCTTGCCAATCCTGGGGGCAGGTAGAGGAGTGGGGCAGAAAGACAAGGAGGCAAGGAAGAGAAAAGGAGGAGGGGCCAGGCATGGTGGCTCATGCCTGCAATCCCAGCATTTTGGGAGGCCCAGGTGGGCCAATCACTTGAGGTCAGGAGTTCGAGATCAGCCTGGCCAAACCCTGTGTCTACTAAAAACGCAAAAATTAGCCAGGGATGGTGGTGGGCACCTGTAGTCCCAGCTACTCAGGAGGCTGAGGTGGGAAGATTGCTTGAACCCAGGAGGTGGAGGTTGCAGTGAGCCGAGATCTCACCACTACACTCCAGCCTGAGCGACAGAGTGAGACTCCATCTCAGAAAAAAAAAAAAAAGAAAGAAAAGGGAGGAAGGGGGTTCTCACTGGTGCTTGAGTGGGCACAGAAGCAGGTGGCAGGGACTTCTCACCGATGCTAGAGCGGGCAGAGGAGCGCTCAATGATGGTCCTCTTGCCAGGATTGTTGAGCACAGATCGCTTTGCCAAGGAGAGGTCGGCTGTGACTCGAGTGATGGAGATCCTGGGGTGGGAATGGAGAATCCCAGCTAGCTTCTAAACCTGTGCCTCAGCCTCTCCTTACCCAGCTCCCACTAACTCTTCCCTTAGAGAAGACTTGCTACAGCATCTGGAAGTAGGCCATGAGCTTCTCCTTGGTTCTCAGGCCACCTCAGGCCAGGGCAGCTTACCTGCCATCAAATCTGTGTTTGAGGAAGTCAAAGAGAGCCTTCTGCATCATGTCTGTGACCTGGTGGGTGGACACGGCACTGATGAAGGGCCCTTTTGGAGAGAGGCAGCCTCCCCACGCATGGCCCCAGAGTGGACGTCCTCCACATACAGACCCTGGAGGGAGGAGATAGACCCCTTCCACTTTCCCTAGGGACTTCCTGTGGCAGGCTTGGTAGAGGTGACTCTTTGGGGTCAAGGACCTTCCCTCACCTCATAACCTTTCAGAGAGGGTCCAACCAACACCACAGGCCGCATGGAGGGTACCACGTCATATGGGGGAACATGTTCCGCCTGCAAAATGGACATGAGGTCAGGAGAAACCATGGCCCTGGTGCCTGTCTCATGCCTGGTTGGTGTCAAGGCAGATCCAGAGGTTCTGGGCTCCCTCCCTTCTCTGTTCTGCCCTCCAACAATGACTGCCTAGAACACTGTCCCCAGAGCCATAAGCCATGATCCCCCCCCAGCCCAGGTCCCGTTCCTTGACTCACCTGCTTTTGCTTCTGCTTGGCTTTTCGGAAAAGGAAATACAAGATTAAAGTTGGTGAAGGGGAAAGGTCCCTGGGGCACGGTATCCCCATCCCCAGGGAGATACTGGCTTCTCCCCACCCCTTCTGATCCCTCCACAAAACCCCTTCCCACACAGTTCACTTGGGCAGAATCCCCCCTTTCCCTGTGTCTTAGCTACCCAGCTACCCAAAATGGGTGGGTTGAGGGGAGGCTACCTAGAGATGGTGGAGGGGAGCGTCGGTTGCCAATGTCACTCAGGCTGGAAGGGTTCCCGGATCTCCTGAGAAGAAAGGGAGGCGAGAGAGAGGGAGAGAAGAATGTGTCGCTGTGTACGTATGTTCTATGCATTATTTAATAATTGTACACATTTCCATATGGTTTATCTAGTGAGACAGGTGTACATGCAATATGTGTGCATTCGTGTGTGTGTTTGTAGTTTTGTTTAGTGTGAGTGTGTAGAGCCGAGCATTTGTGCATGTGTATTTCAGGGGGATATGCATGTGTGTGGCATGCATGACGACGTGTCCTGTGGGTACAGTTTAAGTGTTCGGGGTGTGTTTACTGAGTCACAGCCCAACTCTCACCTGGCCTTCTGCTCCTGTTTGAGCCGGATGCTCTCCAGGCGCTGGGGGCTGGGGATGAAAGCGATGTCCCCGCCCTCTTTCACTAGCCGCCCGATCCACCAGTCATTGCTGTACTTCTGGGGGTGGGTGGAGCAGGAAGGAGTGGTGAGAGGAGCGCCCTGCCCAAGTCCTGGTTCTTCAATGTGAAGAAGCCAGCGAGGCAGTCACTGAGCTGGTCTAAGGAATGCAATGCAAGGGGCGGTGGGCAGAAGGGGCCAGGGGAAAGGGCAGCCAAGTTTGGGCCACCCAGGATTTCTGACTGAGGCACTGCAGCTGTCATGGGGACCTCGGAGGCAGCTAATCTAACTGCTCACTTGATGGACATGGAGACTGAGGCCCAAGCCAGGTCTCAGAAGGATGGAGACCCTGGGGATGAGGTCTTAGATATGAGGGGTGGACGGGTGTCTGTTAAGGAGAAGAGCTGATTAGCTTGGGGAATTAGACTGAGGACTGAAGTAAGAAGCATTGGGATCTGGGGCAAGAGCAAGAAAATGAAGTGTCAGAGGCTTAGAAGTGTTAGAGCACGGGGGTCGATCACCTCTTTAATGTGCAGAAAATCTTTGGCCTCAAAGTTGACTCCAGAGCCCTGGACTGGGCACTCCTCATCCAGTACGCCACAGTAGCTGACATTGGTCCTCACCGCAAATGCCACAGGTTTGTGCTGGAGAATTTGGCCATTAGTGCAAGTGAGAGAAGCCTCGGAGCACCCCTTCCAGCTTCAGTGCCCCAACAGCAGAAGGCCGTGGCCTCTGCCCCTCACACGCACCCTCTCACGCTCAAGGACATCTTGCCCAAGGAACCCTTGGGACTTAGGACCAAGTGCAGGTTTCCACCTAGTTTGGCCTCCTGTCTTGCCCCATGCCCAGAAATTATACCTTGGCCCTTTCGAGCTGCTGCTGAGCCTGGCTCTCTACTTCACGCCGGGCACTTTCCCGGTCCTCCTCCAGGGAGACGTCTGAGTCCAGAGATGGGCGGCTGGTGTAGGAGTCAGCTGAACCCTGGGTTGGGAAACAGGCTGTGACTCCCAGGCTCCGGCGTGAAGGACGCTATGGAGGCACCCTCCTCACCTTACAGTGTTGCCTCTATTGCCGTTTCTCCATCTCCAAGGGGGTGGCTGGGTCCCTATGGCCCCTCCTATCCCCTGAGAAGGGCCCTGGTGCCTCTGAGGCTACAGGAAAGCTGGCCCCATCTATAGGTGCAAAGATCTGGGCCCCTCCTCCCCCAAGCCTATTAATACTACAGCTTTGAATAGAACCTTCACTTCTCTCTTTCCTCCCTTTTCTCCCCTCTAACATGTCCTCTGAGCTGAGGGAAGGGAGGAGTGCTGAAGATGATGTATTACAAATGATTCTGGATCCAGGAGACCCAGCCCTCTTGTTCACAGCAGCCTGCAAAGAGCAGCCTGGACATCATCCCTTTAAGATGCCTGGCAGGAGTCCAGCCAGCAGTAACAGTCAAGAGACGCTGGTTGGCACAGCACCAGTCCTGAGTGTGGGGATCCAGCCATCTGCCCCCTAAGATCCCACTTTCCCTACTCCAACAAGGCTCTGAAGGCTCTCAAATGGTGAGCCCTTACCCTTCCAGGGTGAAGAGGAGGACACAAAGCTGCCTCCTCTTTAGTAGTAACTCCTAGAAGTTACCTCCCCTTTGCTCTCCCCACCCCCTACTTTTCTTCCTCCCACACCTGCTGGGGCAACTGGCCAGATGTAGGCAGCAAACAAGACACAGACTGAGAAGAACACAAAGCTGTCTCCCTGGACGCAGGTGAGGTTGGGCCATGCCTACCACTTGGCCTACATCTCCCCAGTCCTTTCCCAGGCCCAGGGGACATTGGCCCTAGAAGAAGGCTATGCTACTGTCAGGCAACTCAGCTATGGAGCAGGACCCTGGGGATGTGGGGAGTGGGTAACATGAGCAAGGAGAGTCTCTGAGTCCTGCCCATAGGAAAGGTCTTAGGCAATGAGGGTGCATTTGAGGGTCACAGAGCTCAGCTTCAAGGCCATGAGGGAGAGGCACAAATGAGGAAGGGATGCTGGACTTCAAGACAAGAGCCCAGAGGTTAGGATGTCTGGGTTTCCTCCTCTGCCTAGGGAAAGAGTCTTTCGTTTCCTGCCTCAGTATTCCCTCTCTGTGGGGAGAAGCCTCAAGTGATACTTCCCACAATTCTGAGATGCCAGTGGCAGAGAGAAGGGATAAGCCTAAATAAGGGGTTCATGCAGGAGTGTGTGTGTGTATAGGGGAAGGGGCTTTAGAATGTCCTTGGGTGGAGGAATATTCTCTCAAGCTCACTGGGCACGACCACCTACAGAAGGCAGCAGAGACCAGACTCTCAGAGGAGAAGGCAAAATCACATACCTGCTGTCCACTGTGCCCTCTACCCCCACCCTGCCTTGGGCAAGAGGGCTGTTCAGCTAGGGGTCAGCCCAGGCTCTCGAGCCTTAGGCTAAAGACAGTGTCTATAGTACACCAAAGGCCTGAAGATAGCACAAGGGGGAAAGATCTTTCGTTTTACAGAAGAGTAGAGTCTGCTGGCTGTCCCTCATTTCTCCTGAGAACAAAATGAGGCTGGATGGCAGCAGGAAAAGTGGGGGTTGAACCCCAGAAATAATCTTGGCACAGGGTGAGGGACCGCCTTCCTAGGGGTCTTAGGACACAAGAGAAACCTCTGTGGGATGTTGGTATCTGAAGCGACCAGACAGGGGCCAATAGGCTGGGAGGCAGAAGGCAAGGCAGATGACCACTCACTTTGGTACAGATACATCGGGTACCTCCCAGAAGCCCAGCACCATGCTAAAAGAGGAGTCTGACCTTTTCTGCCTGTGCTCCAGACTCTCAGCCCAATTTAGTAATCTTTATTTTTATTATTTTATTTATTTACTTAGAGATAGGTCTTGCTCTGTCGCCCAGACTGGAGTGCAGTGGCACAATCGTGGCTCACTGTAGCCTTGAACTCTTGGGCTCAAGCGATCCTCCTGTCTCCTGAGTAGCTAGGACTATAGGCATGCACTACCATGCCTACTAGTTTTTTGTAGAGACAGGATCTTGCTATTTTGCCTAGGCTGGTCTCAAACTCCTGGGCTTAAGCCATCTTCCTACCTTAGCCTCGCAAAGCACTGGGACTATAGGCATGAGTCTCTGTGCCTGGTTTAATTTAGTAATTTTTTTTTTTTTGAGACGGAGTCTTACTGTGATGCCCAGGCTGGAGTGTAATGGCGTGATGTTGGCTCACTGCAACCTCTGCCTCCAGGGTTCAAGCATTTCTCCTGCCCCAGCCTCCTGAGTAGTTGGGACTACAGGCATGCACCACCATGTCAGGCTAATTTCTGTATTTTTAGTAGACACGGGCTTTCACCATATTGGCCAGGCTGGTTTCCAACTCCTGACCTCAAGTGATCCGCCCGGCTCGGCCACCCAAAGCGCTGGGATTACAGGCCTGAGCTACCTTGCGGCCTAATTTAGTAGTAATAACGCCTGGGGCATCTGGGGTTACCTGACCTCTCACCCTGGGATGGGAATCACAGGATCTCTCCCTAAACATTTAATGAGTTGTGCTCAGAATGGAAGCCCCTCTCCATTACTCCCAAGTCCTCCAGGCTAACTCATCTCTCGTGCTCTGGTATTACTTGGGGAGGCCAGGGCTGCCCTGCCAGGCATGATCTAGGGTCTTACCTTTCCTGTACCCTGCTACGCCAAAAGAGCCAGAGTGTCAGTACTTTGGAGCTGCCAGGAGTTGGCACAGTGCCCTGGTGGTGCCCCCCTTGCCTAGTGAGTGTGTGGGCAGGCTGCAGCTCCTCTCTTGCCTGGCACGGGGGAAGGAGAGGAGGGAGATGAGCCGTTGGATTTATTTAGAGCCTGATCTCCCTCCTACTGCTTCAGAGGGGGCCTCAGGGAGAGCAAGGAGCCAGGCAAGAGAAAGGGAAGTGGGGGAGGGTGATCAGGAGCCAGAGAGAGATGGGAGGGAGCAATGGGTCAGCAGGCTGCCCTCCAACACCATCCACATGTCAGTCTGTTCCTTGCAATAGCCCTTGCCTTCTCACCAGGGATGGGAAGAACCTCCTAGGGCCCTCCAGCCCCAGAGAGGTTTGTTCTCAAGCTCACCTTGGCACCCTGGGCTATACCAGCTGTTCCTTCAACTGTCAGAAAGAGGTGTCCACCAGAGCCTTGAAAATGATCTGCTCTAGCAGCAATATAATTATCCCAGAGGCCCCATGGAGAATTGGGCCCAGAAGGAACCCAGTCTCAGAAACGGACAGTTGCCTATTCTGAGCATCAGCACTCATCTATCCTGGGCCTGGCAGCAAGTGATGGGAGAAGAATGGAACATACTCCTCTTTCCGACCCAGGGGTGCTCCAACCTATTGGGTCCCCTTCCAAGCCACCTAGTGATCCACTCCTAAGGAGGCCTTCTTACAGGACATTTGAGGGAAAGCTGGCAGCTCCAAGGGTCTGAGCAGCTGCTCCGCATTCTTGCCCCATCTTTCCAGGCACTCTCCCTGCTGTCTGAGCTCCGGGAATCACTGCTTAATGAGCTGATTTGTCTCAGTGGGTCAGGAGATAAAAGCAAAGAGGAGAATTAAATATTTATTGGTTGCCTGTTTCTCTGAGCAAAGCGCATCCTCTCCATCCCCAGGCCCTCAGCTCCTCTGGCCTCACCTCCAGGCCCTCCATGCTGGGCAAGAGCTCAGGATGCCCGCTGCTCAGAGGAAGCCTCAGCAGGGGGCTGTGGAATGGATGGGGCTCAGTCACCTGGCCTACCCATGTGCTGGGTGCCCAGGTTTCAGCCTGAGAGAGAAACTGGGCTAAAGAAAGGGTGAGGAGATGAGGCAATGCGCAGAGATGGAGAGGGCAGAAGGGAATAATGGAGCTCCTCAAGTTTTAGGATCCCTCTGTCTAAAGAGGCTGGTCCCTGGCGTCCTCTCAGCTCCCTAATGTGTTGTTTGCTTGAGGCACAAGAGGTCCGGAATGTCTGCCTCCCCAACTACCTCGGCGGCTCTCCTAGCTGCTGTGTTCAGACCCCAGAAATCCAGAATTTGGAACTCCAGACTTGGCGTGTTCCCTCTCCAGAGCCTCTGTGCCCTCGGCCCCCAGCCCTGCCTCCTCCCACCCCTCTTTCCTGGGCAGTGGAGCCACCTGCTTGAGCCCTTTCCCTATACTGCCCCCTCTCTGCACACACCCGATGCCCCAGGGTCTGAGTCTGGGTCGCTAGGGAGCGCTTGGCATGAAAATCCATCTCCCCACGTTTTTAGAGCGCCCCCCTACACACCCTGCCCTGCCACTGAGGCGTTTTCAAAGTCCTGAACTGGGGAAGGGTTGAAGGGAGAGGAGGTGTCACCCCAACTTCCCTGCCCCACCCTCACCGTGGGCACTCACCGCCTCCGAGTCCTCAAACCCGGGCACGTAGGAGTCGTCATACATGGGGAGTCCGGGTGGGGAAGCGAGCGGCGCCGGGGGCGGGAGCGGCCCGGAGGCAGGGGCGAGGACTGCGGGCCGCGCCCGGGAGATGCCACGGAGCCCCGCAGCCCTGCGGGCGGCGGCGGGGAGCGAGAGAGCGCGAAGGAGGGAGCGAGCCGCGAAGACCAGCTGCTCGGAGCTCAAATCACCGCTCCCCCCACCCCACCCCCCCAAACCCAGCCGGTCCCACCCCGAGCGCGGCTGAGGAATCTGGCGCCCGCTCCTACAACAATAGTGCCCGCCCACCTGACCCCCTCCCTGGGAGAAGGCGGGGGTGGCGGCCACCGGGGAGCCCAGGCCAGGCCGGGAGAGGGGAACGGACCCGTGCTGGGTGGAAGGTGGGTCCCCGAGCACCTACGGGGCCTTGGCGGCAGGGAGGAAGGGGAGGAGAGGCTGCGGGCGGGGCGGATCCAGGCAGGGAGGAGGCGGGGCGAGGAGAGATGCGGAGACAGAGACGCTCGGCAACCCAGGAACTACTCCGCCGGGAAACAAAGGGCTGCGGCGGGGGAGGGAGGGGGCGCTGAGACCGCGAGGAAGACGCGACCCGGGCGGAGACAGGAGAGGGCGCAGGTGTCGAGGAAGCCGGAGAGAGAGAGGCAGAGGGAGGACGAGGAGGACAGGAAAATGGGGAGACCCTGGGAGACAGAAGAGGCGCGGGAACAAGCGGCAGACGGGGGAGGGGTCCCAGGCGACAGCAGTGCGGGTCTGGGCCCGTGCGTCCCGGAGGCTCCGAAAGCAAACCCCGCAGTAGTCCCGGGGAGGAATGGGCTTAGTGCCCCCAGGCTAATGCCAGGACGGCAACTCCTGCCCCAACAGGTGCCCGGCCCCCTCAGTACGGGAACGCTGCGGCAAAGGCGGTGTTGCCTAGCCCTTGAGAAGGGGGGAACTTTCCGTGAGCTGGGTAGGCCTCCCCACACCTGTTGCACAGATAGATTTCGTCTTAGTCCGGCCAGGATGGGGGTTCCCTTCCCCACTTCCCTGCCAAGGATCGTGCCAGACAGTGCCAAGGCATCCGTGGGAACTGGGTCAGAAAGGGGCTGTTTTAGGTGAGCCTAAAGGGAGGGGAGAGAAACCAGAGGGTGGTGGTAGGGGATAGTTGTGGGTGGGATCCTGGCTACACTGGGATTGGGAGAGGAAAGGGCCAGTCTCCTCAGAGTCACTAGGGTAAGGCCAGATTCTCCCCTCAGCAGAAGGGCTTGTACCACTCTGCACCACTCAGTCTCCTTCACAGGAACACTGAGATTTGAGGTAAGAGAGCCGCAGCCCTTATATCGAGGAAACTTTCCCCAAAGATCCACCTATTTGAGCTCTCTCCTTTTTTCATCTCCTGAGCAAAATTCCTTCTTTGATTTTGACTGCCTACCTTTGTGCCCCACAAGGAGGACGTCCATAGACAGGGGTACACTTGGAGGCCCCTGGTGCCCATGCCCTTGGCCCTGAGCTCAGTCCTTTTCCTTTCCCAATTTCTCACATCCGGGAGTTCAGCAATCTGCTCATCCCTCCTAGGCTTGAGGAGAATCAGATATCCAAAACTCTGACATAGCTTAATAAGATTTATGGTAGAAGGCACTGTGCATGGGAGAGAGAAAGCCCACCCAAACCAAGCGGCTTCCCACCTGTGTCACTTATCGGTGTTATCTTAGCAAGAAAAGAAGAGGCTTCATCTTCAGACTGACATCTTTAGTCTGTCTACTGTGGGTGGCCCAGAGTAGCCCTGCCCAGCACCTTCCTCATCCTGGGTTTGACAAACAACTTTGTTACAGCCCCTGTGGCTGAAGGGACGTCGCTATTGGGGAGGCAGTCAGCTTTCACAGTTGCCTCTCCTGAGTCCAGCACCAATTGGGGTTTGGTCATATACTGGATTCGTATTGGAAGTTCCCAGACACTGCCCACTTTTGTGCCCTCATCCAGTTACTCAGTATTCCTTGTATCCCCTCTTTCATCCTTTCTTTTCAATTCCTTCTGTCTTTCAGGGGCCCAGAGAGGTGTCAGAGAGTAAGACCCTCAAGGTGCTTTTCTCCTGGGAGATGGTTCTGATGAAGAAAGCAGTGGCGGAGGCAGCTGCTTCTCTTCCCATTCCTGCATCCACTCTCTTGGCCTCTCCTTTTGGGACTCTCCCACCCACAGAAGGTCCTGGGGCTGTAGGTAACAGCGGATCTGCCATGGGCAGCACTCCTTCCTCACACTCCTTGTAATCTCCTGCCACAAGGTTGTCTAAGTCTGCTCCTGAGGCATGTGTTGCCATGCCAACCATCCCCAGGAGATGGGTTCAAGTTCCTCATACCTGGCCCTTCCCCTGGGTCCTGCAGGAGCTTCAGAACTTCCTTCCTTCTCCTCATATCTCTGGGTTGCTACCCAATGCCCCTTTCCTTTCTCCTCTCACCCACATCTGCCTACTCCAGTTCTAATGCCAACTTGGTGACTTCTTGTCCTGTGACATGACATGTGCCTGTCAGTATCCATGTAGCGCTAACCTCTTTTCTTTTCATACCTGGGCATAAAGGGAGAGAGCTGAGGGCAATAAAGGATCGGGGAGAGGATCCTCCTGCTGATTCTTTCTAGGAGAGAGTTGTTAGACTGGCAGCTGGCAGGTACCCAAGTCATGGAAGCAAGACATAAGAGGAAAACCCTGAATAATCAGGTTTGGGAGCTGGAGTTCTTGGGAGGTTTCAGAATATATTCTAGCTTCTCCTGTAAGTGCACCAGGAAGCTGGGCAGATCCCAGTCCCTGGGCACTGAATGGGGAAACTGAGGCAGAAGCTAGGCCTTTTGGGAAGACTTAAAGAATCCTCCCCAGCAGTTTTAAGATCTGGACCAGATAGAGGCCCCTACCATTCTGGCTGCTAGGGAACTCGGGGACAGGCACTAGGGGAGCTTGGCAGAGCCCTTCTTGTAATCTAGCCCCTTTTTTCTGGCTTCCCGGTCAGTCCTCTCCTCCCATCCAATCCCAGTACTAGGAAGCTGCCAGCTCTGGCCACTCCCTCCTCTCTAACCCGGTGCCTCTTCCACCCCTGGTCTCACTTCGTCCGGTTTCCCTCCCTCCCCATCGGTGCAGTCTCACCCAAACGCATGCCCCTTCCTAGCTTGGAGCGGAGCTCTCCTCCCATCCAGTGGGGAACCCCCCCTCCCACGACCCCCTCCCCCCACCACGGTTACCTCGTTCAGCAAGAAGGTTGCACTGGAGTCAGAAAAAGACATAGACCAGGCTAGCGGCCTCTCCCCCTCCCCCGGGCCAGGGCCAGTCTCCTCAGAGTCACTAGGGTAAGGCCAGATTCTCCCCTCAGCAGAAGGGCTTGTACCACTCTGCACCACTCAGTCTCCTTCACAGGAACACTGAGATTTGAGGTAAGAGATCCGCAGCCCTTATATCGAGGAAACTTTCCCCAAAGATCCACCTATTTGAGCTCTCTCCTTTTTTCATCTCCTGAGCAAAATTCCTTCTTTGATTTTTGACTGCCTACCTTTGTGCCCCACAAGGAGGACGTCCATAGACAGGGGTACACTTGGAGGCCCCCTGGTGCCCATGCCCTTGGCCCTGAGCTCAGTCCTTTTCCTTTCCCAATTTCTCACATCCGGGAGTTCAGCAATCTGCTCATCCCTCCTAGGCTTGAGGAGAATCAGACATCCAAAACTCTGACATAGCTTAATAAGATTTATGGTAGAAGGCACTGTGCATGGGAGAGAGAAAGCCCACCCAAACCAAGCGGCTTCCCACCTGTGTCACTTATCGGTGTTATCTTAGCAAGAAAAAGAAGAGGCTTCATCTTCAGACTGACATCTTTAGTCTGTCTACTGTGGGTGGCCCAGAGTAGCCCTGCCCAGCACCTTCCTCATCCTGGGTTTGACAAACAACTTTGTTACAGCCCCTGTGGCTGAAGGGACGTCGCTATTGGGGGAGGCAGTCAGCTTTCACAGTTGCCTCTCCTGAGTCCAGCACCAATTGGGGTTTGGTCATATACTGGATTCGTATTGGAAGTTCCCAGACACTGCCCACTTTTGTGCCCTCATCCAGTTACTCAGTATTCCTTGTATCCCCCTCTTTCATCCTTTCTTTTCAATTCCTTCTGTCTTTCAGGGGCCCAGAGAGGTGTCAGAGAGTAAGACCCTCAAGGTGCTTTTCTCCTGGGAGATGGTTCTGATGAAGAAAGCAGTGGCGGAGGCAGCTGCTTCTCTTCCCATTCCTGCATCCACTCTCTTGGCCTCTCCTTTTGGGACTCTCCCACCCACAGAAGGTCCTGGGGCTGTAGGTAACAGCGGATCTGCCATGGGCAGCACTCCTTCCTCACACTCCTTGTAATCTCCTGCCACAAGGTTGTCTAAGTCTGCTCCTGAGGCATGTGTTGCCATGCCAACCATCCCCAGGAGATGGGTTCAAGTTCCTCATACCTGGCCCTTCCCCTGGGTCCTGCAGGAGCTTCAGAACTTCCTTCCTTCTCCTCATATCTCTGGGTTGCTACCCAATGCCCCTTTCCTTTCTCCTCTCACCCACATCTGCCTACTCCAGTTCTAATGC
Organism: Rhinopithecus bieti; assembly: GCF_001698545.2. Classification (NCBI taxonomy): domain Eukaryota; kingdom Metazoa; phylum Chordata; class Mammalia; order Primates; family Cercopithecidae; genus Rhinopithecus; species Rhinopithecus bieti. Next base: position 1,375,691 of record NW_016811706.1, read on the forward strand.
CAACTTGGTGACTTCTTGTCCTGTGACATGACATGTGCCTGTCAGTATCCATGTAGCGCTAACCTCTTTTCTTTTTCATACCTGGGCATAAAGGGAGAGAGCTGAGGGCAATAAAGGATCGGGGAGAGGATCCTCCTGCTGATTCTTTCTAGGAGAGAGTTGTTAGACTGGCAGCTGGCAGGTACCCAAGTCATGGAAGCAAGACATAAGAGGAAAACCCTGAATAATCAGGTTTGGGAGCTGGAGTTCTTGGGAGGTTTCAGAATATATTCTAGCTTCTCCTGTAAGTGCACCAGGAAGCTGGGCAGATCCCAGTCCCTGGGCACTGAATGGGGAAACTGAGGCAGAAGCTAGGCCTTTTGGGAAGACTTAAAGAATCCTCCCCAGCAGTTTTTAAGATCTGGACCAGATAGAGGCCCCTACCATTCTGGCTGCTAGGGAACTCGGGGACAGGCACTAGGGGAGCTTGGCAGAGCCCTTCTTGTAATCTAGCCCCTTTTTTCTGGCTTCCCGGTCAGTCCTCTCCTCCCATCCAATCCCAGTACTAGGAAGCTGCCAGCTCTGGCCACTCCCTCCTCTCTAACCCGGTGCCTCTTCCACCCCTGGTCTCACTTCGTCCGGTTTCCCTCCCTCCCCATCGGTGCAGTCTCACCCAAACGCATGCCCCCTTCCTAGCTTGGAGCGGAGCTCTCCTCCCATCCAGTGGGGAACCCCCCCTCCCACGACCCCCTCCCCCCACCACGGTTACCTCGTTCAGCAAGAAGGTTGCACTGGAGTCAGAAAAGACATAGACCAGGCTAGCGGCCTCTCCCCTCCCCGGGCCAGGGGCTCCGAGGCGGGAGCAGAACCCGGCCGCTGCTCTGCACGCTGCTCCCGCCTGCACGCCTGGCCTCGCCCCACGCCCGCCCGGCTTCGCCGCCTGCTCCCTTCCCTCTCTCCTGGTTCCCTCCCTCTTTCTCCTCCCTCCTCCCTCCCTCCCTCTCCCTTCCTTTCTCACCGCCTCTGTCAGTCTCTGGCTCTCCCTGACTTTCAGCCCAGCCTCTCTCTCCACTTCCGTCTCTCCTAAGGTCTCCGTTCTGTTTTTCCGTGTGTCTCCCACTGTCCTTCCATCCCCACGTCACACCCTCGCTCCTCAGCTTCCCCTGCCCCTCTGCTTCTTCCCTAAAGTCCTCCCGAGAAAGGGTAGGGTCTCTGGAGCTTCCGCCGCCGCAAGCAGAAGGGCAGGAACAGCTCCAGGGCTGCCCCAGCACCTGAGCTCTTGGCGGAAGCTTCTGCGCCCTCCCGGCCCTGCTCTGCGCGCTGGGCGCCCATCCTCCGGCAGCGACTGCGACCCCGACCTCGGCGGGGAAAAGGACCGAAAAGCAAGAGTGCTGGTGCTCGGCTCGCCTTCCCAAGCGTCAGGGCGCCCATCTACCCCTCCCCGGCTCGGCCCTGTGTCTCCAGCAGGATCGGCATCCCTGTGGAGACAGCCCAGCTGGGATCGCCCCGCGCCCGCGGAGTCTCTGCTGTCTCTCCTCTCTCCCGGGTTCTGGTGCCCCGGGTCTCAGCTCCGCGAAGGGGAAGGGCGAAGCCAAGCGACGCGGCTCCCTCTAGACCGGCTGCAGCGCCCTGGGTTCGCTGGCCCGGCGGCTGCACGCGCCCTCCAGGTGGCGGCACCGCCTGGAGTCCGGTCCCGGGGCCGCGGGGTCCGGCCCTGCCAGCAGGCGGCGCTGCTCGGGCCAGAGCAGAGGGGACGCACCCTGGATCCAGACACCGCCCAAGCCCAGGACGAACCCCTCTCCCCCTCCTTTCTCCAGGAACTGCAGTCCCATCTCGAGACCCCCAGTAGGAGACCCCAGGCTGCCCTCTACTTATCCCCACCCCGTAGGGCAGCTTCGAGACACCCGTGCCCCTCCGGGACCCTAGCCCGTCCCTACCTCCATCCTGGTCTCGAGGGGCTCCCCAACTAAGCCGGGCAGCGTCCTGGCCGGGACTGGGCAGCAGGGAGTACAGAGTCGCGGGACCGCTCCTCGGGTCAGTACCCCTCCCGCCCCTTTCTGCGGGTGCGTCAAACAGGACAAGCCCAAGTTCTGGCGGGGGGAAGGGGAGCGGGGGTGTAGGCTCTCTCTCTGGACCCTTCTGAGCGGACAGACCGCTCATTGGTCCCTTCACATCCTCAACGCCCCCATGCTGGACCCTTTTCCAGACCAAAGACAGCACCTGGGGCGGGGAGCGACGGACCCCCTTCATGGAGACAGACACACGCTGACCCAGGTCCCCAACTTCCTCTCGGCATTAACTAGAACTCTCTCCCCTTTCCAGTGGAGGGCGTCCTACCCTTCTTCCCGGCCCTTCTTTTAACCCACTTCCCCTGGGAGTTCTCCGAACCCCTCCCCTCAATGCTCCCATCCCTGGGATCTCGGGAGATTGTTCCTCTCTGCTCAGCTGACCCTGCACTTACCCCTATTTCTGAGGGAGCTAAGTTGGGGGAGAGTAAATTCTCTCTCCACTCCCGGCTCCTCCCGGGGCTGGATTTAACCTGGAAAGTGCTTTGGGAAGGCACCTCCTCCCCTACTCCCTCTGCAGTCTAGTCTAGTGGATCAGGGAGCCCCTACCACCCACCCATCCCCAAGTTGCTCAGCTTCGACCATTCAGAGGAGAGAAAGAGGTTATGTGTGTGTGTTAAAAATGTGCGTGGAGGTTTTTATGGTTTTGTTTTGTTTTGTTTTGACTCTAGTAGAGGGAGCAAACGCTTTGCCTTTCATTTGGCAAGAAGACCTGGAGGGAGAGAGGGCCCTCCCCACCTACACTCCCCTGCTGACCACAGCTAATGGACTAGCTCCTCTGGGCCCTGCGGCAGCTTAAGTTTCCATAGGAGAAGGGAGGTGCGGGGAGAGGGGATGTTGGTCCAGGCAAGCCGTTGTCCCTGGCTTCCCGCTCCTTCTCTCCTTCTCTCCCTCCACATTCTCTGCCTGAACCTATAGCCTAGAAAGCATCTCTCCACCTTCCACTTTATTTTTATTTATTTATTTATTTGTTTTCGAGATGGAGTCTCACTCCGTCGCGTAGGCCGGGGTGCAGTGGCGATCCTTGGCCCACAGCAACCTCCGCTTCCCGGGTTCAAGCGATTCTCCCCCCAGTAGCTGGGGCTACAGGCGGGCCACCATGCCTGGCTAATTATTGTATTTTTGGTAGAGACAAGGTTTCACCATGTTGGCCAGGTTAGTCTCCAACTCTTGACCTCAAGTGATCCGCCCGCCTCAGCCTCCCAAAGTGCTGGGATTACAGGCGTGAGCCACCGTGCCCCCACTTTGAAATAGAAATATCAATTACTTCTCCCTGAGGCTGGCGCCGAGGCTCACGCCTATAATCCCAGCACTTTGGGAGGCCGAGGCGGGCAGATCGCTTGAGGCTAGGAGTTCGAGACCAGCCTGGCCAACGTGGTGAAATCCTGTCTCTACAAACAATATAAAAATTAGCCCCCAGGCATGGTGGCACACGCCTGTGGTCTTAGCGACTTAGGAGGCTGAGGCAGAGAATTGCTTGAACTCAGGAGGCAGGCCTAGACCGTATCACTGCACTCCAGACTCTGGGGGACAGAGTCTCTGTCTCAAAAAAATAAAAATAAAAAAATTACTGCTCCATGAGCCTGTCACAGGACATCTGAGGTGCACAGGGGCAGTTCCACACCCCTTACTTTTCTTATTTCCACCCCAGCTGCTGGACCACAGGCTCCTTCTCCATCTTGCTCGGCAGGGAAGGTAGGAACTTCAGAGCTGGAGCCAGCAGCCCAGCCTCCAGGACCCCAGAACTGCCCTCTCCCAGGCCCTTCTCTGTGACGTGACTGGCAGGATTATCCTTCTCCAGGGCCTGCCCAAGACACATATCCTCTTCCTCCCCACTCAAACTCCCTCAGGGCCCTCATCTCTGGCTCAGACCTCATAGTGTCTGGGCAGGGCACCCTGCTGAGAGGGGCCTCTACCCTGGATCCATTCCGGGGAGCTATGCCCTCTAGCTTGGCCCATATAGGCCCTGAGCTCTAGCAAACAGGCCCCCAGGGCTTCCCAGGCAGCCTTCATCCCTTCTCCCTGCTGACCTTGTCCTCAGACCCCCAGATTGTTAAGACTTGGGATATCTGGCAGAGCCCCTGCAAGCCACTCTGGCTAGTCTGTACAGACACAGCTCTGCAGCAGGAGGTAACTGATCTAGAACTGGATTTCAGTCTCCATTTGCCTCCTCAGCAAGGCATAATCTGCACAACTGTGCTTAGTGGCCTTGGTATTTGAAAGTCTGTATACTACAAAGATAGCGATCACCATGTCCATCCCTTTTTATCTTTTCTACCTAGACCAGAAAAAGGTACCTACCCCTTCTCTTCTGAGAAAATCCTGTGGAAGTAGCTTCCACAGGGAATCCCCATTGCCAGTTCCAGATGTAACATCTGGGGGAAGTTCCTCTAACATCAAACCTCAGTGCCTCCTGCTGCAGTGCCTTCTTTTTCTGGGCTCTGCCTCTGGACTCATGGTGTTATTTGATGCTTCGAGGCACTTTCAGATTCCATCCCCTGATGCAGCATTTGCTATAAATATGTCTGAAGGGTTTCTTGCTGACAGTGCCCAGCAGGACTGCACCCTCCTTCCCAAATCAGGCCTCTGGAGGAACTGGGGAGTCAGCTACGGGTTCAGGACCTAACTCTTGCTCACCCTGGGACAGACAGTATGACTTCTGTGTGCATTTGAGGGCTCCTCCTGGTACCTGGGAAGGAGGGGAAGGTGAGAAGGCTGAGGTGATTGGCTTCATGTCTTGTTGCCCAGAATCCGGCTCAGCCTAGCACATAGTAGGTGCTTGATAATGTGTTTCTTTTAGTCTTAGATCCCAGTTTCCCCTCTGGGTCTGCTGATGCACGTGATAGGTGATTCCAGTCTCACAGAATGGATTGCAGTGAGCAATAAGCCTGGAATATGAGTGGAACTCTAGGGCTGCCCCACATGGAGGAAGGGGCATTGGTGGCAGGATCTCTATGAGGGCGGGGGCTGGCCTAGAATTTACCACCTTCTCTCCCTCACTAGAAGCAAGGAACTGCTCTTGCTAAACTCCTAAAGCTTTAGGACTCTGAATCACAGCACAGCCCAAGGGGTCAGTTCAAGTCCTTCCTCCACCCCCACACGTTTACAAGCTTTGTAAACATCAGAGGTTAATCCGGGAAGCTGGGCTGAAAAGAAATGGAGGTGGGGGTAAGGATCCTTGGAAGAGGTTCTGCGATGTTTGACTCAGATTACAGGCACATGTGGTGGGAGTTCTTTGGGGAAAGAGTTCCTCAAGTAGGGGCAACTGAAACATGCCAGCTGGAGCGGAGAGGACTTGGGCCTTTAGGAGGGTGGGGCTGCTGACAAGAGGCTGAGAGTGGCCTTGAGAAGGTCAGAGCCGTGAGGGAAGAGGCTGACCCTGGCACGTACAGCTGGAGGGAGTGGGAGTGAGGCAATGTGTTTGGATTCTTCCTCTCTGCCCCTCTAGCTCACGGCAGTTTGTGCGTTCCTTTATCTCACAGGATCCCTGCTCTGAGCCTAGATCAGAGCCCCTCTCTAACAAAGAGGTGCCAGTGTCTGGCCCGCAGGCTGAGTACCTTTCTACTTGCTCCCACTAGCCTCTGCCCCACCCTTGACTCCCACCCTTCTCAGTTTAAGGATCTGAGCTGTGGTAGCCATCTCTAGCTCAGGGTGAGGGCATGGTGCCTGCAACCTCCCTGGGAATGAATTATTGAAGACAGCGTAGTGCTAGCTGTTCACAGCTGCTGCCCCTTGGGCCCACCATTGCCTCTTACTGTGCTTCTCACGGCTGTAAGGGGGTATGAGTCCTGGGGCCTGGGAAGAGAATACTGGGGAGAGGCAGGGACTAAATAAGGTTGAGGAAGTGGGCCTTGGAGAGAAGCCTCCTGGGATGCAGGGAGGTAGGCTGGCAAAGACTTGTGGCCCCTCATCATGGATCAGGAGGGTGGTCATAGGACAGAGGGAGCTGGCAACCACTTGGTTGCAACCAGGTTGGGAAGTGAGATGGGAAGACTTTTTTTTTTTTTTTTTTGAGACGGAGTCTTGCCCTGTCTCCCAGGCTGGAGTGCAGTGGCACGATCTCAGCTCACGGCAAGCTCCACCTCCCGGGTTCACGCCATTCTCCTGCCTCAGCCTCTTGAGTAGCTGGGACTATAGGCACCCATCACCATGCCCGGCTAATTTTTTGTATTTTTAGTAGAGACAGGTTTTCACCGTGTTAGCTAGGATGATCTCGCTTTCCTGACCTCGTGATCTGCCTGCCTTAGACTCCCAAAGTGCCGGGATTACAGGTATGAGCCACCGCGCCCAGCCTGAGACTGGAAGACTTTTGACCGGAGTGGTTTCCCAGGGTTGGATGTCCGGACTCTCGTATGCTTCTGGGGTAACACAGAGCCAGAAGGAGTCTGGGTTTTTCCTTGAATGACCTGAAGTTAGCACCAGTAAGGGTCATTCAGGGATGCTCTGTGCAGAGAGGCCTCTGTCCCTTCCCTGCAAATAAGGTCTTGCATGTGTGGTGTGAGGAGTGCAGTTAGTATCACGGTCCTAGACAAGCCTCATCTGGCACCTTGGAAAGAATGCAGGATTTAGAGCCTGAAGACCAGAGGGCAAGTCCTAATTCTGTCATTTGCTGGTTGTGAGCAAGCCATTTATTATCTCAGAAACTCAGTTTCTTACTTTTATTTTTTACTTACAAAGAATTTTTTAAGACTAGTTAATTGCAATAGTGAGAAGGGGGCAAAGGTAGAACAAGGAGTTTGATCTGTAACTGACTGAACAATCAATTCAGATTGCTCACTACCTTTGGACTAGCCTCACTTTCTTTTTTTTCTTTTTTCTTTTTTTCTTTTTTGAGTTGGAGTCTCACTCTGTCTCCCAGGCCAGAGTGCAGTGGTGTGATGTCAGCTCACTACAACCTCCACCTCCTGGGTTCAAGGGATCCTCCTGCCTCAGCCTCCTTAGTAGCTGGGACCACAGGCTCCTGCCACCATGCACAGCTAATTTTTGTATTTTTAGTAGAGTTGGGGTTTCACTTGTTGGTCAGGCTGGTCTCAAACTCCTGACCTCATGATCCGCCTGCCTCGGCCTCCCAAAGTGCTGGGATTACAGGTGTGAACCACCACGCCCGGGCTATTTTTATTTTATTTGAATAGTTTTTGGGGAACAGGTGGTTTTTGGTTACATGGGTAAGTTCTGTAGTGGTGATTTCTGAGACTTTGGTGCACCTGTCACCCAAGCAGTATACACTGCACCCAATGTATAGTCTTTTATCCCTCACCCTCCAACCACCCTTCCCTGCATGGCCCCCATACAACCTCTTTCTTTTCTTTTCTTTTCTTTTCTTTTCTTTTCTTTTCTTTTCTTTCTTTCAGACAAGGTCTCACTCTGTCTGCCAGGCTGGCTGGAGTGCAGTGGCGTGATTTCGGCTCACCATAGTCTCTGCCTCTTGGGTTCAAGCAGTTCTCATGGTCAGCTTCCTGAGTAGCTAGGACTAAAGGTGCATGCCACCACACCCGCCTAATTTTGTATATATTTAGTAGAGATGGGGTTTCACTATGTTGGCCAGGCTTGTCTCAAACTCCTGACCTCAGGTGATCTGCCTGCCTCAGCCTCCCAAAAAGTTGGGATTACAGGCGTGAGCCACCTTGCCCAGACCCCACAACCTGTTTCTTACTTTTATTTTTTTATTATTATGTATTGTTATTATTATTATTATTTTTAATTATTTTAGAAGGAGTCTCTGTTGCCCAGGCTGGAGTGCGAGCTTGGCTCGCCACTGCAACCTCCGCCTCCTGGGTTCAAGCAATTCTTCTGCCTCAGCCTCCTGAGTAGCTGGGATTACAGGCGTATGCCACCATGCCTGGGTAATTTTTTGTATCCACGCCTGGGTAATTTTTTGTATTTTAAGTAGAGACGGGGTTTCACCATGTTGGTCAAGCTGGTCTCGAACTCCTGACCTTGTGATCTGCCCACCTTGGTCTCCCAATCTTACTTTTAAAACTGGAAAAGAATAATGGTGGCTTAACAAGAGGTTCTGTGAGAATTCAAGAGGAACACTTGCGCTTCATGAGATGTAAATTGCTGTACCAAAGTTAGTTGTTTTGCAGGTAAGAATATCATAAACAGGGAAGCAGCACGTAGTGGAAAGAACCTGCACAGGGTCAGTGGCCTAGGTTTTGGCACCTGCCCTGTGACTAACCCACGGAAGAACCTCTTAGGTCCCTTCCACTTCTGAGATTAAATGACTTCTCAAAGGCCACAATTAGTCAATGCTTGGATCTGGATTCAGACCCAGATCTTCAGAATCTACCTCCTGGGTTATTTTCCATTACAGTCGGTGGGCTGGGTACTCCACCCTGACCTTCTATGGGCTCAGCACACTGGGACCTCCCCGGAAAGTCCCCCACACCCAGATGCCACAGTGATTAGCATTTCATTCCTTTTTATTATGCGTGGGAGGAGCATAGTACAGGCAGATCCTCCCACCTAAGCCTCCCTAGTAGCTAGGGACTATAGGCACATGCCACAATGCCTGGTTAGTTTTTTTTTTTAATCTGTTATTTAATAAAATAACAAATGGGGATTTACCATGTTGCCTGGGCTGGTCTCAAACCCCTGGGCTCAAGCAATCCTCCTGCCTCGGCCTCCCAAAGTGCTGGGATTACATTCGTGAGCCATAGTGCCCGGCCAATTTTCATTTAATCTAATCCCAGTCTATATTTAAATCTCCCTGGTTGGCCCCAAAATGTCTTTTTTTTTTTTTTTTTGAGATGGAGTTTCACTCTTGTTGCCCAGGCTGGAGTGCAATGGTGCGATCTCAGCTCACTGCAACCTCCGTCTCCCGGGTTCAAGCCATTCTCCTGCCTCAGCCTCCTGAGTAGCTGGGATTAGGCACGCACCACTATGCCTGGCTAATTTTTGTATTTTTAGTAGAGACAGGGTTTCACCACGTTGGTCAGGCTGGTCTCGAACTCTTGACCTTGTGATCTGCCCTCCTCGGCCTCTCAAACTACTGGGATTACAGGCATGAGCCACCATGCCTGGCGGGCAGCCTACTTTTAAGGAAGAGAGAGAGAGAGCATAGAAGTCACAGTCTTTTTGTAACCTAATTTTGCAAATGGCATCTGATCACTTTTGCTGCGTTTTATTTCTTAGAAGTGAGTCACTAGACCCAGCCTATGCCCAGAGTGTGGGAGTTACACAAGGGCCTGAATATCAGCAGTCAGAGATCATCGGAAGCTATTTCAGAGCTGCCTACCAGTACATTATAGGTAATATTCCATATTTTATCACATGGGAAGATACATAGCAATTTATTTATATTATTATTATTATTATTATTATTATTATTATTATTATTATTATTTTTGAGATGGAGTTTTGCTCTTGTTGCCCAGGCTGGAGTGCAATGGCGTGATCTTGGCTCACTGCAACCTCTGTCTCCTAGGTTCGAGCGATTCTCCTGCCTCAGCCTCCTGAGTAGCTGGGATTACAGGCATGCACCACCATGCTCAGCTAATTTTGTAGTTATAGTAGTGACAAGGTTTCTCCACGGGTTAGCCACAGAGCCTGGCCTATTTTTATAATCTTTTTTTGAGATGGAGTCTTGCTCTGTTGTCTAGGCCGGAGTGCAGTGGCACAATCTCGGCTCACAGCAGCCTCCTGGGTTCAAGTGATTCTCCTGCCTCAGCCTCCCAAGTAGTTGGGATTACAGGCACGCACCACCATGCCTGGTTAATTTTTGTATTTTTAGTAGAGACAGGGTTTTGCCATGTTGGCCAGGCTGGTCTCAAACTCCTGACCTCAAGTGATCCACCTGCCTTGGCCTTCCAAAGTGCTGGGATTACAGGCGTGAGTCACTGTACCTGGCCAGATACATAGCAATTTAAAAGGGCCTTTCATATATATGTTATTTGAACTTTAACAACTCTGTGAAGGCAGATACTGTTACCTCCATTTTATCAATGAGAAAACAGCCTTGAAGAGAGCTTCCGTTTTCATCCTCCCTCAAGTAGGCCCCTTCAGTTAGCCTTTATCACACATTAATTTCCTGCAACACAGTTTTTTAAAATAAAGGATTTTTTTTTTTTTTTTTGGAGACGGTAGTTCTTGCTCTCTTGCCACAGGTTTTTTTTGGAGTCAGCTGCGCACAATCTCAGTCGACTGCAATGCTCGCCTTTAGCTGGGACTATAGGCGCCCGACACCACACCCGGCTACTTTTTTTGTATTTTTAGTAGAGACGGGGCAGAGACGGGGCACCCCGTCTCTACTAAAAATGGTTTCGATCTCCTGACGTCATGATCCGCCCTCCTTGGCCTCCCAAAGTGCTGGGATTACAGGTATGAGCCACTGCGCCTGGCAAAAATAAATTATTTTTTAGCAGTTTTTTTTTTTTTTTTTTGAGACAGGGTCTCACTTTGTTGCCCAGGATGGAGTGCAGGAGTGCAGTCACACCTCACAGCAGCCTTGACCTGAGCTCATGCAGTCCTCCCACCACAGCCTCCTGAGTAGCTGGGACTACAGGCTCACGCCATCACATGTGGCTAATTTATATATGTATTTTTTGTACTGAAGAGGTTTCACTATGTCACCCAGGCTGGTCTTGAGCTCTGGGCTCAGGTCATCCTGCCTCAGCCTACCAACATGCTGGGATTGCCATTACTCTTGGCCTAGAAGTTTTATTTATTTATTTATTTTTACATTTTTATTTATTTATTCATTTATTTATTTATTTTGGGGACACAGTTTTGCTCGTGTTGCCCAGGCTGGAGTGCAGTGGCGTGATCTTGGCTCACTGCAACCTCTGCCTCCTGGGTTCAAGCGATTCTCCTGCCTCAGTCTCCCGAGTAGCTGGGACTATAGGCACCTGCCACCATGCCTAGCTAATTTTGTAGTTTTAGTAGCGATAGAGTTTCATCCTGTTGGCCAGGCTGGTCTTGAACTCCTGACCTCAGATGATCCACCTGCCTTGGCCTCTCAAAATGCTGGGATTAAAGGCATGTGCCACCGCACCTGACCAGCCTAGAAGTTTTGTTTTTGTTTTTGAGATGGAGTTTGCTCTTGTTGCCCAGGCTGGAGTGCAATGGTGCAACCTCGGCTCACTGCAACATCCACCTCCCAGGTTCAAGGGATTCTCCTGCCCGAGTACCTGGGATTACAGGCGCCCACAATCATGCCTAGCTATTTTTTTGTATTTTTAGAACAGACGGGGTTTCACCATTTTGGTCAGGCTGGTCTCAAACTCCTGACCTCAGGTGATCCACCTGCCTCGGCCTCCCAAAGTGCTGAGATTACAGGCATGAGCCACCACACCTGTTCCTTTTTTTTTTGAAACGAAGTCTCGCTCTGTCACCCAGGCTGGAGTGCAGTGGTGTGATATCAGCTCACCATAACCTCCGCCTCCCCAGTTCAAGCGATTTTCCTGCCTCAGCCTCCCGAGTAGCTGGGACTGCAGGCGCGCACCACTATACCTGGCTAATTTTTGTATTTTTAGTACAGATGGGATTTTACTATGTTGGCCAGGCTGGTCTCGAACTCCTGACCTCGTGATCTGCTTGCCTTGGCCTCCCAAAGTGCTGGGATTACAGGCATGAGCCACCATGCCTGACCTAGAAGTTTTAAATTCACAGCAAAATTGAGCAGAAAGGCCAGAGTTCCCACAAACTCCCTGCCCCAACACATGCACAGCCTACCCCCTATTAACATCCCGCAGCAGAGTGGCAAATTTGTTCAAATGAACCTACATTGACACATCATTGTCACAAGTCCACAGTTTACACTAGGCAGGGGAGAGTTCTACCGCTGAACCGCAAGTGCCACAGTTATACTAGGGTTCACTCTTGGTGTTGTACATTCTGTGGGTTTGGATAAATGTCTAAATGACATGTATCCACCATTATAGTATCACACAGAATAGTTTCGCACTGCCCTAAAAATCCTCTGTGCTCTTCCTCTTCAACCCTCCCTACGCCTAACTCTTGGCAACCACTGATGTTTTTACTGCTTCCAGTGTTTGTTTTCAGAAAGTCCTATAGTTGGAGTCATGCAGTATGGTGGTTTTTTTTTTTTTTTAGATGGAGTCTCACTCTGTCACCCAGGCCGGAGTGCAGTGGCACAATCTCAGCTCACTGCAAGCTCCGCCTCCCAGGTTCACGCCATTCTCCTGCCTCAGCCTTCTGAGTTGCTGGGACTACAGGCGTCTGCCATCGTGCCCGGCTAATTTTTTGTATTTTTAGTAGAGACGGGGTTTCACCGTGTTAGCCAGGGTGGTCTCGATCTCCTGACCTCGTGATCTGCCCGCCTCGGCCTCCCAAAGTGCTGGGATTACAGGCGTAAGCCACCAAGCCTGGCCATCATGCAGTATGTTAACCAGATTCTGCAACACACTTTTCAGGTTCTACAATCTCATTCCTTTGTCTGCTTGTTTATTATCTGCCTCCCTGGATGAGACTGTAAGTTGCATGAGGGCAGGAACTTTGTCTGTCTTCTTTACTTACCACTGTATCTCCAGTGCCTAGAATTGTGCCTGCCACCTAGTAAGCATTAATGAATGTTTGCTGAAAGGAAGAATGTTTCTGGCTGGGCACAGTGGTTCACGTCTGTAATCTCAGCACTTTGGGGGGCTGAGGTGGGTGGATCACCTGAGGTCAGGAGTTCAAGACCAGCCTGGCCAACATGGTGAAACCCCATCTCTACTAAAAATATAAAAATTAGCCAGGCATGGTGGCAGGTGCCTGTGATTCCAGTTACTCAGGAGACTGAGGCAGGAAAATCGCTTGAAACCGGGAGGTGGAGGTTGCAATGAGCCGAGATTGTGCCACTGCACTCCAGCCTGGGTGACAGAGCAAGACTCCGTAAAAAATAAATAAATAAATAAAAAAGAATAAGTTTTGAAGTTTGTCCTTGTCACATTCCAATTGGTTGGAATCCAGGTCTCCTTGACTTGACAGCCTAGACTGATCTGTTCATTACACCACACTGGGAAGGAAGAAAGGAGTGTGTCAGGGGTCGGATGAGAATAGAGCCCAGAGAAGGGAGACAGCAGGAGGAGTGACAACCAGAGAGGAGGAGAGGAGGGCGGAAATGGCTTTTCCATAAAACACCGTTGGCCAAGGGGACAGCTCAGAAGGCTCTCTTTTCCCCTTGGAATTCTGCCCCAAGTGGGCATAGTCCTCTTGTTTTGGTCCTTCTCAACATACTGAGAGAGGCTCACTTTAAACAAGTGAGCAAAAAACTTTACCTAATACTAAGGAAACACAAAAAGAAAATAAACAATGAAAATACATGAACTCTAAAACAGCTCAGCATTGACCGAAGTGTAAAGTTTCCATTCTCACTCCCTGGACTCTCAGACTCAGGTCCTTTGTGTGTCTTGCCTCCTAGATAACTGCTGCCCAATTCCAAAGGGCTTTTTACAATTTTGCAGTCTCCTAGTTTCCCTGCCTCCCTGCTCCCAGCCTGTTTGCCAGGATGGGTATGGGAATACATTAAGACTTTTATTTATTTTAAAAAACATTTATTTTGAGGCAGGGTCTCGCTCTGTCACTCTGGCTGGAGTACAGTGGTGCAATCATAGCTCACTGCAGCCTCAAGCTCCTGAGCTCAGGCGATCTCCCTGCCTCAGCCTCCTGAGTAGCTGGGACTACAGGTGTGTGTCACCATGCCTGGCTAAAGACTTTTAGATGCGCTAAGAACTCAAGAGACTATGATGATCCCCATGCAGTTGAAAACAATTTAATTCAACTGTAAAAAAAATTTAAGAATGCTAAAAATGTTCTGAAAATTTCCATGACAAATTTGACATTTTGGGGAAAATGTCAAGTATCACATTATTTCTAAATAAATATTACTCAGTGCCCCTGCTTTGCTGGCACTTAACACTCAGGGTGCCTATTAGGTAGATACTCACTCTTGTACCCCATACCTACCTCCATGGGAAATATGAAATGTAGAGGAATCACAATACACTGTTAATTTCCTCATTTGGAGTACTTTCGTGCTGGCATAAAAACTGTGAATGCTTGGCATCTCCCTAACTTTTTATCTTGAACATTTTAAACATTTAATTAATTAATTAAAAAAAATTTTTTTGAGACAGAGTCTCACTCTGTTGCCCAGGCTGGAGTGCAGTGGTGTGATCTTGGCTCACTGCAACCTCCACTTCCTGGGTTCAAGCGGTTCTCCTGCCTCAGCTTCCTGAGTAGTTGGGACTATGGGCATGTGCCACCACACTCAGTTAATTTTTTTTAATTTTTGTATTTTTGGTAGAGATAGTGTTTCACCATGTTGGCCAGGCTGGTTTCAAACTCCTGACCTCAAGTTATCTGTCTGCCTTGGCCTCCCAAAGTGCTGGGATTAGAGGCATGAGTCACTGTGCCCGGCCTTGAATATTTTTTTTAATTTTTAATTTTTTTCAAAAAAGAGACGGGGTCTCGCCTTATTTCCCAGGCTGGTTTGGAACTCCTGAGCTCAAGCGATCTGCCCACCCCAGCCTCCCAAAGTGCTGGGATTACATGGTGCCTAGCCATGAACATTTTAAAACCTACAGAAAGGTTGCAAGAGTAATACAATGAACACATAAACCTTTCACTTAGATTCACTGTTAACATTATCCCACATTTGCTTTATCACTATGTAGGTGTGTGTTTTTGCTGAACTATGTGAGAGTTAGTTGCAGACATTAACTTCCTTCCTAAAGACTTCATTCGGTATTTACCAAGAACAGGGGCATTTCTATATAACCACAAGAGAATTATCACACTCAGGAAATCTAACAGTGATATACCATTATCTAATCTACATTTCCCCAACTGTCCCAATAATGTCCTTATAGTTTTTTTTTTTTTTTTTTTTTTTTAAATCTGGGCTCTGATAAAGCATCATGTATTGTATTTAATTATGTCTCTCTAGTCGTATTAAAGTTTCCCAATTTTTTTCTTCCATAACTTTGATATTTTCGAAGAATGCAGGCTAATTGTCTTAGAGGTATCTCTCAATTGGTTTCCTCATGATTAGACTCAAGTTAAACATTCTTGGTAAGAATACCACATAGGTGGCCGGGTGAGGTGGCTCATGCCTGTAATCTCAGAACTTTGGAAGACCGAGGCGGGCAGATCACCCAAGGTCAGGAGTTCAAGACCAGCCTGACTGACATGGTGAAACCCAGTCTTTACTAAAAGTACAAAAAATTAGCCAGGTATAGTGGTGCGCACCTATAATCTCAGCTACTTGGGAGGCCCAGGAAGGAGAATTGCTTGAACTTGGGAGGCAAAGGTTACAGTGAGCTATGGTCACGCCCCCACACTCCAGCATGGGTGACAGGGCAGGACTCCGTCTTAAAAAGAGTGCTACATAGGTGATGTTGTGTCCTTCCCAGTGCCTCACATTGGGGCATATGATATCGGTTTGTCCCCTTTTTGGCACTCTTAAATTCGATCACTTGGTTAAGGCAGCGTCTGTGGCATTTTTCTTTTTTTTGAGACGAAGTCTTGCTCTGTTGCCCAGGCTGGAGTGCAGTGGCACTATCTCGGCTCACTGCAACCTCTGCTTCCCAGATTCAAGCAATTCTCCTGCCTCAGCCTCCCGAGTAGCTGGGATTACAGGCACATGCTACCACACCCGGCTAATTTTGTATTTTTAGTAGAGATGGAGTTTCACCGTGTTAGTCAGGCTGGTCTTCAACTCCTGACCTCAGGTGATCCACCCAGCTTGGCCTCCCAAGGTGAGATTACAAGCACGAGCCACCGCGCCCGGCCGGTGGCCTTTTTCTTAATCAGGGAGGATGTTACCTTAGAAAGAAGGAGAGAAATGAGGAGACCAAAGAGCAGAGGCAGATGTGGTGGGTCATACCTGTAATCCCATCACTTTGGGAGGCTGAAGTGGGAGGATTGCTTAAGCTCAGGAGTTTGAGACTAGCCTAGGCAACAGAGCAAAACTCTGTATCCACAAAAAAAATTTAAAAATTAGCCAGGTGGGCCGGGTGCAGTGGCTCACGCCTGTAATCCCATCACTTTGGGAGGCCGAGGCGGGCAGATGATGAGGTCAGGAGATCAAGACCATCTTGGCTAACATGGTGAAACCCCATCTCTACTAAAAAATACACACACACACACACACAAATTAGCCGGGCCTGGTGGCGGGCGCCTGTAGTCCTAGCTACTCGGGAGGCTGAGGCAGGAGAATGGCATGAACCCAGGAGGCGGAGCTTGCAGTGAGCTGAGATTGCGCCACTGCACTCCGGCCTGAGACTCCATCTCAAAAAAAAAAAAAAAAAATTAGCCAGGCGGCCAGGCATGGTGGCACACACTTGTAATCCCAGCACTTTGGGAGGCCAAGGCAGGCGGATCACCTGAGGACAGGAGTTTGAGACTAGCCTGACCAACAGGGAGAAACCCCATCTCTACTAAAAATACAAAAATTAGCTGGACGTGATAGCAAGTGCCTGTAATCCCAGCTATTCGGGAGGCTGAGGCAGGAGAATCGCTTGAACCCGGGAGGCGGAGGGCATGCTGCTGGACTGTGTCAAGTGCGTGGGTGCCAAGTTGGAATACGACTTGGAGCACGGCCTTGACTGGCACGGCTTTGACTGAGGCCCGAGGACCTGCCTGCCCTGGGCCGCTCAGCCTTAAACCCCGCCTTGTTCCCCCATACCCAACATGCTGCCTGTGTGGCTTCCTCACCCCTCTCTGGGGTGGGTGGGATGGAGTGACCTTGCCCACACCTCTCATCTCTGCCTTCATTCGAGACACCAACCTGCCTCTCCTGCATCCTCCTCTTCTATTCCTCCTCTGTGTGTGCCTCAGTCTCCTGCCAGAAGAAATGGGTTGAGCCCACAAGGAGGCTGTGTGAGGAAGAGAGGGAAGGGCTTGGGGTAGATACTCCCACTCCCCACCCCAAGCCATAGGGGCTCCAGCCAGGGTCTGGGAGAGGATGAAGCTGGTTCTCTGAGGTCGTGGCCATGTTACCTCTGCTGCTGCCTTGCTTCAGCCGCCTCTCCTGCCCCTGCCTCGTTGGCACTGCTTTCCTCCACAAGTAGCAGGGAGGTGCAGTCCCCAGCTCCTATCCCTCAGGTCTGTGTTACTTGATTTTTAAGCGACTGGTTGGGATAGAATCCTAAAGAAATAAAATTTCCAGTGCGGGGGCGGGGTGGGGGGGAGACAAGCCTTGTCCCCAGTGTCTGACTCCCAAACATTTGTGTGACGTGCTGGCAAGGATCAGGGAGAAAACTGATTTCAGTTATCTGCACTCAGATACAGGCCCTTTGAGGCTTGTGAGATGAGAAGGTTTGATATTGTTAATCTTTTCAGTCTCTCTCACCTCTTAGACACATATACAGAGCTGGCTTCATGTACCACTTCTGGAAAGAGCAAAATCTACTTTTTCCATGGCAACTACTTAGCCAAGGAGACTGGGAATAAAAGGGAGGATGTCCCTATGACCCTCTCCTTACTACTCTAAAATATCTTTTTTTTTTTTTTCATTTGAGATGGAGTCTCGCCCTATGATCTCGACTCACTACAACTTCTGTCTCCTGGGTTCAAGCAATTCTCATGCCTCAGCCTCCTGAGTAGCTGGGGTTACAGGTGTGCACCACCACACCCCAGCTAATTTTTGTATTTTTAGTAGAGACGGAGTTTAAACGTGTTGGCCAGGCTGGTCTTGAACTCCTGCCCTCAAGCCATCCACCCACCTTGGCCTCCCAAAGTGCTGGGATTACAGGTGTGAGCCACCATGCTTGGCTTTTTTTTTTTTTTTTTTTTAGTAAAGTTTCTTTTTTTTTTTTTTTGAGACGGAGTCTCGCTCTGTCGCCCAGGCTGGAGTGCAGTGGCTGGATCTCAGCTCACTGCAAGCTCCGCCTCCCGGGTTTACGCCATTCTCCTGCCTCAGCCTCCCGAGTAGCTGGGACTACAGGCGCCTGCCACCTCACCCGGCTAGTTTTTTGTATTTTTTAGTAGAGATGGGGTTTCACCGTGTTAGCCAGGATGGTCTCGATCTCCTGACCTCGTGATCCGCCCGTCTCAGCCTCCCAAAGTGCTGGGATTACAGGCTTGAGCCACCGCACCCGGCTAGTAAAGTATCTTAAAGAAAAGTGTGGGCATCAGGATAGTCCACCAAGAAATACTTCAGTAGTATCACTCAGAAAGAACATATTTGAACTACCATATGATCCGGCAATCCCACTATTGGGTGTATATCTGAAGAAATAAAACCAGTATGTTGAAGATATACCTGCACCTCATATGTATTGCAGCTTTATTCACAATAGCCAAGATGTAGTAACTGGGCACAGTGGCTCACATCTATAGTCCCAACTACTCTGGAAAGCTGAGGCAGGAGGATTGCTTGAGTCCAGGAGTTGGAAGCTGCAGGGCACTATGATCATGCCTCTGAATAGCCACTGCCCTCCAGCCTGGGCAACAAAGGAAGATCTGTCTTTATTTAAAAAAAAAAAAAGAAAAAAAAAAAGGCCAGGTATGGTGACTCATACCTGTAATCCCAGCACTTTGGGAGGCCAAAGCAGGCAGACCACAAAGCCAGGAGTCCAAGACCAGCTTGGCCAATATGGTGAAACCTTGTCTCTACTAAAAATACAGAAATTAGCCGGGTGTGGTGGTGAGCGCCTAGCTACTCAGGAGGCTGAGGCAGGAGAATTGCTTGAACCCAGGAAGCAGAGGTTGCAGTGAGCCAAGATCACACCACTGTACTCCAGCCTGGGTGACAGAGTGAGACTCCGTCTCAGAAAAACAACAACAACAACAACAACAACACACACACACACACACACACAAACACACACACACACACACACACACACACAATAGCCAAGATATGGAATCACCCTAAGTGTCCATCAACAGATAAATGGATAAAGAAAATGCATATACAGTATATACATTATGTAATACTATTCAGCCATAAAAAAAGAGAATGAAATTTTGCAATTTATGGCAACATGGATGAACCTGGAGGGTATTATGCTAAGTGAAATGAGCCTGGCACAGAAAGACAAATGCCATGTGATTTTTTTTTTTTTTTTTTTGACAGAGTCTCTCTCTGTCACCCAGGCTGGAGTGCAATGGTGTGGTCTCGGCTCACTGCAACCTCCACCTCCTGGGTTCAAACGATTCTCCTGCCTCAGCTTCCCAAGTAGCTGGTACCACAGGTGCATGCCACCACACCTGGCTAATTTTTGTATTTTTAGTAGAGACAGGGTTTCACTATGTTGGCCAGGCTGATCTTGAACTCCTGACCTCATGGTCCACCCACCTCAGCCTCCCAAAGTGCTGGGATTACAAGCGTGAGCTATTGCACCTGGCCGTGGTCTCATTTATATGTGGAATCTTAGAAAGGTGAACTCGTAGAAAAAGTAGAATGGCGGTTACCAGAGGCTGGGGAGTGGGAGGATTGGGCCGAAATGAAGTTGGCTAAAGGATACAAAATCTCTGTTAGATGAGAGGAATAAGTTCAAGAGATCTATTGCACAACGTGGTGACTAGAGTTAATAGCAATGCATCTTATACTTGAAATTGCTGAGAGAGTAGACTTTAGGTATTCTCACCACCAAAAAAAAAAAGATAAGCATGTGAAGTGATGCATAATTAGCTTGATTTAGCCATTTCACAATGTATACATATTTCAAAACATGTACATAATTTATGTGTATATATATAATTTTTATTTGTCAATTTAAATAAATAAATAAATGTTAAAATTAGGGGAATTTCTTAGTGTCAAAATAACAATTACCCTTCCCTAACACAATTGAATACAAATCCATCTAATATCCAGTGCATTTTCAAGTTTCATTATCTGTAAGAGGGGTTAACTTTGATGGGTTTGGGTAGGGGAAGAACTTAAAAAGCCCTCAAGAAGGAAGTGGCATTTTGAGGAGTCCTTGAAAGATGACTAACAGCTACCACATTGTGGCAGGCAAATCTGAGATGGCCACAAATGATCCCCACCTCTTGGTATTCATGTCCTTCAGTAATTTCCTCCCTTGACTGTGGGCTGGCCTAGAGACTTGCTTCTGATCCATCAGAAAGTGATGGATGGTACTTCCATAATGAGGCTGTAAGAGACCATGACTTCTGTTTGCTAGAGGGCTCTCTTCTTGCTAGCTTGGATGAAGACATGCCACGTGGCAGAGGCCTAAGGGGAAAGGTGCCCTGAGGCCTCAGTCCAGCAGCCTAGCCCGTATGGAACTGAATCCTATCAATGACCACATGAGCTTGGAATTGGATCCTTCCTTATTCCAGCCATAGATGAGACTAAAGCCTCAGCTAACACCTTGCTTGTAGCTTTGTGAGACCTTGAAGTAGAGGACCCCACTGAGCTATGCTCAGTCTCCTGATAGGCGGAAACTATGAAACAGTAAACATGTGTTGCTTTAAGCTGCTAAATGTGTGGTAATTTGTTATGCAGCAATAGAGAACTAATACACTTGTTTAATAAAAATGGCCTTGCACATGGAAGTCTTTGCTATTCTCCCTTTTTTACTAAGGGGGAAACTAAGGTCCAGAGAGGCTTGATGAATTGTCCAACGTACCAGTCATCTTGGTTATCAAAACAGAAACAGACTCCAACTAATGTGAGCAGAAATTACATTTGTTGGAAGGATAGTGAATGACTTGCTCACAGAACTGATAGAAAGGCCAGAGAATCAGGTGTAGAAAACAGGCAGGAACAAAGGGAAATTAGGCAGCAGGAATGCTAGGAGGGTGAGGTTCGGGCTTCTGACACTGCTGCTGACAGCAGAATGAATTCTAAACTGCTCTTGCTTCTTCACACGCCCCCAGCTCCAGACTCTAAGATTTTGGTGGGAGTGGCCAGTCGTAGCTTGGGTCAGCTAAGCACATGTTGGTAACTGGGATCAGCTCACAGCAGGTGCTCAAATATGCTTAATTCAACTCATAAAAGATGAATCTGGCATTGCGTATAAAACTAGATGGAGAGTTAGCTCATCCTTCCAACACCCAGAGACCAGTGTTCCAGCCCTTCCCTGATTTCCAGAATTTCCATACTGCCCCTAGGAGCTGTGAGCCAGAGAACACTGTAGATTGAGTAGTGAAAAGTTGGGAACTATGGGCTGCAGTGCCATGATTGTGCCACCAGAGGGCATACAAGACCCAGACATTTACTAAGGTGGGGTCGAGGGAATAGGTGCCGGCAGAATGGGATAGTGAAGACTGAGAAAGTCTGGGCTCTGGGAACCCAGAGAAGGACTAGCAGTAGTGTGGGCAAGAGTTGTCTCATCCTCATGGCCCTAGCTGTACTCCCTTTCCACTCCGGAAGCTTTGGGCTCTCCCGGTCTTTGCTCTGAGACCTTCAAGAGGACTTTGAACTCTTCTTTTTATGGCATCAATTCTCCAACTGTAAACACTGCCCCCACCCCATCAATTCCAGATCGGCATTGGAATAGAGTGCAGGGGTGGGTAGGGTGGGGTAACAGGTGTGCCTCTGGCCCTGCAAATGGGGTGGGGTTGGGATGGGCAGTAGCTTCCTCAAACTAGAGCTCCTATGGCAGTAGGGCAGAAGGAGGTGGAGTGGGCCTTCTCTGGGCTGTAGCTTCCAGTGCGTAGCACAGTGCCTGGGATGTGGTAGGAACTCAATAAATAATTGCCGATTGTTGATAATTATTTGATATGCATAAACCATGCAGAGAGAGCCAAGGCAGGTCATTAGGGTACTCCAACTCCAAAACATTTCCTGAGTCCTTCCACTTCTCAACAGCCCCGCCCTCTATCACCATCCTTGTCCAAGCCACTGTTTCCACCTGGACCACTATAATAGCTTTCTAAGTGGTTTACCTTGCATCCCTTGATCCCACAATTTATTCTCCACTCAGCAGCTACCATGATCCTTTAAAACCATAAATCAGATCGTGCCACTTTGGAGCTTAACACCTTCTCATTACACTTTGAATGAAATCCAAACTCCTCTCCCTGGTCTAAGAGCTTCTCCACTAGCTAGGGCATGCCTCCCTTTCTGACCTCATCTTATACTTTCTTCCTTCAACATATGGGTTTCAGCCTCACTGACTTTCTTTCTGTTTCTTGAGTACAGTGAGCTTGCTATTGCCTTAGGGCTTTTGCATTAGCTGTTCCCTCTGACTGGAATGCTCTTTACCCAGATTCTTTGCATGGTTGACTCCTTGTCATTCAGGTCTGCATGTACATAGCACTTCCTTATAGGGACCTTTCTTGACAGCCGTACCTAGGTTTCTCCCCCAGCCACTTCCTATCCATCCTGGGTTCTAATTGTCATCATAGCACTTGTAATCGACTATCTTCTCATCTATTCTTTTTTTTTTTTTCTTTCGAGATGGAGTCTTGCTCTGTCACCCAGGCTGGAGTGCAGTGGCGGGATCTCAGCTCACTGCAACCTCCGCCTCCCGGGTTCAAGCAATTATCCTGCCTCAGCCTGCTGAGTAGCTGGGATTACACATACCAGGCTAATTTTCGTATTTTTAGTAGAGATGGGGTTTTACCATGTTGGCCAAGCTGGTCTCGAACTCCTGACCTTGTGATCCACCCGCCTCAGCCTCCCAGAGTGCTGGGATTACAGGCATAAGCCACCACGCCCAGCATATTCTTTTTTTTTTTTTTTTGAGACAGTGTCTCTCAGTCTGTCACCCGGGCTGGAGTGCAGTGGTGCAATCATGGCTCACTGCAACCTTGCCCTCCTGGGCTCAAGTGATCCTCCTGCCTCAGCCTCCTGAGTAAGCTGGAACCACAAGTGCACAGCACCACGCTTGGCTAATTTTAAAAATTTTTAGTTGAGATGAGGTCTCACTATGTTGACCAGGCTGGTCTCAAACTCCTGAGCTCAAGCAATCCTCCTGCCTCAGCCTTCCAAAGCACTGGGATTATAGGCACCTGGCTCATCATTTTTTCAGGTTTTTAAATAATTTTATTTGTAGAGATGGGGTCTCACCATGTTGCCCAGGTTGGTCTCAAACTCTTGGGCTCAAGTGATCCTTGTGCTTCAGCCTCCCAAAGTGCTGGGATTACAGGTGTGAGCTGCCACACCCAGCCTCATCTATTCATTTATTTCTTGTTTCCTCCCACTAGAAGGTAAGCTTAATGAGACAAGGAACTTTGCTGAGTTCAATTACTGTATCCTTAGCACCTATTACTAGAAGAGTGCCTAACACACAGTAGCGAGAGAGACAGGGCGAGACTCCATCTCATAAATAAATAAATATTTATGGGATGAATGAATAATGGATCTAAGGGGATGGGGAAGGGATTTTGTATACCCTCGGAGTTGAGCCCATTCCCAAGGTGGTGGTGGTGGTGTCAGTGGAAATGGAGTTGGCCAGAGCCTATTCCAACCCTGGGACTAGAAGGGGTTGCGAGTCTCTGGAGTGGTGATGGTGGTGGTGGTGGTAGCAGCAGTGATGTTAGGGGTAGTGAAATGGACAAGGCATATTTGCTAGATTGAATGAATGTGATTTTTTTTTTTTTCTTTTTGAGATGGAGTCTCACTCTGTCCCCCAGGCTGGAGTGCAATGGCGCAATCTCGGCTCACTGCAACCTCTGCCTCCTGAGTTCAAGCGATTCTCCTGCGTCAGCCTCCCAAGTAGCTGGGACTACAGGTGCGTGTCACTATACCTGGATAATTTTTGTATTTTTAGGAGAGACGGGGTTTCACCTTGCTGGGCAGGCTGGTCTCAAACTCCTGACTCAGGTGATCTGCCCACCTTGGCCTCCCAAAGTGTTGGGATTACAGGCGTGAACCACCACACCCAACCGTGAATTTTTTTTGTATGTCTTTCTTACTTTCAGAAAATAAATTGTGCAGACTTTTGATCTTTAAGACAGAAAAGTTAGGGAATGGTTGTTTGCATTGTAAAAGGAATCTTTGCTTTGTAAAAGGGCGTAGGCGGAGGCTAGTTTAGCTGTAACCCAAACAACCCAAGGAAGGCTCAGGGCACTCAAGCCTATCCATTAGTTACATTGCAGAGTGTTTTCAACACTGCTTATTTATAGAGTGTTGTCCAGATACACTTTTGGCTGTGTGAAACTTGCATTTACATATAATACATTCTGCTTGTAAGAGTTTCCTCTTCCTGAAAATGAGAGATTGAAAATAAATCACTCGTGTGACTGTGGTCTGTATTATTAAAAAAAAAGGTCATTGAGATCAAGCAAGCTAGACGTGGAGAAATACAGTTCCTGCTGACTGTCTCTCTCTCTTTTTCTTCTCTTTGTTAGAGTTAAAACCTTCCAATTGGCCAGGCGCGGTGGCTCATGCCTGTAATTCCAATACTTTGGGAGGCCACAATAGGTGCGTTTCTTGAGCTCGAGTTCCAGACCAGCCTGGGCAACATGGTGAAACCCTGTCTCTATTAAAAATACAAAAATTGGCCGGGCGCGGTGGCTCAAGCCTGTAATCCCAGCACTTTGGGAGGCTGAGGCGGGGGGATCACGAGGTCAGGAGTTCGAGACCATCCTGGCTAACACGGTGAAACCCCGTCTCTACTAAAAAAAAATACAAAAAACTAGTCGGGCGAGGTGGCGGGCGCCTGTAGTCCCAGCTACTCGGGAGGCTGAGGCAGGAGAATGGCGTAAACCCGGGAGGCGGAGCTTGCATGAGCTGAGATCCGGCCACTGCACTCCAGCCTGGGCGACAGAGCGAAACTCCGTCTCAAAAAAAAAAAAACAAAACAAAAAAACAAAAATTAGCCGGGCATGGTGGCACACACCTGTAGTTCCAGCTACTTGGGAGGCTGACGTAGAATCGCTTGAACTCAGGAGGCAGAGGTTATAGTGAGCTGAGATTGTGCCATTGTACTCCAGCCTGGGTGACAGAGCGAGACCTTGTCTCAAAAAAAAAAAAAAAGTCTTAATATTCTATAGTGGTAGCAATAGGTATTTGATGGTGGTCCTGCCCTCTAGGAACTTAAGACTCCAATATTCATGTCTGGCATGTGCCTGTAATCCCAGCTACTCAGGAGGCTAAGGCAGGAGAATCACTTGAACCCAGGTGGCAGAACCTGCAGTAAGCAGAGATTGTGCCACTGCACTGTAGCCTGGGCAACAGAACGAAACTTGGTCTCAAGAAAAAATAAAAATGATTCTAAGGCTGGGCATGGTGGCTTCATGCCTGTAATCTCAGCACTTTCGGAGGCGGAGGCAGGCAGATCACCTGAGGTCAGGAATTTGAGACCAGCCTGGCCAACATGGAGAAACCCTGTCTCTACTACATATACAAAAATTAGCTAGGCGTGATGGTGGGCGCCTGTAATCCCAGCTACTCAGAAGGCTGACACAGGAGAATCACTTGAGCCTGGGAGGTGGAGGTTGCAGTGAGCCTGGGCAATAATAGAGCAAGACCTTGTCTCCCCAAAAAAAAAAAAAGAAAAAAGAAAAAAGAAAAAGAAAAGTCCTAATATTCTATAGTGCTAGAAATAGATTTGATGGTGGCCCTGCCCTTTAGGAACTGAAAATGGAATGTAAGAGGCCAGACTAACACACCACTCACACTCTAGGGTAGAGATGGCCAGTGGGATTTACAGTGCCCAGAGAAGGACCCCTAGCATATTTCTCCAGCTTACTTGGATGGTGTCCAATTTTTTTTTTCTCATTTTAAAATAAAATGAAGGACAAGGCCTTCCATTCCAAAATACAAATTTCTTTTTTTTTCCGAGACAGAGTCTCGCTCTGTTGACCAGGCTGGAGTGCAGGGGCGTGATCTCTGCTCACTGCAACCTCTGCCTCCCGGGTTCAAGCGATTCTCCTGCCTCAGCCTCCTGAGTAGCTGGGACTACAGGCACCTATCATCACACCCCGCTAATTTTTTTTTTTTTTGAGACAGAGTCTTACTCTGTCACCCAGGCTGGAGTGCAGTGGCACAATCTCGGCTCACTGCAACCTCCGCCTCCCAGGTTCAGGCAATTCTCCTGCCTCAGCCTCCTTAGTAACTGGGATTACAGGAGCATGCCACCATGTCCTGCTAATTTTTGTATGTTTAGTAGAGACGGGGTTTCACCATGTTGGTCAGGCTGATCTCGAACTCCTGACCTCGTGATCCGCCTGCCTTGGCCGCCCAAAGTGGCTGGGATTCAGGCGTAAGCCACGGGCGCCAGGCTAAAATTTCCTTTTTTTTAACGCTATTTATCTCAATGTTTTTTGCATTTTCCCCATGGACTCATGAGCACATTATTATTATTATTATTATTATTATTATTAATTATATTATTTTTTGAGACGGAGTCTTGCTCTGTCACCCAGGCTGGAGTGCAGTGTCCCCGCAATCTAGGCTCACTGCAGCTCCACCTCACCGGGTTCACGCCATTCTCCTGCCTCAAGTCTCCCGAGTAGCTGGACTATAGGCGTCGCCACTATGGCCCGGCTAATTTTTTGTATTCTTTGGTAGAGACGGGGTTTTCACCAAGTTTAGCAGGATGGTTTTCATCTCCTGACCTCTATCCACCCGCCTCAGCCTCCCTAAAGTGCGGGATTACAGGCCGTGAGCCACCGCGCCCGCATGAGCCATTATTCTAAGCGTAAGTGGTAGATAACCTGATTCAGGTATTTTTGAAGAGGAAATTTTGATACCAAAAACAATTTTTAAGGAAATTTTGAAGTCAGGCAAAAAAAGGCCCCAAAGATCAAATTACAGGCCAGGCCTGCACAACTGAGAAAATGAGAAAGTATCACTTTTCCATTTTCAACATTATAACCAACATTTCTCTATCCGATTCTGAAAATCCCTGTAAGAAGACAAGGCAGATGGTTTACTGCCCATTTCAAGAGAGTGATGATTTACCCAAGGTATATAGTTTGCAGGTACAACGTGGCTGACAAATGTTGGAACCGGCTTTCCCAACTCTTCTCTTTTCTTGCCTGAAGGTCTGTCCTGGACTAGGATCCCAGTGGTGATTTGGAATGGACAAGAATTGAGCCTGTGAAGGACAAGAACTGCAGGGAGGGCCCTGGTCCTGAGTGAGGAATCATCTTCCAGATATCCAGGTCTTGGGATCTTGGGTGGGAAATGGCTGCCTGAGAAAAGCGCATGAATTGGAAGGAGGAGCCAGAGGTCTTGACTGAAGGGAATGGAGAGGGGCTCAAAAGGAAAGCCAGGCAGGCTGCCTTCCTCCCAGCTCCCCAGAATGGCACCCTCTAAGTCAGACTCACCTACGTACATCATGGGGGTGAACCCCCTTCTCTTATTCTGCTCCCACCAATTTCTAATCCTCAAAGGTTTACCAGCTTTCACACGTTTCCCATCTCCCCAGGTAACTTGGCAGCTGCTCCGTGCTGGAAATAAATAAAAGTCTAATTCCTCAGTTGTTCACTTAGCAATGCACCCCAGCAGCCCTCAACCCCCAGCCAGAGAGTCACATGCCCTTTGGGTAAAAGGTGCCTGAGGGCGAGCTGCAAATTGGCAGGTGGCGGGGGAAGGGCTCCTAGAGAATGGGGCGGGGGAGTTGCGGGGAGAGTGCCCCTCCCTGGGGTCTCTCTCACTGGGCTCTGGGTCCAGCCAGGTTCGCCTGGGCCGCCCTGCCCCAGAGGCTGTGGGAGAGGAAAGAAGTGGTGTGCGGGCAAGCAGGCCCGCACACACCTTGGGCGCCTTGTGGAATGAGATCTTAATTAATTATTAAACTGAGTTCCCGCGGGAGGGCGCAGGGCCGTGACAGGTCAGGGCAGGATGGCTAGGTGGGCTGGGGCTGAGGCTGGGGCTGGAACAGGGCCGGGGCAGTGAGGACGTGGGGAGAAGAGGGGCGCGGGGCGCGGGCCCAACCCCCGCTGCCTGCGACCCTTACAGGAGGAAGGGGACCCTGTGGGCGGGGCAGGGGATGTAGCCGTGGAAGGGTGGGTTTGCGGGCGCGCTTGGGGACCCCCGGGGGTGAGGGCGGGAGAGGAATGACGGAGGAGCGGCCCCGGGGTGAAGGGAAGGGGACCGGGCTGCGAGGTCCCCCCCCCCGGGGTCTTGATCCAGAACAGTGCCGCTTGTCTTCTCAGGACTGGGAGGAAGCGCCGGAGGAGAGGAGGGGCGCGCGCTGGAGGGGAGAGGTCCCATTATTTGCTCCTGCCGCCCTACACCCGCTACTAGGAAGGGGAGTGGGCGACTCGGCCCCCGCTTCTGGGGAGGGGAGGGGGTGCCTCAGACAAAGGAGCTTGTGCCTTAAGGCGGGGAGTCCGGGAGCCAGCGGGAGGGACTTCTGGATCCGGGGTAGAGGGCGGCTTGCGCTGGACAGCTCGGGAGGGGGCGGGGTCCGGGCGGACGGCGGACGGCGGGCGGGACGGCCAGGGACCGCGGGCTGGAGAAGGACCGCGGGACGGCGGCGGCCGGCCGGAGCCCGCGGGGGCGGCGGGGTCGGGGCCGGGCAGGCGCGGGAGACTGGCCGGCAGGTGAGCGCGCGGAGGGCTGGGGAAGTGACCGCCCGGGCTCCCGGGGCTCCAGGATTGGAACGCTCCCGAGCGGCTCCCAATAGCAGTTTGTGGGTGGGGGCGCCGAAGCCTGGGACGGGTCGTCTCGGCAGTGTTTGGCGGGTTGCCCGAGGGAGTTGGGGTTGGCAAAGGGAAGTCATGGAGGCAGTGGGATCGAGGTCTCCTAGGTCCGGCGCTGGCCACCCGCGTCGCCTGCCGCCGGCCTCCCTCCACGGGGCGAGTTCCAGGCTTGCCCGGAGGCCAGGAGGACCTGGCACGTACTGGGGGAGGGGCTGGTCTGAGTTTTTTGCTGCGGGGCTGTGGGGTGAGTCTCCGAGTTTGGGGGAGATTCCATTTAGGGGAGAGGAACCGGCCTGGGCAGAGGGAGGGATGCCCTCTGTCTGCGGGAGTCCCTCTCCTTCCCCTCACCCCAAACCTTGGGAATGAAAGGGGTGGGGTCGGCTCCCCACATCCCCCAAGGCCTGCTGCAGGGTGGGCAGGGGAGCTGACTTATTCAAAGCAGACTCTTGGGCTCGACTGAAAGGCTAGAGGTGGAATCAGGCGTGGGAGGCTCTTTGCCCATATCCTCCCCTTACCGGACTACCCCTGTGAGCTGGAGGGACCTGGTGGGGGCTGCACAGTAAGGCTTGATGTGGGAGCCCTCTGTAATCTTTAGGAAGAGCGAGGACTGGGGATGGGAGAAGGCGACAGCGGGCACTGGACCGACAGATACAGGCCCTGGGTAGTCTCCTCTACATCTGGAAAGGCCCAGAATTGAAGAATTGAGGCCCACGTCCCAGTATGGTGGGTGGTGCTGGCACTGCTGGACCCTGCCTGGGCAGTGCCTCTTGCCATGAACTTTCTGAAGTCGTTTTAAATCCCCTGGAGCCTCCTTTTGCCAAGGAGGGCAGGGGCAGATGGGCCCTGGGGATGGGATAGACAGGAGGTGGCCAGGAAGGCTTGGCAAGGCAGTAGGCAGAGCCATCCTTAGGGCTGGGCCTTGGCCTTGGCGGGTTCCAAACTCTGGTCTCAGCCTGATCAGGGTTTGGGAGGGACTTGAGGTCTGGGACTGAGCCTGGGCCTGCCAGGCTGAATGGGACATGGCTCCGGCTGTGGAAGCCAGTGGTGTGAAGAGCAGCAGGTCTGTGACGGAGCAAATGGACCAACACTCAGGGAAGGAGGAGGTCAGAGGCACAAGGCTTAGGAGCCTGACTCTGGGGAGGAGGGAGGTGGTCTGTGCTCCCAGGGCTCTCATAGTGATGGGTTGCTGGACAAAGTGGGTTGGGGGACCATATAGAGTTTTGTGGCTTGGAACAGTACTCTCCCCTGTTCCCTGCCATACTAGTCTGGCATGGGGTGCCAGAAATGCTGGGAGGCCAGCAAGTTCTCGGGGATGGGCAGTGCCTGGAGTGGAGCCCAGAGTGGGATGGTTGCAGTTGGTTGGACAATTACACAGCTCTGAAGCTATCCCCTTAGGGAGTCAGAGTGTTCCTGGGAGGGTCATGCATTCTCCTGGATAGTGTCTGCCCCTTTCTCTGTGGGTATGAGCCAGATGCTAGGATGTGTTTCCAGGGGGCTGGGAACCTGGCCAGAAACTAGTCCTGTGGGAACAGGTCTGGGCCAGTGGTGGGAGTGGGGGGTTGTATGGGGGGAGATAAGAACAGGGAAGGGGTCTGGTGAATGAGGGGAGGCTGAAGCAAAATGTTGTGGGTGCTGGATGGTGGTGGGAAACCTGCTCATTCTGGGCTCTGTCTCCAGCAGCTCTGGGGACTAACAGCCAAGGACACAGGGACTGATAGAACCAGGCATCTGACTGGCTAGAAAGACATGTGTTCTTGCTCATGAGTTTCTCATCTTTCCATCTCTTGACGCTGACAGAGATTTGGGTTTAAAATGTTGTAGAGTGAGGAGAAGAACTAATATTTTTCAAGTGTGTACTTCATGACAGGCATTATTAGATTCTTTCCAGAGGACAATTATTATTTCCATTTTACAGATGAAGGTACTGACACAGAGAGGTTAAATAACTTGCCCAAGGCAGTGCGGCTAGCAAATAATCACACTAAGGTTTAGAACCTGGTCTCATGCCAAAGATCATGCTTCTAATGAAGTATTTTGAAGAGCCAGGCTTTCTTTGGTGACCTTTTCCAAATGCCAGCCTGACCAAAAGTCTTGTATTCCTGATCCGTCCTTCCAGATGGTGCTGTTGGTGATGTTAAGAGGTTGAAGGGGCCAGGCATGGTGACTCATGCCTGTAATCCCAGCACTTTGGGAGGCCAAGGCAGGCAGATCACCTGAGGTTAGGAGTTCGAGACCAGCCTGGCCAACATGGTGAAACCCTATCTGTACTGAAAATACAAAAATTAGCTGGGCATGGTGGCAGGTGCCTGTAATCTCAGCTACTGGGGAGGCTGAGGCAGGAGAATTGCTTGAACCCGGGAGGCGGAGGTTACAGTGAGCCAAGATTGTGCCACTGCACTCCAGCTTGGGTGGGGCAGGGTGAGACTCCGTCTTAAACAAAAAAACAAAAGGAGGTCGAAGGACATACTGCTCTGTGGGATATAGGAGAAGGGATGCCGACAGAACTTGGCTGAGGGTGACCCAGGGATGGGAGTTTTGGGGTATGTGGAGAATTCCCAGCCTGCCTTCTGCTTGTGGGTCCCTGGGTGTCTGCTTTGAGTGCTGCGCATCTGGCTTGAGCTCTCATTCTGTGGCCACCTGTGGCAAGTGCTGGGTATTCCTCCATCCTGTCCCCTAGTGAGTACAAATGTCAGTGCTGTTAGTTCAGCAGGTTTGAGTACAAGGGACCCCTCAGGGTACTCTGTGAGCATAGAGGAGTGTGGCCCTGGTGGGGACACAGGTATGCATGGATGACAGTGCTTTCAGCCTCATCTTATTCTGACCTGGGCTCAGCCAGGAGTCACACTAAAGGTATCATCATGGAGTCCTCCCACCTCAGTTAATGGCATTTCCTCCAGGAAATGTGGGATCTGGGACTGATTTGGTTACCATGATCTCTATAACTTGGGCCAGCCGTATGAAACTGCCATGGACATCAGTTTTTGTTTATATATATTTTTCCTTTCAAATCTGTCTTGTGCCCCAGGGGGCCACAGGACTAGTTTCTCAGAGTTTTGGTGAAGATCAGATGGAATTAGGGATGTGAAAAGATCTTGAACAGTTTAAAGCATGGAGAAAGTGCATGGAATATCATTCATCCATCCATCTAGTCATCCATCTACTCAATGAACATTTAATATTATTTTATTTTTTGAGATGGAGTTTCGCTCTTATTGCCCAAGCTGGAGTGCAATGGCGTGATCTTAGCTCACTGCATCTGCCGCCTCCCAGATTCAAGCAATTCTCTCACCTCAGCCTCCCAAGTAGTTAGGATTATAGGCGCCCACCACCACTCCTGGCTAATTTTGTATTTTTAGTAGAGATGGGTTTTCACCATGTTGGTCAGGCTGGTCTCGAACTCCTGACCTCAGGTGATCCACTCGCCTCAGCCTCCCAAAATGCTGGGATTACAGGTGTGAGCCACCACACCCAGCCTCAATAAACACTTGTTTAGGTCCTTCTAAGGGTTGTGGATATGGCAGTGAGCACAGCAGGTCAAAATCCTTGCCTTCATAGAGCTGACATTCCAGTCAGGAGAGACAGAAAATGAACACATAAGAAAAATATATAGAATGGTGGTTGCTGATTCGAGCTATGGAGAAAAAGCATAAAGCTGGGAAAAAGATAGAGAGCTCCAGGAAAAGGGGTTGCTATTTTAATAGGGTGGTCAGAGAGAGCCTCACTGATAAGGGGACATTTGGGATGTGACCTGGAGGAGCTCTTGTTCCAGACAGAGGGAACAGCAGGCACTGAGGTCCCAGGCTGGCCTGTGCGGGGTGTGCTGGGAAACAGCAAAGAGGTTCCTATGACTGTGGTGCAGTGAGGAAGCTGAAGAGCCTTAGGATTATCACTGTTAGCTGGTGGCGGTTCATGAGGTCAGGAGATCGAGACTATCCTGGCAAACATGGTGAAACCCCGTCTCTACAAAAAATAGAAAAAATTAGCCGGGCGTGGTGACAGGTGCCTATAGTCCCAGCTACTCAGGAGGCTGAGGCAGGAGAATGGTGTGAACCCAGGAGGCAGAGCTTGCAGTGAGCCAAGATCTTGCCACTGCACTCCAGCCTGTACGACAGAGTGAGACTCCGTCTCAAAAAAAAACAAAAAAAACAAAAAGCATATTTTTTCTTCTGCTTCTGTTGAGAAAAATCAGATTGGGACGCACTGGCAACAGTCTACAGCTGCTGGGTGGTGCTTGCCCAGTGCACAGGGTATGAACTCTTCCTCCTAGTTCTGAACCATAAGCTGCATCACTCATTGACTTGGGCACTTGAGTTTGTGACCATCAACAAATCAGTGCCTTTTAGGGAAATTTTCAAGTATACTGGCTTTGGGGTCAGACCAATCTGGTTTAGAATCTTGGTTCTCTCACTTACGTGGCTGCTGGATCTTTGGGCAAGTCTTTCTTCTTTTCTTTCCCTCCCTTCCCTCCTTCTCTCCCTCCCTCCCTCCCTCCTTTTTTCTTTCCTTCCTTCCTTCCATCCATTTTTTTTTCCTTTTTTTTCAGACTATGGCTGTTGCCCAGGCTGGAGTTCAGTGGCGCACAATCCTGGCTTACTGCAGCCTCCACTGCCTGGGCCCAAGCAATCCTCCCGCCTTAGCCTCCTGAATGGCCTGGTCTGTAGGTGTACACCACCACACCAGGCTAATTTTTATTTATTTATTTTTTGAGATAGGGTCTCACTCTGTCACCTAGGCTGGAGTGCAGTGCTGTGATCTCAGCTCACTGCAACCTCTGCCACCCGGGTTCAAGCAATTCTCCTGCCTTAGCTCCCGATTTGCTGGGATTACAGGCGCCCGCCACTGCACCCGGCTAATTTTTGTATTTTTAGTAGAGACGAGGTTTCACCATCTTGGCCAGGCTGGTCTTGAACTTCTGACCTTGAGATCCACCTGCCAGGGCCTCCCAAAGTGCTGGGATTACAGATGTGAGCCACCGCGCCTGGCCCAGGCTAATTTTTTAAAGTTTTAATAGAGGTAAGGTCTTGCTGTATTGCCCAGGTTGCTCTGACATTCCTGGCCTTAAGCCATCCTCCTGTCTCGGCCTCACAAAGTGCTGGGATTACAGGTGTAAGCCACTATGCCTGGCCTTGGGAAAGTTTCTTTTCCTCACTGTGTCTTGATTTCTCACATGTTGAATGGGGATACCCTTGTTGCCTACATCCAAATAATTGTATGACGATGAAACTCATAACTTGTCAGTGGGAAGTGCTTAGATAATGAGCTACTAGTGGTGGTGGCAGTGGCTGTGACGGTGGTATTAATACCGCTCCTATTGGATGGTCTCTAATACTATCTCCTTCCTTCCCTACCAGCAACATGTCATGGTTTAGTGGCCTCCTGGTGCCTAAAGTGGATGAACGGAAAACAGCCTGGGGTGAACGCAATGGGCAGAAGCGTTCACGGCGCTGTGGCACTCGGGCAGGTGGCTTCTGCACGCCCCGCTATATGAGCTGCCTCCGGGATGCAGAGCCACCCAGCCCCACCCCTGCGGGCCCCCCTCGGTGCCCCTGGCAGGATGACGCCTTCATCCGGAGGGGCGGCCCAGGCAAGGGCAAGGAGCTGGGGTTGCGGGCAGTGGCCCTGGGCTTCGAGGACACCGAGGTGACAACGACAGTGGGCGGGACAGCTGAGGTGGCGCCCGACGCGGTGCCCAGGAGTGGGCGATCCTGCTGGCGCCGTCTGGTGCAGGTGTTCCAGTCGAAGCAGTTCCGTTCGGCCAAGCTGGAGCGCCTGTACCAGCGGTACTTCTTCCAGATGAACCAGAGCAGCCTGACGCTGCTGATGGCGGTGCTGGTGCTGCTCACGGCGGTGCTGCTGGCTTTCCACGCGGCGCCCGCCCGCCCTCAGCCTGCCTATGTGGCCCTGCTGGCCTGCGCCGCCGCTCTGTTCCTGGGGCTCATGGTGGTGTGTAACCGGCATAGCTTCCGCCAGGACTCCATGTGGGTGGTGAGCTACGTGGTGCTGGGCATCCTGGCGGCAGTGCAGGTCGGGGGCGCCCTCGCAGCAGACCCACGCAGCCCCTCTGCGGGCCTCTGGTGCCCTGTGTTCTTCGTCTACATCGCCTACACGCTCCTCCCCATCCGCATGCGGGCTGCGGTCCTCAGCGGCCTGGGCCTCTCCACCCTGCATTTGATCTTGGCCTGGCAACTTAACCGTGGTGACGCCTTCCTCTGGAAGCAGGTAGGTGGCCAGGGAGGTAGGGACAGAGGGCAGCAAGTGGGGAATTTCTCACCTCATAAGCAGGTGGGGGCTTAGTGAGGAAGGGCGGGTGAGTCATGGGTGGAAGCTGAATGCAGGGATGTCTGGCTGTATCTGAGAAGAGGAGCAGGAGGTGGTAGGCCAGGGTTCAGGGGTCCGCCTCCACGTGGGATCTGGGGTAGAAGGCACTGCTGAGGGGAGGGAGGGCCCCAGGACCCAAGCCTGAACTCTGTCACCATGTGCCCCAGTCTCCGGCTCTTTAGCCGTCTGAAATAGTGGTCTGTAGAGACAGAATGTGGAGCTGGAGGCAGGGGTGTGGTATACAGCCCCAGGGCCGTGGTGGGGCTCAAAAGGCAGTGCAGGCTGTGTCCAGGCTTTAGCATCTCTGTTAGCAAGGTGACATTGGAGAATCAGGTGCTGATGCCATCCATGGAGAGCAGCTCTAGGTGGTGATCTGGAGGTATAGAGCAGGTTTTGGATGTTGTCAGCAAGGGAGGAATCCCCTCTTTTCCTGGACCAAGGCCACTTCTGGGAGGACAGGGAAGGTGAAGAGCTGGGGTCAGTTCTCTCTGGGCTGGATGTAGTTTGAATGGGGTTGGACTGTTGAAGAGAGGAACATTAAGTCTGATCGTATCCCACCTTCCCCATGCTGGGCACCAGGGGCCTGGCCGCCTTTCCTTGAGGTTCTCAGTCCATGCCTGTTGCTGCCTCCAGGCTCCAAGTGTGTGTGAGGTGGGACTCCACGGCTCCGTATGGAGTGGCTGTAAGCTGACCTGCTTATCCAATGGGCTGTATTCTTCTCTGTGGGATCTTAGACAACTAGCCTCACCTCTCCCAGCCTTAGTTTCCCAGTCTGCAAAGCTGGGATAAAAATAGCATCTAGCTCATGTTGCTGTTGGGGCCCCACCCTTTCCTAGAGTGGGGTAGAACCCGACTGGGCAGTGTTCACACCTGGGGGCAGGGAGGTGTGGGGAGTGCTGGAAGGCATGGTACCCAGTGAAGGGGTTTCTGGGAAGTCTCTTTAAGAGAGATGTTAGTTTGTGGATCTGCCATCTCATGTTACCCCCCCGCCCAGGGAGCAGAGGCCAGGTCCTTCAGGCTCTGCTGTAGGCACAGCCCCGCCATCAGCACACCACCCAGGTCCTCCACTGGACCCTATCTAGAGAGTGCTATCTTACTCAAGGTTTTGAGGGCTTGTGGCCTGTTGCCCACCCTGCCTCACCCACAGAAGTTGCCTGGGGAACCCAGGGTGAGAAGCTAGGTTCTCTGGCATGATGCCCTTCTCCACTCAGCCTGTGCTATAGAACAGAACGTACCTGTTTTTTGTGTGTTTTTTTTGAGACGGAGTCTTGCTTTGTCATTAGGCTGGAGTCGGGCAGTGGCGTGATCTCAGCTCACTTCAGCTTCCACCTCCAGGGTTCAAGCAGTTCTCCTGCCTTAGCCTCCCGAGTAGCTGGGACTACAGGAGCACGCCACCACGCCCAGCTAATTTTTGTATTTTTAGTAGAGACAGGTTTCACCATGTTGGCCAGGATGGTCTTGATCTCTTGGCCTCGTGATCCACCCTCCTTGGCCTCCCAAAGTGCTGGGATTACAGGAGTGAGCCACCTCACATGGCCAGAAGGTCAGAACACATGCCAGAATGTACCTTTTTAAAAGTAACCTTATAGCCCGTTTGTTTGTGGAGCACGTGCCCTTAGGGCACCATCGGACATCTTAAAGGGCCAGGTTCTTCTGCCCCAGAACTTCTCTTCCAGGCTGGCTCTCAACCAGGGCTTTATGGCTGGATTGCCCTCCTGGGGAAGGAGCTTAGAGGTGGTGTCTCCTTTCCCCCTTCCTCTCTGGCCAGGCATGGGCTGGGTGGGCATCTCTTCCCTACTCTCAACTGGCATGGTGCCCAGAGTCAGGCCCAGTGCCTGACTGGGGAGGTGCAGTCCCAGGGAGGCCAGGACTGTGCCCATCTCCCCAGGAGTGTGTGGCTACAGCCTCACCTAGTGGGTCTCGATAGGCACATTCTTGGGGCAGTAGCGAAAGTCACTGCTGTCCCTGTGCCAGTCCTTGGGGTCAGGGCCGCCCTTACAACTTCCTCTGGGCCGAGAAACATTCCCTGTGCCCGTTTGGGTCTGTGGGTTTCTAGACGGGTGGGGTTTGTGGCCTCCTTCCTCGTCTACTTGGGCAGCCCCTTCCCAGATCCACCCTGCTCACAGTCACAGGAAGGAGGCTTTGTCCCCACCAACCCACTCACTTAGACACATCAAACAGTGTCACCCAGTGACCCAGGCCCAGCGTGGAGTCTCCTCCAGTCCCCTGGCATCCATTTTTTCTCACAGTCAGATAGGGACTTGTGTGTACAGAGTTATTTCAGTCTCGTCCCCCTTCCCCTTCCCTCCACCGTGACTCACATTTTCCTCTTGGGCTCCTGGGGCCAGGAAGGGAAGTTGCCTGGTTTGCCCCCCTTCCCTTCTCCCCTACTGGGGGCTATTCTTAGAAACCCCCAAGGGAGATAGTGTGCCCCTCTCTTCACCCCTGCTGCTGGGAGGGGGAGCTCAGCCTAGTTGATCCTGGGCCTGTGAGCTGGACTGGGAAGGGAAGCTAGGAGGCCCATCCCAGAGGCTGGAGCTGGAAATGGCTAGGGGTGAGCCAGGCCTCCCCCTCAGTTTTACCCAAGAGGAAACTGAGGTCCTAAAGATTAAGTGACCTGCCCAATTTTGCAGGACTAGTTCTAGTTCAAGGCAGAGCCCAGAACCTCTGGCTTCCAGGAAGTGCTTCTGCTGTTTCCCTCCCTTCTCCTTAAACCAGAGCCCTGCCCCATCCAACTCTGGTGTGGAGCCACAAACTCCAGGTTAATTCCTGAGTTTCCAGAAACACTGAGGCCAGCTTCCCTTAGCCTTGCTTTCTAGCCAATGCCACTGATGATGATTGGGGACTGAACATTCCTAGGGTGGAGGCCCTAGGCCTAGGGCCTGGCAGGGCCGAGTGTCAGAGGGAGTTATACCTTGAGGGGTGGCCAGTCATGGTGGACCCCATCTCCAGTTAGAGGACATCCTTTGTATCAGTAGAATTGATGACTCTCAAGCCAGGGCTCTGAGGTTGGGCTTGAGAGCTTGACTCAGTAGAGTGAGTAGGAATCTTGGAAACCTGGAATGTACTACACAGTATGGAATGCACTAGATAGATAGTAGGATTAGGACACAGAATTTGGAGTCTGATTGTCCTGGGTTCAAGTCTCACACTAGCCACTAACAGCTATGTGATCTTGGCGAAGTTACTTGGCTTCTCTGTGCCTGAGTCCCTTACCTTTAAAATGGGATATTGTTACCTATTTCATAGAGTTTTAAGAAATGTGTTAGGGGCCAGGCGCAGTCGATCACGCCTGTAATCCACACCCATAAGCACTTTGGGAGGCCGAGGCGGGTGGATCACTTGAGGTCAGGAGTTCAAGACCAGCCTGACCAACATGGTGAAACCCCTTCTCTACTAAAAAAATATACAAAAATTAGCCGGTCATGGTGGCAGTTGGCTGTAATCCCAGCTACTCCTGAGGCAGGAGAATCGCTTGAACTGGGAGGCGGAGGTTGCAGTGAGCCGAGATCGGGCCACTGCACTCTAGTCTGGGTGACAGAGCAAGGCTCTGTCAAAAAAAAAAAAAAAGAAATGTTAGTCAGTATATAGAAGGCACCTACAGAATTCTGGCACATGGTAGGCAGCCAACAAACTAGCTACCATAATAATAATGACAGTGGTGATTATTGTTACTAAGTTATGTCAAGTCAGGGAGAGGCTTTAGAGATCTTCTTATTCTTCCTCTTTGGGTTATAGATGAGCAAACCCAAGAGAGAGGAGGTGACTTGTTCTGGGTCACTCACAGGAGGATGTAGAGCTCAGGTGTCCTGGGTGCTGTCCTTAAGGAGGAGCACCTGCAAAAGGAGCAGCATTTGTCTTTCGTGTGGGGTGTTTGAGGAGCAGGAGGTACAGGGTGCTAGAGCTGGGCCCCATGACTTACCTGGCCCTAGTTGGTCTTCTGCTTCCAGAAGCTGTGAAAAGATCTCATTTCTAGTCATGGAGGATTCAGGCAGTTGGCTGGGATCTGGGGTCCTGTGGGTCATGGGAGAGATATATTGCAGGGGTGGCAGTAGCTTGGGGATAGAGAGGGTGCAGGACCCTGGCTTCCTTCCTCAGAGAACCTAGTAAGTTGTGTGAATGTGTGTGTGTATTTGGAGGGGTGGGCAGAGGAGATGGTCACTGTCTGCCTCTACCACCTCCTGCAGCTCGGTGCCAATGTGCTGCTGTTCCTCTGCACCAACGTCATTGGCATCTGCACACACTATCCAGCAGAGGTGTCTCAGCGCCAGGCCTTTCAGGAGACCCGTGGTTACATCCAGGCCCGGCTCCACCTGCAGCATGAGAATCGGCAGCAGGTGGGACTGCTCCCCTGGCCAGGGCCTGCTCCCACCTCACCCCCACATAACTTGCAGATGGGATTTGCTGCCTTGTCTGGTTCCATGGAGCACAGTGTGATGGTTCCCCTGGGTTGTGCGTCACAGAGGCCCTATGATACTGGGGTTTTGTACTGTCCAAGGGAAGGAGGGCATGGACAGGAGCACATCTGGGGGCTTAATGGAGGGTGGTCAGAGGGGGCTCTGACGGGGGAAGGTCAGGCCACAGTCCAGAAGGGAAGGTCTTCAGAGAAGTCTGGGAGGACTCTGGTGATGTGGAGAGACCAGGAGGGATTGAAATGTGAGGCCAAGAGTATAGTGATGCCTATTGGAACCACTGGGCTAGGAGCGGCTGCTGCTGTCGGTGTTGCCCCAGCATGTTGCCATGGAGATGAAAGAAGACATCAACACAAAAAAAGAAGACATGATGTTCCATAAAATCTACATACAGAAGCATGACAATGTCAGGTAAGGTGAGGGTAGGTGGGTGCCAAGCAGGGCAGGGGTCTGGAAGTCTTTGAGGGCTATGTGATCTGTTCATTCTCTATTGTCATCTACAGCATCCTGTTTGCAGACATTGAGGGCTTCACCAGCCTGGCATCCCAGTGCACTGCACAGGAGCTGGTCATGACCCTGAATGAGCTCTTTGCCCGGTTTGACAAGCTGGCTGCGGTGAGGGTGCTGGGCCTTGGGATTGGGCCTGGGTGTTGACCGTGGTGAGAGCATAGCTTTGCTGGCAGCAGCTGGGGATTTGGGAGCAGATAGATTGTGCGTCGAGGGTGGTGGGCCATGCAGACTGGGTGGGCAAGAGAGTAAAGGTTACCCTTCCCTCCAACTCTTTCCCATTCAGGAGAATCACTGCCTGAGGATCAAGATCTTGGGGGACTGTTACTACTGTGTGTCAGGGCTGCCGGAAGCCCGGGCCGACCATGCCCACTGCTGTGTGGAGATGGGGGTAGACATGATCGAGGCCATCTCGTAAGCAGTGCCCCATTCCCAGGCTTCCTGGAATTGTGGGTTCCCCAGACTGCTCCTATTTTTTGATGAGACCTCAGGAGATTTCCTCAGTTTTGGCTGTTTCTCTGTCTTTGAAGTCTGTCTGTCACTGGGAAGGGGAATCTTTCTCCAACCTGTGCAAAGACCCATGTGGACCCTTAGACTCCCAGCCAGCCGAGATGGGGCGGGGAGAGCCTGTGCAGTAGGGGAGTTGGGCTAGAGGGAATGCCATCTGTGCAGGCCAGAGGGGATAACAGTGATTCCTCTTCTCCTAGCTCAGTTCCACAAGATGCTGCTGGGCCCCTGCTGGTGAACACAGCCCTAACATTTGTCCTTGAGCCCCATGCAGCCTTCTGCTCATGTCCAACCAAGGCTGTGCTCCTGTCCCCTGCATCTGGGTCTGTCCTTGCCCACTGGGCCCTGAGGGGAGTGAAGGGCCTGGGCTGTGGGCTGGGGGAGGGGAAGACTGCCAGGAGCTGATCTGGGGCTGCATCCTCCCAGGCTGGTACGTGAGGTGACAGGTGTGAATGTGAACATGCGCGTGGGCATCCACAGCGGGCGTGTGCACTGCGGTGTCCTTGGCTTGCGGAAATGGCAGTTCGATGTGTGGTCCAATGATGTGACCCTGGCCAACCACATGGAGGCAGGAGGCCGGGCTGGGTGAGTAGGGGGGCCCAGGTGGTGGGGTATGGGAGCAAGGTGGGAGACCCAGGGTCTCACCCTCTTGGCCACGTACAGCCGCATCCACATCACTCGGGCAACACTGCAGTACCTGAACGGGGACTACGAGGTGGAGCCAGGCCGTGGTGGCGAGCGCAACGCATACCTCAAGGAGCAGCACATTGAGACTTTCCTCATCCTGGGCGCCAGCCAGAAACGGGTCAGGGCCAGGGCAGGGCTGGGGGCAGGGGAGCAGGAAGAGGGACAACTGGGGAGGAGCAGGCCAAGGCCTTCTCTGGGCCCCTCTTCTGAGCCTGTACCCATGCTGCTCACACAGAAAGAGGAGAAGGCCATGCTGGCCAAGCTGCAGCGGACTCGGGCCAACTCCATGGAAGGGCTGATGCCGCCGCGCTGGGTGCCTGATCGTGCCTTTTCCCGGACCAAGGACTCCAAGGCCTTCCGCCAGATGGTGAGGGGCCCTCAGCACCAGACCTAGGGCCTCTTTTTCTTGGCTCCCTCAGTGTCCCTGACCCTGTCCTTTCTTCCTGTGACTGTCATTTCCATGTATGCTTTCTGGTGTTGGGGCAGTGGGAAGGTTTCATCTCAGGGGTCCCAGTGCCCCCAGAAGATATGGTGGGGACACCCTCAGCACAGTGTTGGGGTGGGAGAAGGGGCTGCAGAGATGAAGGTTGTTGACCCTTCACCTCACTCCACACTCTGTCCCTTTCTCCAGGGCATTGATGATTCCAGCAAAGACAAGTAAGTCAGGTTATTGAGGGAGAAGGCACTTGCACCCTGGGATGGGGCTGGGGGGAGCCAAAATCCTCCTTTTCCCCGACTTTAGGTGTGTTGTATGTGAGCAGGAGCCACAGCCCAGCTCTCCCTCCCTCCCGTGGGTGCTGCCCGTACCTTTCCTTTCATTGTTTCTCACGTGGCCATGCCCATGCATCTGGTGAGCCATGTCTCCTGCCCTCAGCCGGGGCACCCAAGATGCCCTGAACCCTGAGGATGAGGTGGATGAATTCCTGAGCCGTGCCATCGATGCCCGCAGCATTGATCAGCTGCGGAAGGACCATGTGCGCCGGTTTCTGCTCACCTTCCAGAGAGAGGATCTTGAGAAGAAGGTTTCAGGGATACAGGGCAGAAGGACAAGGGCTGGGGGACGGGCAGGTCGTGGCAGGGAAGGCTGAGCACAGGTGAGGGCACAGGTGTTTCTGGGGCATGGAGAAGGGACCACAGAGCAGGGTGGGGATTTCGTCAGTTGGGCCAACTGCATCTCCTCCGTGTTGAGACGCCTGGTAGTGCCCTGTCCTTGCTGTCCCTGCCTTCCTTAGGGAGGGCCCAGCACCCAGCTCAGCCTCCTCTCCCTCAGTACTCCCGGAAGGTGGATCCCCGCTTCGGAGCCTACGTTGCCTGTGCCCTGTTGGTCTTCTGCTTCATCTGCTTCATCCAGCTTCTCATCTTCCCACAGTGAGAGTCCTGCCCTTCCTCTCTTAGCTTCTCTCTTCTCCACCGCTTCCCAGAAGCTTCCTACATACCCACACGAGCCCACAATCCCTGGAGCCTGCATCCCTGCTTGTTCCAGAGGGTGGGACA
The DNA here is from genome assembly GCF_001698545.2 of Rhinopithecus bieti. Classification (NCBI taxonomy): domain Eukaryota; kingdom Metazoa; phylum Chordata; class Mammalia; order Primates; family Cercopithecidae; genus Rhinopithecus; species Rhinopithecus bieti. Next base: position 1,418,097 of record NW_016811706.1, read on the forward strand.
AGAATGCCCAGGTCTTCCAGAATTAAATGATTTTTCTGGCCCTGTTCTGCCCCAGCTCCATCTTGATGCTTGGGATCTATGCCAGCATCTTCCTGCTGCTGCTGGTCACCGTGCTGATCTGTGCCGTGTACTCCTGTGGTTCTGTACGTAGGGGGACTTCTGAGGCTGTTGGGAGGGCAGGCTGGACTCCAGACAGGGAGGAGGTCACATGGCGAGAGGGAGGAGAAGGCCATGCCTGTTCCACTGGGCCCCATCCCTGGTTGGCCTTCCTCCTTGGCTGATACAACCTTCAACTCTTCGTCTCTTGATTCCTCTAGCTGTTCCCTAAGGCCCTGCAACATCTGTCCCGCAGCATCGTTCGCTCACGGGCACATAGCACCGCAGTTGGCATCTTTTCCGTCCTGCTTGTGTTCACTTCTGCCATTGCCAACATGGTAAGGGTCCAGTGGGAATTCTCCCACCTCCGCTCTGTGCCAAGCACTGTCCTGGACACTGCGGGTACAGAGGGGAATAGGACATATTTTCTGCCCTCAGGGAGCCCCCTCCCAGAATAGGGCAAGGTTAACTCCAGTTCTCCCTCCTTGTTCTCCCAACCTCTTGTCATCTCTGAGTCAGTACTAAGGCCCATGGGGTATAAGGTACCTGGGCATAGCCCAGGGCAGGGTACATGGCTTCACCAGGTACCTTGCAACCCTTCCCCTCCTTGGCTATCCTGATATACCCCTCTACTTTTGCAGTTCACCTGTAATCACACCCCCATACGGACCTGTGCAGCCCGGATGCTGAATTTAACACCTGCTGACATCACTGCCTGCCACCTGCAGCAGCTCAATTACTCTCTGGGCCTGGATGCTCCCCTGTGTGAGGGCACCACGCCCACCTGCAGCTTCCCTGAGGTGTTCAAGCAGTGCTCAGGCGGTGGGGGGGCTGTCCTGGTACAGACATTGGCCCTTCTGTGCCAGACCTGGTGATGGGTGCTGGGGACCCAGGAACTCACCAGAGTGTCCCACACTAGGAGCAACCAGGGGCCCTGGTGTGGTGTAGGGGCTGGACATGGAAGGTGGAGGATATGGGGGTTTGAGGGGTGTGGCAGAAAGGTTAGGTCAGGCAGGAGAGTGCAGGGCTCTCCCTGCCCAAGGGTGCTGTGGCCTCTGCCTTCACCCAGTGCTGCCTCTGCCCCCGCAGTACTTCATCGGGAGCGTGCTGCTGAGTCTCTTGGCCAGCTCTGTCTTCCTGCACATCAGCAGCATCGGGAAGTTGGCCATGGTCTTTGTCTTGGGGCTCATCTATTTGGTGCTGCTTCTGCTGGGTCCCCCAGCCACCATCTTTGACAACTATGACCTACTGCTTGGCGTCCATGGCTTGTGAGTTTATTCTCAGGTCCTTTAATACCCCAGGAACTTCCCTGACCTTGCTGGGTCACTGTGAGCCTCTCTGGTGCCCAGGCCCCTTGTGCTCTTGGAATGCCACAACTCCCCTGTGGGGGAAAGGGAGGAGATGGAGGAGTTCCCAGCATGTGACCCCAAATAGTTACCCCAAGGAAACCCCAGTCCTGGGAAATCCTTGTGTCTTTAGGCTAGACACTAAAAAAAAAAAAAAAAAAAAATTCCCTCTTGTATTTGCATGGTGCTTTCACATCCACCATCTTAACCACCCATAGGACATACAGCTGCTTGGTGGCAGGGCTCTGGCTAGGAACCAAAGCTTCTGACTCCTGCTTGGGGGCTTTGCCTGCGACATCACACTGGCTTTTCCCCTGCAAAACCCCATTCCTTTGATATGTGGCCGTAGCTTGTTGTAGTAGAAAAAGCCTCTGGTGTCTGCTGGGTTTGAATCCCTGCTCTGCTGCTCATTAGCTGTGTGACCTTAGACAGGTGAGTTAGCTTCTCTGAGCCTCAATTTCCTCATCTGTAAAATGGCACTGTCACCTAAATCACAGAGTAGTTGTAAAGATTATAGTAACTGACATTTATGGAAGGCTTACTGTATGGCAGGAACTGTGCTAAGCCTTTTACATACATTATTTAAATCCGATCCCTGTTGTACTGATGGGGAAGGAGGCTTAGAGAATTAAACGACTTGTCTCAGGTCACATAGCTGGTAAGTGGAGGAGTCTCTAAGAGTAGAGGTTTTCTTAACCTCTACTCTTAGTTAATTAATGTAAGTAAAAGCCCTGGCCCAATGCCTGATTTCTAGTATGTGCTTAGTAAATGCAGTCTGTATCTCCCCTTCCATGTGCCCACCCAGCAACTCAGGAAGCACTGATGACTTTGTCTCTTCTCTCCTCTTGCCAGGGCTTCTTCCAATGAGACCTTTGATGGGCTGGACTGGTAAGTGAGGGCTCCGAGGCAGCAAAGGGTAGGGCCATTAGATGCCTCCTTCAGACACCAAGCATGTCTCTGCTTATCCTTAGTCCAGCTGCAGGGAGGGTGGCCCTCAAATATATGACCCCTGTGATTCTGCTGGTGTTTGCGCTGGCGCTGTATCTGCATGCTCAGCAGGTGGAGTCGACTGCCCGCCTAGACTTCCTCTGGAAACTACAGGTGACCGAGTGGGCCTTTGGTGGGCCTTTGGGGGAAGAGGAGGAACCTAGGGGTGGAGCCTGGGCCAGGCCAGAAACGTATCTCCTGCTAGCTGGCTAAGCCTCAGGCCGCCCCTAGGCCCACCCTGGTTTCATGCCTTCTCTGTGCCCATCCCTTCCTCCTTGCCCCATCCTGTACCTGCCCCCTTTACCCCTTTGCCTGTTCTTTAGGCCTCATCTGTATGTGCCTTTCTTCCTCTATGTGATTCCCTCTGACCCCCACTTCCAAGCCTTGGCCACCACACCCACCCCTTGTGAATGTCGGTCAACGGGTGATGGGTGTGGTGTCCACAGGCAACAGGGGAGAAGGAGGAGATGGAGGAGCTACAGGCATACAACCGGAGGCTGCTGCATAACATTCTGCCCAAGGACGTGGCCGCCCACTTCCTAGCCCGGGAGCGCCGCAATGATGAACTCTACTATCAGTCGTGTGAGTGTGTGGCTGTTATGTTTGCCTCCATTGCCAACTTCTCTGAGTTCTATGTGGAGCTGGAGGCAAACAATGAGGGTGTCGAGTGCCTGCGGCTGCTCAACGAGATCATCGCTGACTTTGATGAGGTACTTGTCCAGTTGGCTGGTGCTGGCAGAGAATCGGGGGGACTTGGAGACCAGGGATTAGAAGGGGCGAGTGGCACTGGGAAGAGAAAGAGAGATTTGATGGGACTCAGAGGCATCAGGGGTAGGGGTAAGGGCAGGCATAGTGGAGGTAGAGGTAAGAACCCATGAAGGGGCCAGGCGCGGTGGCTCATACCTGTAATCCCAGCACTTTGGGAGGCCGAGGTGGGTGGATTATGAGGTTAGGAGATTGAGACCATCTTGGCTAACACGGTGAAACCCCAGCTCTACTAAAAATACAAAATATTAGCCGGGCGAGGTGGCGGGCGCCTGTAGTCCCAGCTACTTGGGAGGCTGAGGCAGGAGAATGGCATGAACCCGGGAGGCGGAGCTTGCAGTGAGCCGAGATCGCGCCACTGCACTCCAGCCTGGGCAACAGAGCGAGACTCCGTCTCAAAAAAAAAAAAAAAAAGAACCCATGAAGGTGTCAAAGGCATCAAGGGGGTCAGCCCTAATGGGGCAGGGTCATCATTGTCGGGGAGCAGGGGAGGACTTGATCTGTAGGGGGATAAGATAGGTACCAGGTAGATGTCACTGAAGAAGAAGGCAATGGTCTGTGGACAGAACCTCATGAGACCAGCCAAGCAAGATGGTCCTCTGAATAGAGAAAATTGAAGCAAAATGTGAGGTAGTGTCCTGAACATCCAGGTCAGGAATGGGCTGTTCACTGTTCTGGAGGGAGGTCACTTGCTCATCCTGGGACTCAGTATCCCGGAAGGTGAGGATTAGAGAAATTGCTTAATATCCCACCTGTGTGTCTGTGTTCTGTGAGTGAGCTACGGGAGAGATCTTCTTAAGCTGTATGCCCAAGTCCTGCTTGGAGTCCTAGGGGGCCTGTTTTCCCAGCTCATCAGTCTTACACTGATAGCAGCAGCTGGAAGGGGGCTCTTGAGACAGGGAAGTGGGCAAGGGAGGCAAGGCGAGGCAAGAAATGAGTGTTGGGGCAGGGCTGGGTTTGGGGTCTTTGCCTTGACAGCCAGGTCCCCATGTGTTGTTCAGATCATCAGCGAGGAGCGGTTCCGGCAGCTGGAAAAGATCAAGACAATTGGTAGCACCTACATGGCTGCCTCAGGGCTGAACGCCAGCACCTACGATCAGGTGGGCCGCTCCCACATCACTGCCCTGGCTGACTACGCCATGCGGCTCATGGAGCAGATGAAGCACATCAATGAGCACTCCTTCAACAATTTCCAGATGAAGATTGGTAAGAGGGCTTGGTTGCTTGGCAGGTTTTCCCAGGACTGTTTCTGGTTGAAGCTGGGATTATAGGCTGGGGATGGGATCACAGATTTCCCATCAGGGCTCCTGTGGGGTTTTCTTCCCTCTGACCTCCTATATCAAGTCTGATATTAAGAACAGAGATCAGGCCGGACGCGGTGGCTCAAGCCTGTAATCCCAGCACTTTGGGAGGCCGAGACGGGCGGATCACGAGGTCGGGAGATCGAGACCGTCCTGGCTAACACGGTGAAACCCCATCTCTACTTAAAAAAATACAAAAAACTAGCTGGGCGAGGTGGTGGGCGCCTGTAGTCCCAGCTACTCGGGAGGCTGAGGCAGGAGAATGGCATAAGCCCAGGAGGCGGAGCTTGCAGTGAGCTGAGATCCGGCCACTGCATTCCAGCCTGGGCGACAGAGCCAGACTCCGTCTCAAAAAAAAAAAAAAAGAACAGAGATCATTAGGCACTGTCCTAGACATTTTTGAGCATACTTTAATACTGATATTACTATCCCCTTTCATTGGATAGAGACTGACTCTCAGATTAAATAACTTGCCCAAGGTCAAACAACTAGTAAGTGGCAGAGCTGGGATTAAAAATCACGTTTATCTAACAACTTGAATACTTCTGCCTTATATGTGACCAGTCCGATTAAGAGGTACTTCCTCTCAAATGAACGGTGGATGGAAGTCAGGACTATCTGGTTTGAAATCTGGCTGTTCCATTACTGGCTTATTTGAGAAGTCTTCTAACTTCTTTTTTTTTTTTTTTTTTTTTTGAGACGGAGTCTCGCTCTGTTGCCTCAGGGCGGAGTGCAGTGGCCGGATCTCAGCTCACTGCAAAGCTCCGCCTCCCGGGTTTCCGCCATTCTCCTGCCTCAGCTCCCGAGTAGTCTGAGACTACAGGCGCCCGCCACCTCGCCAGTAGTGTTTTTGTATTTTTTAGTAGAGACCGGGTTTCACCGTGTTAGCCTAGGATGCGTCTCGATCTCCTGACCTCGTGATCCGCCGTCTCGGCCTCCCAAAGTGCTGGGATTTAAAGGCTTGGCCACCGCCGCCCGGCCCAGTCTTCTAAACTTCTCTAAGCTTCAGCTTACCTTATCTATAAAATGGGGATAAAAATACCTACCTTTTAAAGGTGTTAAAAGGATGAAGCCAGGCAGGGCGCAGTGGCTCATGCCTGTAATCCCAGCACTTTGGGAGGCTGAGATGGGCAGATGATGAGGTCAGGAGTTCAAGACTAGCTTGGCCAACATAGTGAAACCCTGTCTCTACTTAAAAAAAAAAAATAGGGCCGGGCGCGGTGGCTCACGCCTGTAATCCCAGCACTTTGGAAGACCGAGGCGGGCGGATCATAAGGTCAGGAGATCAAGACCATCCTGGCTAACATGGTGAAACCCCGTCTCTACTAAAAATACAAAAAATTATCCGGGCATGGTGGTGGGCGCCTGCAGTCCCAGCTACTTGGGAGGCTGAGACAGAAGAATGGCGTGAACCTGGGAGGCAGAGATTGCAGTGAGCCGAGATCGCAGCATTGCACTCTAGCCTGGGCGACAGAGCAAGACTACGTCTCAAAAAACAAACAAACACACAAATTAGCTGGGTGTGGTGGTACGTGTCTGTAATCCCAGCTACTCAGGAGGCTGAGGCAGGAGAATCTCTTGATTCTGGGAGGCAGAGGTTGCAGTGAGCCGAGATCGTGCCACTGTACTCCATGCTGGGCAACAGAGCAAGACTCCATCTCAAAAAGAAAAAAAAGAAAGGATGAAGCCATGTAAAATGCTTACTAGAGTGGTTGACATGGAACAGGCATTCAGGAGATTACTGTTATAGCATGGCTGCCTTGACTCAGGGGAGCTCCTAAACTGAGGTGCTCAGGTCTTCGGGTGTTTTTGTTTGTTTTTTTTTGGGTTTTTGAGACGGGGATTTATTTGCTCTGTCACCAGGCTAGAGTGCTGTGGCACAATCACAGCTCCCTGCAGCATCAACTCCCAGGCTTAATCAATCAATCTGTTCTCTCACCTCAGCCTCCTCAGTAGCTGGGACTACAGGCGTGTACCACCATGCCCAGCTAATTTTTACATTTTTTTGTAGAGATGGGGTTTCACCATGTTAGCCAGGCTGGTCTTGAACTAGATTGTTCTTTACAACCAGGAGACTTGTCCTTTTTCCATTTTTTTCTCTGGGTCCTTCTACCTGTTCCAGGAGGTGGGATATCTCCCTGGGTTTACCCTGGAGCATGCTCTAGTCTCTTGCTGTTCTCCCCACCTCAGGGCTGAACATGGGCCCAGTCGTGGCAGGTGTCATTGGGGCTCGGAAGCCGCAGTATGACATCTGGGGGAACACAGTGAATGTCTCTAGTCGTATGGACAGCACGGGGGTCCCCGACCGAATCCAGGTGAGGGGAATATGAGCAGGGGCTGGGAGGCAGGTGGGCCCAGAGGGCTTCTACGGTGTCTCTGCAGTCTGCTAGGACAGGGGTAGGGTGGCTAGTGTTCTGTGTATGGTGGGGTGGGGGTTGGGGGAAGGGAGCTAGCCTGACTAGAGAACCCCTGGGCCCCTGCAAATGCAGCAGGAAGGATTCCAGGCTAAGCGGGCTCCCCTCCCACTCCCCCAGGTGACCACGGACCTGTACCAGGTTCTAGCTGCCAAGGGCTACCAGCTGGAGTGTCGAGGGGTGGTCAAGGTGAAGGGCAAGGGGGAGATGACCACCTACTTCCTCAATGGGGGCCCCAGCAGTTAGCAGGACCCAGCCACAAATTCAGCTGAAGGGATCAAGGTGGGCATTGAGTGGACTCTGTGCTCGCTGGGTGGAGCTGTGGCAGGGGGCACTGAGCCTCCAGACCCTGCTAACCACAAAAGGGAACATCCCAGCAGGCTGTGCTTGGATCATGCTCGTCTACCCTCAAGCTGGAAAACAAGGGGCTACCTACCAAGAGGATTATGCAAGTGACTTTCCTTCTTACTTGGGGTAGGGCTGTTCCCTCTCCAATCTTCCAGCTTTTGGGAGCAGGGGAGGGGTCAGTAGCAGAAGCAGAAGGAGGCCTCTTGCCTGAGGGATTAAAATGGCAGCTTGCCATGCCTACCCTTCCCTGTCTGTCTGGGCAGCAGGTTCAGGGCTGGGCCCTTCTTTTCCCTCTTTTTTCCTGGGAATATTTTGTACAATATTTTGTACAAAGACAGGCATGAGGAGTGCCTATTCCATGCTTGCCTTTGCAATACCTGCGTCCCCAGCACTGGTCCTGGGCACTTCCCCACCCCAGCCAGGTGTCCCTCCTAGGCACAGAGCAGAGGAGGGAGATGCTCTGGGGAGCCAGCTTTGGCCATATTTCAGGAGAATGTTTCCATGTGCCAAATTCTAGTCCCACAATCTGTCCCCAAAGGGGAACAAAGGGACCTCTGACAGCTTAGATTTAGCCCCAGTTCCTGCACGCTCCAGGGAACGGGGCGTCTGGCCTCACTGGTACTGTGAAAATGCTCAGAGAGCAAGCCTGTGTGTGGGGATATCAGGTCAGGAGCTGGAAGTTCACCTGCAGGTGCCAAAGAGCAGGCAGGCCAGGGCTGGGGCAGTGCCAGACTCTGATCTGAGGACCCCAGCGGGGTCCAGATCAGGTCACTCTGCCCCAGTGCTCTCTTGCTGTCTACTGGCAAGGGGGCATGGAGCATCTCTCCCTCTTCTGTTGCCAAATAGAAAAGGGTCAGGGCATGGAGAAAGATGACCCTGATCCCAAACCTGCCCTCCCAAGTCTCTGGTGTTGGGGAGGGCCTGTGTGTTTGTGTAACTGTGTGTGCATGTTGGTCTTTGTGTGCATATCTGTTTTCCAGGTCTGTGTGAGTCCTTGTGCTCCTGCTCCTCAGCTCTCCACCCCAGGTTGCCTCTCTCCTGTGGGCCTCTGTCCTCTGGGAATAAAGCAGGGTTTCCTATTTCAGGGGATGTAGAGAGATGCCCAGATTACACAGGAGTGGGATGGGGTGTGCTAGCAAAAGGAGGGAGAGGAGTCCTTTTTGTGCCAAATCCCTAAGTGCCGTTTGGGGGCCATGTGTGCAGCATGACTCTCCCTGTCTGTGGCAGGGACCCAAGCGCTTGCTTGAGCCCCAGTGCTCCATGCCAGCACTTAAACTGTCTGGGGTTTGATGGACAGAGGCTCAGGAATTTCCTGGCTTCCCCAGATGGTGTCCTGGGACATGGTATGCTTTGGGGCTGGGGTAGCATGGAATCCCTCTGAGGACCCGGATACTGGTACTACGGGGTGGGGAAGAAACCTTAAACTTGGCTTTCTCCAGCCTTCAGCCTGAGTCTAGCATGTTTCTGGCTCCCCAGCCCCTTGTGAAACCTTGAGGGCTGGCAGAAGGGTTAGGAGGTTGAACTCTAGATTCCCTTCCTATCTTTGCCTTCCTTTTACCCCTTTCCCTGCAACCTCCTTGACTGTGGCCTGAATTTGTTGCTCCCTTAGTTTCTCTGTCTGTACCTATTTAAGCCAAAGGCACTAGCCTGAATTTTGCTTGAAGATCACTTTGTCTTGGAAATGACTAGAGAGGCAGAGGAGAAGGGTTTTCAGAGTTGCTGGGTTTGGGAGTGGAAGGGGCAGGCAGTGCACTTGCCCCTCCTCATGCCCCTCTAACACCAGCTCCCTGTGGAGGCCTGGTTTCTGGGTACTGCCTCCGTTGGGCATCTTCATGCGTCAACCAAATGGGCCATCAGGTACTTCATTAGTCATGGCTGAAGGAGGGGAAAAGACTTGTTTTTCCAGACAGAAAATCTACTCCCCTGCCCCCAGCCATACCCCTGGATAGGAAGGGATAGGAAGAGACTACTTGGTGCCATGGGGTAGGGGTGAGGGTATAAGTAGATCAGAGTGGGAAGACCTCAGCCTTGGGTGGCTTGTCTCTGCTTTTTGCCAGGTGGGAGGGCCTGTCCACACCCTGGCTCCCCGTACCACAGTGCCAGCCATGCCCTTCCCCTGGGCAACCATTGCCCCTTTCCTCACCCAGTTGGTGGAGGAGTCAGGAGATGGGAGGCCATGGGCTTTGGTTTTGTGATGTAACCACTGTGGGGGTGAGGGAGGATGGTGTACCATGTATTTCAGTGAAATATTTAATATATTTAAATATCAATAAAATCAAACTCTTTGTAAAATTCCCTGTTCTCTGTAGCTGTTCTGGGCCCTGGGTGGGTCACAAGTGACAAAGCCTGGTGTAGGGGGCAACCTCCTGCCCCAGGGGTCTGTGGGCCTCTCGTCTGTGGTCAGAGGACTTCCTCTGGCTTTCTCCCTGCTAAGGAGAAGCTGCAGTATCTTCAGAGAGTGTGACTACTCAAGGCCTTTCAGCTTCATGAGCTCCAGTATGTGCCTTCCCAGATTTGTGTGTGGCCCCTGCCATGCATGAGGCCTGTGGTTCTTTCCAGTGCCTTGGCCCCTCACAGACTTCTCACTCCAAGGTCTGGCTCATTCAGGAATCTCCCACACACCAGCTCTCACAACAACCTGGACACTGGAATCACTCCCACCCTGACCCCACAGCTCCCGCCGTGCACACAAGCAACTTTTAGTCCAATCTGTGTACTCTGCTTTCTCCATCTCCTCCTCCCATTAGTCAGCCATCAGAACTGGGAAACCTCCTTCTTTCCCCCCTCTTTGTACTCTTGCCACAATTCATCTTGTCTTTCTGCAGCCATATCTTCTTAATACAGACTGAAGGTTCTGTCATTGAGAATAGAGTGATCCATAAACCTGGAAAGAAGAGATTCAGAGAGAGATTCAGCCAGGCCAGGCTGGAGAGCAGGAGATCCTTAAAAATAGCTCCTAAGAGGCTGGGCGCGGTGGCTCACACCACTTTGGGAGGCCCTGGCAGGTGGATCACAAGGTTAGGAGTTCAAGACCAGCCTGGCCGAGATGGTAAAACCTCGTCTCTACTAAAAATACAAAAATCAGCCGGTCGCGGTGGTGGGTGCCTATAATCCCAGCTACTCAGGAGCTGATTCAGGAGAATTGCTTGAACCTGGGCGGCAGAGGATGCAGTGAGCTGAGATCGCGCCACTGCCCTCCAGCCTGGGTGAGAGCTAGACTCCGTCTGTATCAGTAAATAAATAAATAAATAAATAAATAAATAAATAAATAGCTCCCCAAACCGCCTCAGGGCAGAATGAGTAGGGGTAGTGATGAAAAAGTGGGGCTACTGCCAATGGATGGTGATTTGAGAGGTGGAGAGGTAGCGATGAAAGCAGCATTGGACTGCCACAGGAATACTATGGACACTTGTTTTGTACCAGCTCAGAAGTCACACCCACAAAGAGGAACACAAAGACACAGACAAATATTTAACTCCTTTTAATGCCATCACGGCCCAAATTCTGGGGCCAGTTTTCTCTGGTAAGACTCAAATCTCTCCTAATTCCCTAACTGACCAGAGATGAAATAATCTCTAAGACTGAAGTAAAGGGAAGGAGTACTTCCCTTGACCTCTCCACCCTTATGCCCCTCCCAGCCTAACCTGGTCATCGCGCTTTTTATGAGACAGTGGCGTGGGCTCCGGATCCATGGCATGGTTTCCTCTGGATGCACTCCTGGATCATGGGACTGCCAGAAGCTGAAGTTCTGAGCATCAGTCAAGGGGATTCTGAAGACCTGATTGGGAACTGAATGGGTGAGGGAAAGGGCAGGTTATCTAATTCCTTCAAGTTCTCGGCTCACTTTTCTGCCTCAGGGCAGCAATAGTCCAGCCCAGCCCAGCAACTGCTCAGCCTGACCAGGTGCTGAGAGGTCCTGGGAGTGTGGTCACCACACCCTGCTTCACTTCCGGATTCCAGCATCTCACATCCTTCATGGTCAAATGAATCAGTCTTGGTTCTTCCTGCTGCTAGTAAGCCCATCACCAAGAGAGCTTTCCCCAAGTGCTAAGATGGTAGAAACACAGGTGGTCAACCCATGTGGGAAATGTGTAAGATGGGGTCCACTGATCTATTATTTTTCTTGGCTTAATCATCCTCATTCTCTTCCCTCCTCTTGGAAAAAATGGCTTCCTTTGCTCACTCCAAGTAATTCTCTGAAACCTAACTAATACTACCTCATGTTTAGATGCTGTTAATAGATGTCATTTATCTAGTGCCTATTATGTTCTAGATGTGGTATTAAATATTCTTAAATTTTTGTAATAATATCAGACTCTGATGCTGTTTGAAAAAGTACTTTTGGGCTGGGTGCAGTGGCTCACACCTGTAATCTGAGCACTTTGGGAGGCCGAGGCAGGCAGATCACCTGAGGTCGGGAGTTCAAGACCAACCTGACCAACATGGAGAAACCCCGTCTCTACTTAAAAAAAAATTAGCCGTGCGTGGTGGTGCATGCCTGTAATCCCAGCTATTCAGGAGGCTGAGGCAGGAGAATCACTTGAACCTGGGAGGCAGAGGTTGCGGTGAGCTACGATTGTGCCATTGCACTCCAACTGGGGCAATAAGAGCAAAACTCTGTCTCAAAAAAAAAAAAAAAAAGTACTTTTGGCTGGGTGAGGTGGCTCATGCCTATAATCCCAGCACTTTTGGAGGCCGAGGCAGGTAGATCACTTGAGGTCAGGAGTTTGAGACCAGCCTGGCCAACGTGGTGAAACCCCATCTCTACCAAAAATACAGAAATTAGCAGGGCATCGTGGTGGGTGCCTGTAATCCCAGCTACTTGGGAGGCTGAGGCAGGAGAATTGTTTACACCTGAGAGACGGAGGTTGCAGTGAGCTGAGATCGTGCACTGCACTCCAGCCAGGGTGACAGAGCAAGACTCTGTCTCAAACAAAAAAAAAAAAAAAAAGAGAGAAAAAAAGTACTTTTACTATTTATTTGGATAAGTCTAATTCTACCAGTATAAAATTTGTTTATTTTTAAAACTTAGAATTATAGCCTAATATTCTGGATTGCTATACAGTGTTTATAATAATTTTTTTAAAATCCCTAATAATTCATTGAGTAGATGTTACATTTTTTGGCTTATTTTCCTATTAATTAATAATAAGCTATTAAGTTTTGCTATTAGAGGCCAGGTGTAGTGGCTCACCTGTAATCCCAGCACTTTATTTATTTTTTATTTTTTAATTTTTTTTGAGACGGAGTCTCGCTCTGTTGCCCAGGCTGGAGTGCAGTGGCGCGATCTCCGCTCACTGCAAGCTCCGCCGCCTCCCGGGTTAACGCCATTCTCCTGCCTCAGCCTCCCGAGTAGCTGGGACTACAGGCGCCTGCTACCACACCCGGCTAATTTTTTTGTATTTTCAGTAGAGACGGGGTTTCACCATGTTCGCCAGGATGATCTCCATCTCCTGACCTCGTGATCCGCCCACCTCGGCCTCCCAAAGTGCTGGGATTACAGGCGTGAGCCACCGCGCCCGGCCATCCCAGCACTTTAAGAGGCAGATGGATCACTCGAGCCCAGGACTTCCAGACCAGACCAGGCAACGTGTTGAAACCCCATTTCTACAAAAAATACAAAAATTAGTCCAGTGGGATGGTGCACGCCTGTAGTACCAGCTACTCGGAAGGCTGAGGTGGGAAGGATCGTTTGAGCCTGGGAGGTTGTTGAGGCTGCAGTGAGCCATCATTGTGCCACTGCATTCCAGCCTGGGCAACAGAGCAAGATTCTGTCTCAAAAAAGTTAAAATGGAAAAATATTAAAGTTTTGCTGTTCAAAATAACTTATTACCCCTCTTTCCACATGTGCCTGTTTTGATTTCTGAAAGTATTTTAGGTTTTAAACTTTAATTTTGTTATAATTATAGGTTCACATACAGTTGTAACGAATAGTACAGGGAAACCAGGTGCAATGGCTCATGCCTGTAATCCCAGCACTTTGGGAGAATCACTTGAGCCCAGGAGTTCAAGATCAGCCTGGGCAACATAGCAAGACCCTGTCTCTATTTAAAAAAAAAACAAAAACAGGGAAATCATGTGTACCCTTTACTCTTCCCCAAAATGGTTACAGCTTACAAAACTATAGTACACTACCACAACATGATATTAATATATTGAATACATTGATACAGAATAGTTCCATCACCACCCATCCTGGAGCTGGCATTTTATAGCCACCCTCTCCCACTGTCCCGCTTTGAAAATCAGTGATCTGTTCTTCATTTCTGTAATCTTGTCGTTTTAAGAATGTTATAAGAGCCAGATGTGGTGGCTCATGCCTGTAATCCCAGCACTTTGGGAGGCCGAGGCAGGTGGATCACCTGAAGTCAGGAGTTCAAGACCAGCCTGACCAATATTGTGAAACCCCCGTCTCTACTAAAAATACAAAAATTAGCCGGGCTTGGTGGCGGGTGCCTGTAATTCCAGCTACTCAGGATACTGAGACAGGAGAATCACTTGAACCAAGAAGGCGGAGGTTGCAGTGAGCTGAGATCGTGCCATTGCACTCCAGCCTGGGCGACAGAGCGAGACTCCGTCTCAAAAAAAAAAAAACAAAAAACAAACAAACAAAAAAAAACAGAGTGTTATATAAGAATGTTATATAAGAATGTCATATAAGAATGTTGTAAGGCCTGGTGTGGTGGCTCACACCTATAATTCCAGCACTTTGTGGGGCTGAAGCGGGAGGATTGCTGTGCTTGGGAGTGCCCGGGAGTTCAAGACCAGCCTGGGCAAAATAGCCAGACCTTGTGTCTAAAAAAAAAGAAAAAGAAAAAAGCTGGGCATAGTGGCAGACACCTGTAGTCTCAGCTACTCGGGAGGTTGAGGTGGGAGGATCACTTGAGCCCAGGAGTTTGAGACTGTAGTGAGCTATAAATTGCCCCATTGTACTTAGCCTGGGCAACAGAGTGAGACCCTGTCTTTAAAAAAAAAAAAAGAATGTTATATAAATGGCATCATATACTATGTGACGTTTATTTTATTTTATTTTTTATCAGCCTACATCATGCTTTGATGTCCTACATGCTTTTTAGTTTTGGTTTTTTTTTTTTTTTTGAGACATGGTCTTGCTCTGTCACCCAGGCTGGAGTGCAGTAGCGCTATCACAGCTCATGGCAGCCTTGACCTGCCAGGCTTAAGTGATTCTCCCACCTCAGCCTCCTGAATAGCTGGGACTACAGGTGAGCACCACCATGCCCCACGATTTTTTTTTTTTTTTTTGAGACGGAGTCTCACTGTGTCATCCAGGTTGGAGTGCAACTGCGCCATCTCGGCTCACTGCAACCTCTGCCTCTTGGGTTCAAGTGATTCTCCTGCCTCAGCCTACCAAGTATCTAGGATTACAGGTGCCTGCCACTATGCCTGGCTAACATTTTTTTGTATTTTTAGTTGAGACGGGGTTTCGCCACGTTGGACGGGCTGGTCTCGAACTTCTGACCTCAAGTGATCCGCCCGCTTCGTCTTCCTAAAGTGCTGGGATTACAGGCATGAGCCACCGTGCCTGGCTGTATGTTTTATAGATGGGATTTCACCATATTGCCCAGGCTGGCTACATGCTTTTTAAAATGTACATGTTCTGTCTTCACAATAGCGCTAAAAAGTATTATTCCCATTTCCAGATGGTTCAGAGAGATTGTGGTTAAAGGAACTTGCCTGAAGTCACAGAATTCATTTGCAGTTTAAACCCGGTTCAATAAAATGCCAAAGCTGGTGCTTACTATTCCTTAAAGGGATAATGCATGATAATATACAATGGTTTCATTTTTACTTTTTTTCTCCCAACAATTTTGAAAGATTAGTAAAATAATAGATCAGGCATTTTCTGTCCTCAACATCCTGCCTTTAAACCAATGAGGGGCCCGAAGTGGTGGCTCACGCCTGTAATCCCAGCACTTTGGGAGGCCAAGGGAGATGGATCACCTGAGATAAGGAGTTTGAGACCAGCCTGGCCAACATGGTGAAACCCCGTCTCTACTAAAAATGCAAAAATTAGCCAGGCGTGGTGGCGCACTCCTGTAGTACCAGCTACTCAGGAGGCTAAGGCACAAGAATAACTTGAACAAGGGAGGCGGAGGTTGCAGTGAGCCAAGATTGCACCACTGCACTACAGCCTGGACGACAGTGAGAATCTGCCTCAAAACAACAACAACAACAACAGCAAAACCAATGAAGGAGTAGGTCAATAAAGGGTAAATGGGCCGGGTGTGGTGGCTCACACCTGTAATCCCAGCACTGTGGGAGGCCAAGGTGGGAGGATCACTGGAGCCTGGGAGTTTGATGCCAGCCTGGACAACATAGCATGACTCCCTCTCTACAAAAATGGTTTTAAAACATTAGCCAAGCTTGGTGGTGCATGCCTGTAGTCCCAGCTACTCAGGAGGCTGAGGCAAGAAGATCACTTGAGCCCAGGAGTTCGAGGCTGCAGTGAGCTATGATTGTGCCACTGCACTCCAGCCTGGGTGACAGAATAAGATCCTGTTTCCAAGAAAAGAAAAGGTGAGACATCAAAAAAGAGGCAGAACTAGGACTCAAACATGGATCTTCTGCTTTTAAGTCTAATTCAAATTTCATTTTATTAATGGACATTGTGGCTCACGCCTGTAATCCCAGCACTTTGGGAGGCCCAAGTGGGTGGATCATCTGAGGTCAGGCGTTCGAGACCAACCTGGACAACATGGTGAAACCCCGTCACTACTAAAAATACAAAAATTAGCTGGGTATGGTGGCAGACATCTGTAATCTCAACTACTCGGGAGGCTGAGGCAAGAGAATCACTTGAACCTGGGAGACAGACGTTGCAGTGAGCTGAGATGGCGCCACTACACTCCAGCCTGGGTGACAGAGCAAGACTCTGTCTCAAAAAAAAAAAAAAATTTATTTTATCATGCTTATCCCACCAAGTCTACTTTCTCCCTCTTCCTCTCAGTCTCTCTCCTCTTGGCTCTTTTTTTTCTTTTCCTGCCAGATAACCATACCCAACCACATCCTAGCCATTCTTTTTTTTTTTTTCTTTTTTGAGACGAAGTCTCACCACTCTGTTGCCCAAGCTAGAGTGCAGTGGCACGATCTTGGCTCACTGCAACCTCCAACTCCTGGCTTCAAGTGATTCTCCTGCCTCAGCCTCTTGAGTAGCTGAGACTACAGGCATGCACCACCACGCCTGGCTAATTTTTGTATTTTAGTGGGGTTTTATATATATAGTGTAAATATATAAATATATAGTGTATAAAATATAGTGTATATTTTAGATGGGGTTTCACTATGTTGGCCAGGCTGGTCTTGAACTCCTGACCTTGTGATCTGCCTGCCTTGGCCTCCCAAAGTGCTAGGATTACCGACATGAGCCACCAAACCCGGCTTCATCCCAGCCATTCTTTAGGAACTCAGACATATCTTTTTTTATCCTAGCATGATGCCCACCCCAAGGTACTTACATGTCTTCAACAACACCTTCCGGACAGCTTCGTGGTATCTGGTGTGGCTATTCTGGTGCACGGAATAATTCCCATCTTTTGAGATAATGGGGGGAAGCCTAGTAGGCTCTGATTCCTTCTGGTCTGAAATGAGAGTAGACTTGTTCTGAGTACTTGGCAAATGACTATTTGATTCTCTGATTCCCTGGTCTCCATGCTAACCAGGTGCATGGCAGGCATCTCTCCTAGCCATTCACATCCAGTTCTCAGGAATCCAATCACCATGGCTGTGACAGAGGGGAGGGAGGGAGAATGCAGTGATCACAAGACCTCCCTTACCACTCTCTTGCTCCTGCCTGCCTCCTGGGTTTTAAGTGGCCAACTTCTGGAATCAGGATATTGGACACATGCTTACGGTTAGTGCAAGTGAAAAAGGCCCTTATCTGGGTAGACATTCCTCTCCTGGGATTGGCATATTTGCAGAACTTCAAATGGTCTAATAGTGGAAGTTATGTTTGAGCTAAGTCTTGGAGGAAAAGAAGGAGGTGGGTTACAGTAGAATCAGGAAGTGCATTTCAGACAGCAGAATGGCAAGTGTTTAGAAGCATTAGAGAGACATCAGAGGGCTATTTGGTTTGGAGCCTGGAGTGCTGGGTAAAGAGGAGAAGGACAGGAGATGGGGCTGGTAAGGTAGTGCAGTGTAGTGGCTACCTAGCTTTCGTTATGTTTGGGAATCACTCCTATGAAGCAAAACCTATATCTCACAATAGAGGCTGAATAGACGAGTTCTTCCTTACTCAACCTCTCTTTCAGCAAGGATATGGACAAAGAATTTTGGCTAGGCCAATCAAACACATCTGCTTCAGATTTTGAATCAAAGGTTGCAAGGAAGCAGTGGCCATATAAAGTTATCTGCTAGTGACAGGAGGTGACAGCAACGAAGCTGCATCCTGTTTCCAGCAGCAGTATTCAGGACCCAGCATCCTTGGTGCTAGTAGTGCCCACCACAGCATTGAATGCAGTGGTGTCTGTGCCAGACCAGGCCTATAGCATGATTCTGAGCATTGTTTCTGATTACCGTCCACCATATGTAGTTTTCCATTCCTACTGCAGCTTTTATGTGCTTCCCAATATTTTCTTATTTTCTTTCTCTTTTTACTTATTTATGTATTTTAAGAGGGTCTCCCTCTGCCGTGCAGGCTGGAGTACAGTGGTGTAATCATAGCTCATTGAAGCCATGAACTCCTGGGCTCAAGAGATCTTCCCTCCTTAGCGTCCCAAAGTTCTGGGACTACAGGTATGAGCCACTGCATCCAGCCCCACATACATATAGTTTTTCTTTTTTTTAGACGGAGTCTCACTCTGTCACCCAGGCTGGAGTGCAGTGGCCCGATCTTGGCTCACTGCAACCTCTGCCTCCTGGGTTCAATCACTTCTCCTGCCTCAGCCTCCCAAGTAACTGGGACTACAGGCGCTTGCCACCACACCTGGCTAATTTTTGTATTTTTAGTAGAGACGGGAGTTCACCATATTGGCCAGGCTGGTCTCGAACTCCTGACCTCATGATCCATCTGCCTCCACCTCCCAAAGTGCTGGGATTACAGGCGTGAACCGCTGTACCCAGCCAAAATTTTTAAAAATCCATTCATATTCTGCTTAAATAGGCTAGATTTGGCTTGCATCTCAGACTCCTGTACAAGGGAGGATGAGTTTGAGAAAAATTTAAGATGCAGAAGAGCAAGACTTGGTGAGGGAGTGAGAGAAGGAGAGCTGTTTAGGGTGGCTTCAAGATTTCTCTCTCTTGGCTGTTCCATCCATTCTGTCACGCAAGCCAAAAAGGCACTAGGCCCCTTTCCCTATCTCCTCCAGCCAGTCTCAAATGCAGAGTAAAATCCAGCTCTTGGCTGGGCACAGTGGCTCATGCCTGTAATCTCAGCTCTTTGGGAGGCCAAAGCGGGTGGATCACCTGAGATCAGGAGTTTGAGACCAGCCTGGGCAACATGGTGAAACCCCGCCTCTATGAAAAATACAAAAATTAGCTGGGAGTAGTGGTGTACGCCTGTAGTCCCAGCTACCCTGGTGGCTAAGGGAAGAGAATCGCTTGAATCCGGGAGGTGGAGGTTCCAGTGAGCC
Organism: Rhinopithecus bieti; assembly: GCF_001698545.2. Classification (NCBI taxonomy): domain Eukaryota; kingdom Metazoa; phylum Chordata; class Mammalia; order Primates; family Cercopithecidae; genus Rhinopithecus; species Rhinopithecus bieti. Next base: position 1,436,942 of record NW_016811706.1, read on the forward strand.
AAGATGATGCCACTACACTCCAGCCTGGGAGACAAGAGTGAAACTCCATCTCCAAAAAAAAGGAAAAGAAAAAAATCCACCTCTGCATCTGACATTTTCAGTGACTCCATTCTGTATTCCTGGAGCAGAAGTTATCCCATTTCTCAAATTTTTATGTTTTGTGATTATGGATGCCTGTCAGGAACTGGATCAGTTTACCATTCTCTTTGGAAATTGTCGAGGATTGCTGACTAATCTCTGGTGGAGGGTGGTGATGCCCCTTCTGTTCTGGAGTTCCTCCCCAGCTCCTGCTTTTTTCTTTTCTTCCTGGCTCAGCCTCACTCATTCATCATCTCTGTCCCTCATCTCTCTCGTTTGCCCTCCAATTAAATCTCCTTTAACATTCGCTATCTGAAATAATGGTACCACTAGAGTGGGGAACAGTTTGAATCCCCTCCCTGTACAGTTGAGGACTTGGAGAAGCAACAGTATTGAAGCCTTGGTTAGCATATAGAGTTCTGGAAGCCTGGACTGAACCACAGGGCTGATTTGTACTTCATTACAGGTTATAGCAATGAGGTCATTTCCTGGAAGCAATATTATTGAGCTTGGTATTTGAATTTGGGCAAGGTAGGGGTGGCAGGATGTCCTTGGACAAATAGAAATAGACTGAGGAGAAAGAACAAGCATATTCCTAGTGGCCAGTGGGAGCTAGACTGAGAATAATTATTGGTCTGAGCTCAGGTGACAGTTAGGAACTCTGTCTGTTCCTGAGGCCTCAGGCTGATTGCCAAGCGTACAGGCAGATGATGTTCTCTATCATCTCAACGTGTCCAAGCAGCAGGGTCCCGGCTTCCCATATGAATGGTCAGTGTGTGCTTGGAGGTGTGCTGGACAGTATTACTCACCTGGATGCCTTCCTTTGGAATCAAGCACCAATTGGCATATACCTGCATCCATTTTTGGCAAGCTGGGAGATAGATATTCTTGGTAACCCATAACTTTCCCAAGCTGTCAAGGTTTGGAAGGTACCTGGGGTGAAGGGGGCAGGGCTTGGAAAGAATCATGCCACAGCTACTGGGAAGGGGCATGTTCTGGGTAGAGGGATGCAATGAGCTCTTTATAACCAAACTCCAATGTGGTAAGGTAGATGAATCAATTATTCTGTCGGTAGGTGATACAACAGAATATCACCTACCGAATGGTCCTTCCTCCATCCAGTTAACGCCATGCTCTGCATGGTCTTTGCTGGTAGGTAGATATGAAGTACCCTAAATAGCTTTTAGAACTGGGCCACAAATTGGAGGTTGCCATAAAACCACCTTTAATGCTTTGAATAGACTATGAAGGACATCTAGGGTGATATAAAAGTACTTGAGTGGATCTTCCATCCCTCCAAATTAATGGTGCAGATTTCTCAGTATTACAAGCTTCCCTGTGACTCGGGGTGGTCACACAATCTTAGTTATTCACTACTTTGCCCATTGCCTCTGTTTGTTGCAACTGGGGCTGATTGGCCACAATGTTTTCAGGTTGAACAATTTTTAGAATGAGTCTACCTTTGGGCCTCCCAGAAATCGACCTTCTAGATTAGGGTATTTGCAGCCAGGCATGGTGGCTAATGCCTATAATCCCAGCACTTTGGGAGACTGAGTTGTGGTGGGATGAGCCTGTGGTCCTAGCTACTCAGGAGGCTGAGGTGGGAAGATCGTTGAAGTTTAGGAGGTTGAGGGTGCAGTGGGCTATGATTGTGCCACTGCACTCCAGCCTGGGTGACAGAGCAAGACCGTGTCTCAAAAAACAAAAAACAAAACAAAAAAAACAAACAGAAAAAATGACTCATAACTCCTGTCTAGGAGGTCAAATCAAATGTTAGGCATTAGTCTCTTAAAGGTGGATGGAACATTAAGATGTACTGAAATGGGCTGAAATGTGTTTGGAAGGCTAATTTGCACTTATCATCTTCCCTGATACAAATAAATTGTCAGTGCTTTGGGACGAAGTGGACAGAAGCATGAGCCCAGGAAAGCAGACCAATCCTCAAGGCATGTTTTCCATGTGGAAGCAGTTCCTTTGGCTCCATGTCCAAAAATATCTTCCTTGAAGTGGTGCACTTGTTCAGAATTCTGAACATGGGAAGTAGATGGGGCATGAGACGATAGCAGGACTTAGCGCTGGTTGCAGATTGCTGATGTAAAGTGGAGTACACGGAATTTTCTAGAGATAATAACAATAAAAATAGCTAGTGAATGTGCTTGGCACAACTCTATAATGTAGGTGCCATTATTATTTCCCAAAGAGGAAACAAGGTCAGAAAAGTTTAGTAATTTTCCCAAGTTACGTAACTAGCATATGGTAGGGACATGAATTTAACCCAAGTAGTTTGACTTCCAGAGCTCATGTTCTTAACCACCATTGCAATATCATCAGGCTTCCCAGGAAAGACAAAGGACTAAGGGGAAACACAGACTGTTCGAACCAGCCTTTGATAGGCTCCCCTGTGTACAGCTCAGTGGGGGTCCTGTCAAGGGTGTCTGCTCACCTGGAGCAGCCTTGAGTTAGGTGGGTGACATGGTATCATTTCCTTGATCCACAGGCAGAACCCTGCCTCCCTCAGCTCTACTAAAATGTGTAATATCATTTCCTATGGCCAGAATGGGGGAGCAGAGGCCTGGAACTTGGTGGGTAACTACCAGTGGATTAGATCAGTCCCAGTGGGGAAGACCAGTGCGGAAAGGCTAAACCCTTGTGGAAAAAGTGGCCTGTCTGCTGCGATACAGACACACTCACCCAGCTTAGAGGTGGGCCCACTCCTTAAGCTTAGAGTGTAGCTATGAATACGAGTACCTTCCCTTTCTAGTTTCATGTGGATAGGGGATGGAGTTGTGTTTTTATTGAGACAGGATCTCGCTCTGTTGCCCAGGCTAGAGTTCAGTGACACAATCATAGCTCACTGCAGCCTGGAACTCCTGGGCTCAGGTGATCCTCCTGCCTCAGCCTCCTGAGTAGTTGAGACTACAGGCATGTGCCACCATGCCTGGCTAATTAAAAACAAATTTATTTTTTGTAAAGAAGGGGTCTTGCTATGTTGCCAAAGCCAGTCTACAACTCCTAGGCTCAAATAATCTTCCCACCTTGGCCTCACAAATTGCTTAGATTACAGGCATGAGCCATCACACTGTGCCCCAAGGTACATTTCTCTAACTTCAGAAGGTTTATCCATTTGGAAAGGCAGAGGGGCTCAGAGGCTCTGGCCAATTCATTCTTGGCTGAATTGTGCCACTTATACTACTGTTTGAAAAGCCAGAATGGGCCGGGGACAGTGGCTCATGCCTCTAATCCCAGCACTTTGGGAGGCTGAGGCAGGTGGATCACTTGAGGTCAGGAGTTCGAGACCAGTCTGAAAAAAAAAAAAAAAGAGACCAGTCTGGCCAACATGGCAAAACTCTGTCTCTACTAAAAATACAAAAATTGGCCAGGCGTAGCACACACCTGTAGTTCCAGCTACTCTGGAGGCTGAGGCAGGAGAGTCGCTTGAACCTGGGGGGCAGAGGTTGCAGTGAGCTGAGATTGCGCCACTGCACTCCACCCTGGGTGACAGAGTGAGACTGTCTCCAAAAAAAAAAAAAGAGAGAGAGAAGAAAAGAAAAGCCAGAACAACAGTGCCCTCTGCTGTGGAGTCTAAGAATGGGATCTCCAGCTGTCTCCTAACAGGTGGTTCACCCAAGAGGCAGGGAGACTAGGAGATTGAGCAGAGGACATTCCAGCCAGGCTTCCTCTAACAGAATCCAGGAAATGAGAACGTAAGTAAGACGAGTTCAGCTTTTACCAAAGACTCGAGGTTGAGCCTTTCTTTAAAGAAATTCATTTGGAATTGGAAATGAAAGCAACTCTGAGGACTCATTAGTGAATTCCTCAGGGAAGGGGAATGATAAGGGCAGCAGTGGAGTAAGCTGGAGTGAGGCCCTTTGGATGTGCACAGCTTGAAGGTCAGTGTGTCTGTGGCTAGAGGGCAGTCATTGGAGAGTCTGGCAAGGAGAGGTCATTTGTCTCAATTGTCTCAAGACAAGAACAGGGAAAGAATAATCTTTCCCTACTACCCAAATCTCGCAGAGATTTTTTCTGTGACTCCGGTCAATGAACAGTGTTCTGGGTGCCTGGACTTGTGTTATGGTGAGAGCTAGGCTGACACAAGATTTTCATATAACAAGGCAAGGGAGTTGTCTCAAAGAAGGGCCAGATTAGAGGGAATTTTTCTAGAAAAAAGAACAAGGCCCTCCTGGACTAAGAGGAGGGTCAGGTATGAAGCTAAGAATAAATAGGATGGCTGGGCACAGCGGCTCACGCCTGTAATTCCTGCACTTTGAGAGGCCAAGGCAGGTGGATCACCTGAGGTTGGTAGTTCGAGACTAGCCTGGCCAACATGATGAAACCTTGTCTCTACTAAAATATAAAAAATTAGCTGGGTGTGGTCACATGTGCCTGTAATCCCAGCTAGTCAGGAGGCTGAGGCAGGAGAATCGCTTGAACCCGGGAGGCAGAGGTTGCAGTGAGCCGAGATCGCCCCACTGCACTCCAGTCTGGGCAACAATAGCAAAACTCTGTCCCAAAAAAAAAAAAAAGAATAAATAGGAGAGCAGGGTTCAAAGCTGGTGTTGAGAGAGATTCAGCAAAGGAAAGGACTGATACAGGATTGTGCTTCCCTGGGCAGGACGAAAGGGAAACCTTGAGCACCCAAGAGCCCAGAGTAAAAGGTGAACAAACCCTGGAAGCTGGGCTGAATCTGCAGGAGCAACCAGTATTAGAATGAGGAAGAGTGAGCCTGGGAGGGAACATGAATCTCCCAACTGGTAGACATAAGAGTTCTGGTCACTGGTCAGGGGTGCTATCCTGTGGGCAGTGAGTTGACCAGCCTCTTTCAGGGCCTAGATGAAATATCCTTTGAAGCCAGCCAGCGTCTTTTGTACAAGGAATCTTATGGTTAAAAATACTGTTTTCCAGGTATCCTATCCTGGCAAGTATGTCTTGAGTAGTGGACAAAGATATTGTAGTCACAGGAAAGGTGTATGTTCTATATGTAAACAGTAAACTTACATATGATTTATAACTTTTCCTCCATTATCTATTGTAAAGTTTTATGTGCTAGTTCTTAAGTACATTAGATACATTATTTTATTTAATGTCCATAATAAATCTTTCTTTTTTTGAGGCAGAGTCTGTTGCCTCAGGCTAGAGTGCAGCTCACTGCAACCTCCACCTCCCAGGTTCAAGAGATTCTCGTGCCTTGGCCTCCCAAGTAGCTGGGATTACAGGCACCCACTAACACATGCAGCTAATTTTTGTATTTTTAGTAGGAATGAGGTTTCACCATGTTGGCCAGGCTAGTCTTGAACTCCTGACCCCAGGTGATCTGCCTGTCTCGGCCTCCCAAAGTGTTAGGATTACAGGTATGAGTCACTGCACCCGGCCTCTCCACACTAAGTCTATAAGGCAGACATTATCGTCTCCATTTATAGGTGAGGAAACTGAGGCACTGTGAATTTGCTTAGTGTGAGTTAGCCTCCTGAATTTGAACATCTTTGGATCCTTGATAAACTGAGTTTCTTTTTGTTTTTGAGTCAGCCTCACTCTGTCACTAGGCTGGAATGCACTGGTGCAATCATGGCTCACTGCAGCCTCAACCTCCTGGGTTCAAGTGATCCTCCCACCTCAGCCTCCCAACTACCTGGGACTACAGGCATGTGCCAACACACCTGGCTAATTTTTGGTAGAGACAAGGTCCCAGTGTGTTGCCCAGGCTGGTCTCAAACCCCTGGGCTCAAGCGATCCTTTTGCCTCAGCCTCCCAAAGTGCTGGGATTACAGGTATGAGCCACTGCACCTGGCTTAAACTGAGTTTCTGAAGTCAAGGATAGACCAAAGTATGTTCCCCACACCCATTTTCCTCTTTGGTCTTTCTATTTTGATTCTTTATCAGGAGGAAAACGTAGGAAGGAGGCAGGAACTGGCAGAATGTTTGATTACACGTGTTGACTCACCTCTGAGTTTTCATTATGACTATAATAAGGAAAGCTTGAGTGGGCCCTTTTGAGTTGAATGTTAATACACTCACACCTACTAGGAGGGAAAAAAAAGCCTATCGTTCTTCAAGGAAGAATTGTGAATGACTTAAAAATATCATGATAGTAGGAGTGTTAAGAATGAAAAGTGTGAATATTAATAGGTTCATTTTTATAGTTGCTGTTAAAGGCCTAGCTAAGGGACCAGGCAAGGAATGTGGCTGATTCGAACCACGGAGTGGTTGAAGTGCTAAAACCAGATGGACAGAAAGGTGTCAAGCAGTTTGAGTGAATGTATTAACAAGGTGAAATCAACCAGAAAGAAACTGGGACCAGGAACCATTCTGGAGACAAATGAGAGTCTTTCAAGATTGTTTAGCTTGTGGAAAAGGGTGAGTAGAGATTCAGGAACTGTGGGTTCCCTGAATTGATGGACATAGAATTTGGGATGAGAAAGACCAGGGTAAGCAAGGTAGATGTGGGCTTGCTAGGAGATGAAGAGAATGCTGTATTTTACCCATAATCTCCCTGCCCCACGTGAATTTCCCAAACCAGTTCTGAGGTAATAGAAAATATGAGGCATGGGCCGGGTGCAGTGGCTCAAGCCTGTAATCCCAGCACTTTGGGAGGCCGAGACGGGCGGATCACGAGGTCAGGAGATCGAGACCATCCTGGCTAACACGGTGAAACCCTGTCTCTACTAAAACTACAAAAAAAACTAGCCGGGCGAGGTGGCAGGCGCCTGTAGTCCCAGCTACTCCGGAGGCTGAGGCAGGAGAATGGCGTAAACCCGGGAGGCGGAGCTTGCAGTGAGCTGAGATCCGGCCACTGCACTCCAGCCTGGAGCAGTTTTAATGGTGTGGTGATGGCAAGAGCCTGGGTTGGTGTGGGCTCAAGAGAGAATGGCAGAAGAACCAGAGACAGGCCGGGTGCAATGGCTCACGCCTGTAATCCCAGCACTTTGGGAGGCCAAGGCGGGTGGATCACGAGGTCAGGAGATCGAGACCATCCTGGCTAACATGGTGAAACCCCTTCTTTACTAAAATACAAAAGTTAGCCAGGCATGGTGGCGGGCGCCTGTAGTCCCAGCTACTCAGGAGGCTGAGGCAGGAGAATGGCGTGAACCTGGGAGGCGGAGCTTGCAGTGAGCCAAGATCACGCCACTACGCTCCAGGCTGCAACAGAGCAAGACTCTGTTGCAAAAATTTAAAAAAGGAAAAAAAAGAATTAAGAAGAAGAACCAGAGATAGAAAAAACAGGCAACTTTTTTTTTTTTTTTTTTTTTTTTTTGAACCGAGTTTCGCTCTTGTTGCCCAGGCTGCAGTGCAATGGCACAATCTTGGCTCACCAAAACCTCTGCCTCCTGGGTTCAAGCGATTCTCCTGCCTCAGCCCCCTGAGTAGCTGGGATTACAGGCATGTGCCACCATGCCTGGCTAATTTTGTATTTTTAGTAGAGACAGAGTTTCCCATTTTGGTCAGATTGGTCTTGAACTTCTGACCTCAGGTGATCTGCCTGCCTTGGCCTCCCAAAGTGTTGGGATTACAGGCATGAGCCACCGTGCCTGGCCCAAACAGACAACTCTTATGAGGAATTTTGCTCTACTGGGAGCAGGGAAATAGGAAATGTGGGGTTTTAAGATGGAAGAAGAAATATATTTTTTTGGCGGGGGGGGACTGAGTCTTGCTCTGTCGCCCAGACTGGAGTGCAGTGGCACGATCTCGGTCCACTGCAGCCTCTGCCTCCCAGGTTCAAGTGATTCTTCTGCCTCAGACTCCCAAGTAGCTGGCACTACAGGTGTGCACCACCACGCCTGGCTAATTTTTGTTTTTGTTTTTTTTTTTTTGAGGCGGAGTCTTGCTCTGTCGCCCAGACTTGTTTTTTTTTTTTTTTCTTTTTTTTTCTCGCCCAGACTGCGAGTGGCCAGTGGCGCAATCTCGGCTCACTGCAAGCTCGCCTCACCGCGGTTCACGAATTCTCCTGCCTCAGCCTCCCAAGTAGCTGGGGACTACAGGCCGCCCGCCACTCGCCCAAGGCTTAGTTTTTGCTATGTTTTTTTGAGTAGAACGCGGGTTTCACCTTATTGTTAGCCAGGGATGGGTCGTTGATCTCCTCGACTCTGCTGATCCGCCCGCTCTCGGCCTCCTATATAGTGTGTGTATTACAGGCCTTGAGCCACCGCTGGCCCGGGCCAATTTTTTGTATTTTTAGTTAGAGGATGGGTTTTCACCATGGTTGTCAGGTTGGTCTTGAACTCCTGGCTCAAGTGATCACCTGCCCTCAGGCGCCTTCCCAAAGTTCTGGGATTACAGGTGTTTGAGCCACTGGTCTCAGCCCCAGAAGAGGAAATTATAGAGGACAAATTATACAAAGAGTGACTGAGGCTGGGCGCGGTGGCTCAAGCTGCTGAATCCCAGCACTTTGGGAGGCCGAGACGGGCCGGATCACAGACGAGTCAGGAGTTCGAGACTATTCTGGCTAACACGCCGCTGAAACCCCGTCTCTATTAAAAAAATACAAAAAGCCTAGCGGGCGAGGGTGCTGGCACTGCTGGTCCGCTACTCGGGGAGGCCTGAGGCCCAGGGTGAGAATGGGTAAACGGGGAGGCAGGAGCTTGGCATGTGAGCTGAGGATCGGCACTGCAGTCCAGCCGGGCGACAGAGCGGAGACTCCGTCTCAAAAAAAAAAAAGAAAAAAAAAAAAAAAAAGAGTGAGAAGAATTATTGGAGTGGTGTTTTGGAGAAGGCAAAAAGAAATGGGATCTGGTCAAAAGTGGAGGGGGTTTGTCTTAATAGGTGTGTGGGCCATTCATTCATGATAATAGGAGATATATGGGCACAGATGCAGGTAGATGGATAGATGTGGTTTGTGATAGCTTATGGAAATTATCTACCAATTGCTTCTGTTTTCTCTTTGAAATGGAAGGCAACTCATTATATGAGAATGAGGATGGGGGGAGAAGGTGTTGGAGGTTTGAAGAAACAGGAGAAGGTAGGAAAAGGCCTCCAGGAGATGAGGAGAGTGAATGGAACAAGGAAATGTAGCTTGACTTCTGGGCAGCAATAATCACCACAACAAGACCCACTGAGTTTGGTGATCATGGATTTAAAGCAAGGGCAATTGGCATGCCTTTTTTTTTTTTTCCCCTAGACTGCGAGTGTAAACTTCTCTTTCCAGGAATTTTGATATAATCCAGATGGTAGTGGGGAGAGGAGGGTTGAAAAAGAAATGAGGGCAATAGCTCGAGGAGACCACGTGGCCAAGGGAGGTTTCTTCCCTTGCCCTTCCCCTGCCAGATGGAAGAGATGATAGCATATTTGTATACTGACGGAAATGATCTGGGAAGAAGGAGAATCCTGAGGGAGAAGGTGATAGTTTTAGGAGCAAAATCCTATAGTAGCTGAGAAGGGATGGGCTCCAGTACACAAATGGAATCAGTTCATTCATTGAACCAGAGGGAATGGAGTGGAATGTTAGATGTGATGATGGAAAGTCTTTGATTCCTTCTAATTTTCTTAGTGAAATAAGGAGCAAGGAAGTTAGCTCAGAGTGAGGATGGGAGAGGGGCTTTAGATCTCCAAGGAGGGGATGTGAAATAGTTGACTTGAGGATTGGGAGAGTGACTGGGGGAATATGATAGGATTGTCAGGCTGCCCTGAGTTCCCACTTGACATCTGTGGTTATGGTACTCATCACTCTAGGAAGACTAAACATCCTAGATAAAAGCTAAATAAAGTCACCTTTGTCTCGACAGGTTTCTCTGAAGCACACTTTTCATGGCCTTATAATGAACTCCTAGAGGTCAGCCTATGTGTCTCACAGCTTGGCCATGTGGGCACAGACTTCAACTCTGGGGCAATTCAAGTGGCTTCAAGAAAGTACTAAATAGAAGAAAATTACTATTGAATGCAATTTTCAGGTGGAAGATTGGATGATATGGTTGAAGCCAAACTTGGCGGAGGGTAGCCAAGTTGCCTGAATGTCTTTGTGAAAAGGGATTGTGGCATCAGAAATACTATTCTATGGTTCCTTTTGTTATGAGGTCATGGATGATGGGCACAGTGCATAGCTATGTTAGGGTTTGCACTATTAAAAAGGCTGTCAGAACTGGGAGATGAATTTCAGGGCTGGGATGCAATGAAAGCAATCTGATCAAAGTGGGAGGTGAAGGTACCCTACTACAGTTTTGGCTTTGAATTTTTTCTCGATTTTCAATCTGTTTTTATGAAGATGAAGCCCTAGGCTTAGCTCTATACATGACAAGCTTCTCATTCTTCAGGCTGTTGCTCAAACATTACTTCATTGAATTATCTGTCTAAAGAGGGTCTCTTGTTGGGCATGGTGGCTCATGCCTGTAATCTCAGCATTTCGGGAGGCTGAGGCAGGAGGATCACTTGAGCCCAGTTTAAGACCAGCCTGGGCAACAAAAGGAGACGCTGCCTCTCAAAAAAATGAAATAAAGTAAAAGTTAAAAAAACAAAATAAAATAAAGTGTGCCTCTCCAAGTTACTCTTCATTACGGCATCTTCAAATTCAGTTGTCCATAAGGGCCAGGCAGATAATGCTTATGAGTAAAGCAAGCTGGGTAAGAAACCCGTACCATCTGCAGGGGGAAGCTGCTACTTTATTCTACCTGTTTGTTGTCATTTACAGCCACAGTTTAGGGCCAGTGTGGCCAAATCTAATTTTTTTTTTTTTTGAGACGGAGTCTCACTTTGTTGCCCAGGCTGAAGTGCAGGGACACAATGTTGGCTCACTGCAACCTCTGCCTCCCGGGTTCAAGTGATTCTCCTGCCTCAGTCTCCCGAGTAGCTGGGATTACAGGCATGTGCCACCATGCCCAGCTAATTTTGTGTTTTAGTAGAGACAGGTTTCACCATGTTGGCCAGGCTGGTCTTAAACTCCTGACCTCAGATGATCCACCCGCCTTGGCCTCCCAAAGTGCTTGGATTACAGGTGTAAGCCATTGTGCCCGGCCCCCAAATCTAATTTTTAAAGAGAAGTCAGAAATGTTGGTTTTACATGAAATCTCTGGATTTTTAGATGTTGGTCTACATTTGTTTTTAAAAAGCACTCTGCAAACTGAGCATGGCATCAGGCTACATCTGGCATCCAGGCCAGCACTTTAGGACTTCGGTTCTATTGCATTGCCCCTTTATTTTCTCCCCAGCACTCGGCACAATTTGTATCTTGTTTATTTATTTACTAGTTTTATTGTCTGTGTTAATCACTGTTATATTTCTAGTGTCTTACACAGTGGCTGGCACAATCAATTCCCAATAAATAAATATTTGATGTTGGATTAGAGGGGGAGTCTGGCTTGGTGCTTTACTTAGAAGCTTTTCATATATTTTCAATATTATTGCATACATGATTTATACATATGAACATGGAAGTATGTATGCGTTTATATATGTGTGTATATGTGCATGTAGATATACACCCATCTATATATGACAAATATTTTCACTCAGTCTCTCTCTTGATTTTAAGTTTATGATGTCTTTTGATACACAATTAAATTATTTTTTAGTAAAAATTGTCAATATTTTCTTTTAGGCTTCTGGGCTTAATGTCCAATAAAGAAAGATTTGCAAAACCCTGCTAAGAATATACAAATACTCTATGTTTTCTTCTAATATTTCTGTAGTTTTATTTATTGAACTCTCTAATTCATCTGAAATAGATTGATTGATTGAGACAAAGTCCTGCTCTGCCACCCAGTCTGGGAGGTGCGATCTTGGCTCACTGCAATATCCGCCTCCTGGGTTCAAGTGATTCTCCGGCCTCAGCCTCCCAAGTAGCTGGGCTGTAGGCATGCACCACGAAGCCCAGCTAATTTTTTTGTATTTTTAGTAGAGACGGGGTTTCACCATGTTGGTCAGGCTGGTCTCGAACTCCTGACCTCAAATGATCCGCCTGCCTCAGCCTCGGGAATTTATTTTTGTGTATGATGTGAGGTGGGAGGTGTGTATTACGCTGAGAAACATCTTTTTATTCTTTTTTTTTTTTTTTTTGAGATGGAGTCTCGCACCGTCCCCCAGGCTGGAGTGCAGCCTTGGCCGGATCTCAGCTCACTGCAAGCTCCGCCTCCCGGGTTCACGCCATTCTCCTGCCTCAGCCTCCCAAGTAGCTGGGACTTCAGGCGCCCGCCACCTCGCCTGGCTAGTTTTTTTTGTATTTTTTAGTAGATACGGGGTTTCACCGTGTTAGCCAGGATGGTCTTGATCTCCTCACCTCGTGATCCGCCCGTCTCGGCCTCCCAAAGTGCTGGGATTACAGGCTTGAGCCACCACGCCCGGCCGGCAGTGGCTTTTATAAAAATGAAGCTGAGGCCGGGCACGGTGGCTAATGCCTGTAATCCCAGCACCTTGGGAGGCCGAGGCGGGCAGATCACAAGGTCGGGAGTTCAAGACCAGTCTGACCAACATGCAGAAACCCCACCTCTACTAAAAATACAAAAATTAGCCTGGTGTGGGGGCACAGGCCTGTAATCCTAGCTACTTGGGAGGCTAAGGCACAAAATTGCTTGAGCCCTGGAGGCAGAGGTTATACTCCTTCGTAAATTAAGAATAAAAAGATGGGGCCAGGCATGGTGGCACATGTCTGTAATCCCAGCTACTTGGGAGGCTGAGGCAGGAGGATCACTTGAACCTGGGAGGTGGAGGTTGCATTGAGCCGAGATCGTGCCATTGCACTCCAGCCTGGGCAACAAGAGCGAAATTCCATCTAAAAAAAATAAAAATAAATATAAAATAAATAAAAGCCGCAGCCCTTTTTCTCCACACATATTCTCCATCAGTTCAAATATTTGGATAACAGGTGGCAGGCACCTGTTATCCCAGCTACTCGGGAGGCTGAGGCAGGAGAATCGCTTGAACCCGGGAGGCGGAGGTTGCAGTGAGCCGAGATTGTGCCATTGCACTGCAGCCTCGGCAACAGAGCGAGACTCTGTCTCAAAAAAACAAAACAAACAAACAAACAAAAAACAGAAAAAAAAGAAAAGGAAAATGAAGCTGAATGTTTTGGAAAAACTCAAAAAAGGTGGGTCATTTAAAAGCTGGGGGCTAGGTGAGGTGGCTCATGCCTGTAATATGTGCTTTGGGGGGCCCAGGCAGAAGGATTGCTTGAGGCCAGGGGCTCGAGACCAACCTGGGCAACAAGTGAGACCCTGTGTCTACAAAAAAAACTTTTTTAAATTGTAGTAAACTTTGAGTTAAAATGGATTGGAGTTAGAAAATCACAATTTTGCAATTATTACAGAAACAACAGATTCACACAAAACCATCAATCGATACTAAAATTAGTGGGTGAAAATCTGATGAAGAATAGGATAGTTGACTAGGTGCAATGGCTCATGCCTGTAATTCCACCACTTAGGGAGGTTGGGGCGGGAGAATCGCTTGAGCGCAGGAATTTGAGAATAGCCTGGGCAACATAGCCCAGGTCTAGTAGACCTTCTACTAGAAATGAAAACAATTGGCTGTGTGTGGTGGTGGGCATCTGTAGTCCCAGCTACTTGGGAGGCTGAGGTTGGAAAATTGCTTAAGTCTGGGAGGTCAAGGCTGCAGTGAGCTGTGATTGTGCCACTGCACTCAAGCCTGAGCAACAGAGTGACACCTTGTCAAAAAAAAAAAAAAAAAAAAAAAAGAATAGGATACTAGCATTTTTCCAAAGAATCTTACCAGAAATTATTGGTTACAAAAGAAGAATGGTAACTTGACAGTGAAGAAAACCAACACCTTAAGTGGTCAAAGTTCACATTACCAGTAATGGGACAAAATGACATCATGAGCCTCCCGATATGATGTACTGAGGACATAATGTCACTTATTCCTGCCAAAGATGTTTAAACTCAATCTAATCATGAGAAACATCAGAAAAATCCAAATTATGGAATATTCTACACAATGTCTTGCCTATACTATTACAAAAATGTCAATACTAGCCAGGCGTCTAATCCCAGCACTTTGGGAGGCAGAGGTGGGTGGATCACCTGAGGTTGGGAGTTCGAGACCAGCCTGAGCAACATGGAGAAACCCCGTCTCTACTAAAAATACCAAATTAGCTGGGCCGGGTGGCGCATGCCTGTAATTCTAGCTACTTGGGAGGCTAAGGCAGGAGAATCGCTTGAACCTGGACGGCGGAGATTGCGGTGAGCCACTGCACTCCAGCCTGGGCAACAAGAGCAAAACTCCGTCTCAAAAAAAAAAAAAAAAAAAAAAAAAAAAAAAAAAAAAAGGCAGTATCATGAAACGAAGGTGAAGGAACTATTCCAGATTAAAGGAGACTAAAGAGACATGCTCACTAAATGCAATGGTTGATCCTTAACTGGACCCTGGAAGGAAAAATTTTGCTCCAAAAGACATTAATGGACAGTCTGGGCAACATAGCGAGACCTCATCTCTTTTATTTTTAATTTTTAAGATGGAGTCTCTGTCACCCAGGTTGGAGTGCAATGGCGTGATCTTCGCTCACGGCAACCTCCATCTCCCAGGTTCAAGCAATCCTCCCAAGTCATCCTCCTGAGTAGCTAGCATTAGAGGCACCTGCCACCATGCCTGGCTAATTTTTGCATTTTTAGCAGAGACTAGGTTTCACCATGTTGGCCAGGCTGGGACCTCCTCTCTTAAAAAAAAAAAAAAAAGTTGCCCAGGTGTGATGGCTCATGCCTATAATTCCAGCACTTTGGGAGTCTGAGGTGGGAGAATCACTTGAGCCCAGGAGCTCAAGGCTGCAGTAAACCATGATCACCTCACTGCACTGAAGCCTGGGAGACAGAGTAAGACCTTGTCTTAAAAAAAAAAAAAAAAAGGCGGGGCGCAGTGGCTCACGCCTGTAATCGCAGCACTTTGGGAGGCCAAGGTGTGCAGATCACGAGGTCAGGAGATCGAGACCATCCTGGCTAACACAGTGAAACCCCCGTCTGTACTAAAAATACAAAAAATTAGCCAGACGTGCTGGCGGGCACCTGTAGTCCCAGCTACTCTGGAGGCTGAGGCAGGAGAATGGCCTGAACTCGGGAGGCAGAGCTTGCAGTGAGTTGAGATGACGCCACTGTACTCCAGCCTCAGCGACAGTGAGACACCATCTCAAAAAAAAAAAAAAGACATTTATGAAACAATTGGCAAAACTGAGAAATGCACTCTAGGTAATTATATAACAGCATTGTGTAAGTGCTAAGATTTGCTGAATTTGATACTTATATGGTGAGTTGTTGTTGGGAGATATAAGCTTATTTATTTAAAGGGAAAGAGATATAATATGAGCAACTTATTCTCAACTATCTGAGATAAAGTAGATACTATAGTAGAGACAAAGCAAAAAACAGAGTGGCAAAATTAACAATGAGTTAACTTGGGTAAAGGGTGTAGAGAAATTCTTTCTACAAGTCTTACACGTTTTCTGTAATTTTGAAGTTACATTAGCAAGAAAAGTTTTTTTTTT
>NW_016811706.1:1452708-1463520 GCF_001698545.2 Rhinopithecus bieti
CCACCTCGCCCGGCTAGTTTTTTGTATTTTTAGTAGAGACGAGGTTTCACCGTGTTACCCAGGATGGTCTCAATCTCCTGACCTCGTGATCCACCCGTCTCGGCCTCCCAAAGTGCTGGGATTACAGGCTTGAGCCACCGCGCCCGGCCAGCAAGAAAAGTTTTTAAAAATGGTAGATTGACCTTATTGGCTTTATTTCCTTTTCCTCCTAAATTTGCTAAAATGACATCGTCACCATCATAATCGCAATAATATTAATCTTCAAGGGCAAAAACAGTGGGCAAGGATATAAGAGCATATGAGATATTTCAGTAGAAATACCTTTTGGAAAATGCAAAGTGGACAGAGGGGTGGCAATTAACCTAACACAGTAAATAATGTTGTTACCTAAGTTTCTGTAGTGGAGAATACATCTAGAATTGAGCTAATTCATCTGAGAGGCCCAAAACTTAGAGTGTAATGGGTACCACAGATGGTAGGAGTAGGGAATAGGCTTGAGAACAGGAAGGGAGTCACTGAAACTGTCAGAGCATCTGGCTAAACCAGGCAAACTACCCTGCCCTGAAAATGGAATGTAAGATTTCTCTAGAGGACCTGAATCTAGGAGGCCTTGCACCCCTGGACAGGATTCACTGTGAAGGCTGGTAATATGGTTTGGATTTATGTCCCTATCCAAACCTCCTATCGAATTGTAATCTCCAGTGTTGGAGGAGGGACCTGGTGGAAGGTGATTAGATCATGGGGTCGGATTTCCCCCTTGCTGTTCTCGTGATAGTGAGTGAGTTCTCACAAGATCTAGTTGTTTGAAAGTGTATAGCACCAACCACCCACCCCTTCTCTCTTCTCTTTTTCTCCTACTCCAGCCACGTAGAACATGCCTGCTTCCCCTTCGCCTTCCACCATGATTGTAGGTTTCCTGAGGCTTCCCCTGCCATGCTTCTTGTACAGCCTGTAGAATGGAGACAATTAAATCTCTCTCTCTCTCTCTTTTTTTTTTTTTATAATTACTCAGTCTCAGGTAATTCTTTAAAGGAATGTGAGAACCAACTAATATAGCTGGCACAGAAAATCTGGTGATTAAGTTAAAAAAGTCAGGATCCTCAAAATTAAGACCCTCAATACCTTCTTCTGTCCTAGCCCCAGCATGCTAGTAGATAAGCATATAACCAATACCCAGAGAAGGAATAATAAGATTCTTCCCCAGAGAAATTGTAGAGAGCCAGAGGAAAGCTCTGGAATGAAGCCCATAATGGACAACTCCCTCCATCAGTTTCTAGTTAGCTTTTTTTGTTTCTTACTCTTAAATCAGAATGGAAAGCCAAGGATCACTAGTTATCTGAGGAGAGTAATCATTGAGAAAAACAAGATACCAAAATAAACTCCTAGGAAAAGGGCTCAGAGGGAAAAGAGTCGATGCAAGGAAAAGAACTTCAAATAAAGTATATATTCATGGACAAAAGAGAGAAAATGTAAAAAAGGAAAATCAGAGGACCAAAAATGGTCCTTGGAAATTAAAATATAATATAATAACCAATATAAAATGTTCTTATCTACTGCATGAAGAAAAAAAGCAGAAAAAAAAAGTTCTGATATGAAGGTGTGCTGGTTTTCACACATTTCCACAAATCCTTTGATAAACCTCCCCTCAAGAAGTAGAGCTTCTGCTTCCCTTGGGTATGGGCTGGATTTAGTAATTCTCTTCTAACAAATAGAAAAGGTAAAGTGACAGTCACTTCTGAGACTAAGTCATAAAAATGCATTTTGGCTCCCTTCCTTCTTTCTGATCACTTGCTCTGAAGAAAGTTAAGTGCCATGTAAGAATACTCAAACTGCTTATGGAGAGGCCCATATGGCGAGAAACTGGGGTGTCTTGTCAATACCCACAGAGAAACTGAGGTCACCAGATATCCTGGAAATGGCTCCTTCAGCTCCCACCCAATCTCCAACCCATTATATGGCTACAGCCCCTGCTGACATCCTGTCTGCAACCATGTGAGAGATCCTGAGCCAGAATTATCTAGATAAGTTGCTTCTGGATTAACAGAAACTGTAAAATAATATTTGCTATTATAAACCTGCATATTTTAGGGTAGTATGTTATACAGCAATAGCTAATTAACACGAGGTTGCAAGATAAAATTAAGGAAGCCTTCCAAAGAATAAATAGTAATAATAATAATGATGATAAAGAAAATTAAGCCAGACGTGTTGGCTCACGCCTGTAATCCCAGCACTTTGGGAGGCCAAAGTGGGCAGATTGCTTGAGCTTAGGAGTTCCAGATCATCCTGGGCAACACAGGGAGACTCCATTTCTACTAAAAAATACAAAAATTAGCCAGGCATTGTAGCCTGCACCTGTAGTCCCAGCTACTCAGGGAGGCTGAGCTGGGAACATTGCTTGAGCCTGGGAGGTTGAGGCTGCAGTAAGCCATGATTGTTCTACTGCACTCCAGCCTGGGTGACAGAGCAAGACCCTGTCTCAAAAATAGTAATTAATAATAATAATAATATCAAGATTAATGTTAGAAGATCAATTTGGGAGACTTTATAACTGACAAATGGTAGTTTAAAAAAGAAGAAAGAAAACAATAAATTAAAAATTAAAATAAAATTTCTCAGAAATGGAAAGCATAAATTTCCAGAATGAAAGAGCTCATGGAGTATTCAAAACAATGAATGAGAAAAGACTTACAATAAATTTCATCATTTTGAAATATCAGAATACTACAGAACAAAAAGAAAATCAAAAGTTTCCAGAGGCTGGGCAAAGTGGCTCACACCTGTAATCCTAGCACTTTGGGAGGCTGAGGCAAGTGGATTGCTTGATTGCAGGAGTTTGAGACCAGCATGGGCAACATGGAAAGACCCCATCTCTACAAAAAATATAAAAAGTTAGCCAGGTGTGTGCCTGTAGTTCCAGCTACTAAGGAGGCTGAGGTGGGATGATCGCTTGAGCACAGGAAGCAGAGATTGAGCACAGTGAGCCAAGATTGTGCCACTGCACTCCAGCATGGGCGACCCTATCTCAGAAAAAGCAAAAACAAAAAAAACTTCCAGAAAGAAAGAAATTAGTTACATACAAAGTAATATAACTGTAAGCTAGAGGACAATAAAAACAGCTTCAAAATTTTCAGAAAATGATTTTCAACCTAGAATTTCCTATCTTGGAAAACTGTCAATCAAGTGTGAGGGTATAGAATAAAGCCATTCTGGACTCATAAATATACCTCCTATGCATTCTTATAAAACTTCCTGGCATATTGCAGGAAACGGAGGGAGTAAGCCAAGAAAAAAAACATGGGATCCAGGAAACAGTGAATACTACCTTGGAGAGAGGCAAAAGCAAGTCCCAGGACAATAGTTATGCAACCGGATTTGAGAAAGAACAGTCTAGACTACAGTAGGATAGGCAGTTTGGGAAAAAATGGAACTGACAGATTGCTGTGTTTTGAACTAGTCTCGAACTCCTGACCTCAGGTAATCCACCCGCCTTGCCCTCCCAAAGTGCTGGGATTACAGGCGTGAGCCACGGTGCCCGGCCTGAGCCTCAGTTTTCTTACTGATAAAAAGGGAACAGTAATACCTACCTCACAGGAATGTTAGAGTATTAAATGAAATTAAGCATGTAGCGTGCTTAGTACAGTGCCTAGTATACTGCATAATAAGTAGTTGTTTATTATAAAGTGCCGGAGCCAACAAAAACATGGATTAATTAGAAACAGGCAGGTTGAAGTCCATATTTTGAGAGAGTAACTGGAGGGTGTAAAATTGGGGTGGAGGGGAAGTGAACACGGAGTAGGGGTGGCATATTTGATGTTCAATCTTCCCTCTAACCTGACATTCCACGGGTTTGGCCAAGCCTCCTGCCTCTGATTTTCTGCCACCAGAATGAGAAAACTTAGATAGCAGATGATATCAGGATACTTCTCTATCATTCCATAGAGGGCTCTGGTTTTTATAAAGTAAAATCTTCCACTTTGTCTAGCCTATAAAGAAATGATGCCCAGGCCTCTTTGGATCAGTAATAAGTCTTGTTCAACTGTGCTTAAGTAGCTAACTGGGTAGGACAACTGGTCAGCTGTATACTCAGTTTTTTCATGGTGAGGGAATTCTATCTAGTTGGAGTAGGTAGGATTGGAGCAGCCAGGAGAGACTTAGTCTTGGCCTGGAAAAAGGGAAATTTGTAGGTTTCCCAAAGAGTTTGTTTTTCTGAAAGAGGGTAGAGAAGAGCTCCTCTTTATTTGGAGATAAAAACAGTCCCATGGCATAATGCTGGGACCCAGTTGGGGTAGGAAGGGGAAGAATTGGTATAAGGATATTAAGGAGTCTCTAAGGTCCATCAGGGGTACCCTTTGTACAAATCTTACCTGGAAGCTGGATAGTAAAACAGAACTTCTTTGATGGAATTGCAGAGGACAGACAGTGACCAATAGAGGCCTATGTAAGATCGTTCTTTACAATCTTATTATTTTTTTCATACAGAGTCTTGCTCTGTCACCCAGGCTGGAGTGCAATGGCGCGATCTCGGCTCACAGCAACCTCTGCCTCCCTGGTTCCAGTGATTCTCCTGCCTCAGACTTCCGAGTAGCTGGGACTACAGGCGCATGCCCCTACACCCGGCCAATTTTTGTATTTTTAGTAGAGACGGGGTTTCGCTATGTTGGTTAGGCTGCTCTTGAACTCCTGACCTCATGATCTGCCTGCCTCAGCCTCTCAAAGTGCTGGGATTACAGGCGTCAGCCACTGTGCCCGGCCCACAATCTTAACTTTGTGCTTTTATACTTTCCCAGTCCCTTTTCCCCCACCCCAATACAACTTTTGCTTCAGCACTCACCTAAACTTAATTTCCTTCACATGTGTCCTCCATTCTACCTGGAATACTCTTCTCCTTCATATCTGTGCTTTTAAACAATTCATCTTTTTTTTTTTTTTTTTTTGAGATGGAGTCTGGCTCTGTTGCCAGGCTGAAGTGCAGTGGTGCGATTTCGGTTCACTGCAACCTCCGCCTCCTGGGTTCAAGCGATTCTCCTGCCTCAGCCTCCCAGGTAGCTGGGATTACAGGCGTGTGCCACCATGCCCAGCTCATTTTTTTTGTATTTTTAGTAGAGACGGGGTTTCATCATGTTGGCCAGGATGGTCTCGATCGCTTGACTTCATGATCTGCCCGCTTCAGCCTCTCAAAGTGCTGGGATTACAGGCGTAAGCTGCTGCACCCGGCAACAATTCATCTTTTAAGATGAAATCAATTGTTATATCTCCTGTAAAGCCTCCCCTAGCTTCCTGTTTTATAGTTATTCAAACTTACTTATTCATCCATTCACCCTACAAGTATTTATGAAACCTCTATTATGTGTGAGGCATGGCTAGGCATTTTGAATCTAATATAGATCTGCTCACTGCTTACTAAAAATTCAATGGCTCTCTATAAAGTTAAAATGCTTAGCATGGCTAACAGCATCTTCAATTATCTGGCCCCTTCCTAGTTTTCAATGTCTGCCTCCCAGCACCTCTCCATTTTACCCTTTATCTGTACCCACAAACTTGGAATTCACTTAATATACCAAAAACATGGACTTCACCCTGTGTAACAATGGTGGCGTATGAGGGTTCTCTCCTTAGCGGTACTCGTTGCACTCCTCCACGCCTATCATCGATATGTCTTTCGAGTGCCCAGGAGAACGCTTTGAACCCGGGAGACGGAGTCGCAGTGAGCCAAGATCCACGAAGCTTCGACTCTACTAGCCATTATAACCTCATGGTTCCTCCCACCTCTTAGCACGCTGCGCTGTGGCTCGTATTTCTTTGTAGTGAACTCCAATCATCCTTTAACACCGGGTTCTGGAAGCATTTCCTGTGTGAAGTCTTCTCTGAAGGATTCCCCCACCCTCCACCCCCTGTTCTTATTCCAAATCCAATAGTATCAGGTACTTCCTTCTTAGTGGCTCTAGAACATTCCATATTTAATGTAATCATACAACATATTGCAATTTTTGTTTGCATACTTATCTTTCTCATCAGATAGTCGCTTTATAGCAGAGGTCTTAACCCTAGTCACCAACATAATCCCTGGAACATAAAGCCTGGTGCTTAACAAATGTTGGTTAAATGAGCAAATGAATGACTAAGAATATACTTATTTGGTTGAACAAATTATGTGTCTTTTTTTTTTTGAGATGGTTTCACTCTGTTGCCCAGGCTGGAGTACAGTGGTGTGATCATGGCTCACTTCATCCTTGACCTCCTGGGCTCAAGTGATTCTCCTACTTCAGCCTCCCAAGTAGCTAGGACCACAGGCATGCACTGCCACACCCAGCTAATTTGTGTAACTTTTCGTAGAGATGTGGTCTCACTATGTTACCCAGGCTGGTCTCGAACTCCCAGACTCAAGCAATGCTTAGCCTCCCAAAGTGCTGGGATTGCATGTGAGCCACCACACCTGGCCCAAATCGTGTGTCTTAATAAAGATATTAAATGACAGGAGAGCAAATCTGAAAGGACATTGTCCCTATTCCACAATTTTTTTTTTTTTTTGAGACAGAGCCTCGCTCTGTCACCCAGGTTGGAAGGCAATGGCACGACCTCAGCTCACTGCAACCTCCACCTCCTGGGTTCAAGCGGTTCTCCTGCCTCAGCCTCCTGAGTAGCTGGGATTACAGGCACGCGCCACCATGCCCAGCCAATTTTTGTATTTTTAGTAGAGATGGACTTTCACCATGTTGGCCAGGCTGGTCTCGAACTCCTGACCTTGTGATTCACCCACCTCGGCCTCCCAAAGTGCTGGGATTACAGGTGTGAGCCACCACGCCTGGCCCTATTCCACAATTTTAACTAGCGTAACTGTTGGTCTCGGAGGATAAATCTCTAACGTCAGGTAGGAAAATAAATAGCTAGGAAGTGGCTATGAAGCATCTAGGAAAAGAAATGGCCCTTCTAACCCTCTACCCTATATTCCCCTTACTTGTTTCTTCAGTTGCGTTCCTTTTCTTGTTCCGAAAGGAATTTTGATATCCCAATAGATACAAGTTGAAGAAGGCCATCTCAGATCCTCCCTGGCCTCTTCTGGAATGTCCAGGTTGGGGCACTGGACTCTGTGTCTGGTAACCATGGTAATGTCCTAAGAATTACCACAACTGACACTCCCTTTGTCTAATGAGGCACAGGATTTATAGGTCCACAGTGGAGCTGGAGTGGGAGTGGGCTAAATAACTTCAGGAAAATGGAGAAATCAATTGTCAGTACACCATTTTTTTTTTTTTTTTGAGACAGAGTCTCACTCTGTTGCCCAGGCTGGAGTACAGTGGCACAGTCTTGGCTCACTGCAAGCTCCGCCTCCCAGGTTCACGCCATTCTCCTGCCTTAGTCTCCTGAGTAGCTGGGACTACAGGCGCCCGCCACCACGCCCTGCTAATTTTTTGTATTTTTAGTAGAGACTGGGTTTTACCGTGTTAGCCAGGATGGTCTCGGTCTCCTGACCTCGTGATCCACCCACCTCAGACTCCCAAAGTGCTGGGACTACAGGAGTGAGCCACTGCGCCTGGCCTGTCAGTATACCTTTTCTTGACCTAGTCTTCCACTGTAAGCTTCAGAAGGCAGTGAGTAGAAAGAGCACTGACCTGGGCTCATATCTTAGTTATGCCATATTCTAGGTGTCTGACTTTGAATAGATTAACTAAGCCTCCATTTTAAATTTTAAATAAAAAAAATGGCAATGACAGTATCTGATAGTTACAAGAATCAAATGAGATAATACATGCATATTTCCTTAGAACAGTGTTCAGCACATAATGGAAACTTAAATCTTTTTTTTTTTTTAAGAGTCTCCCTCTGTTGCCCAGGCTGAAGTGCAATGGCGTTGTCTTGGCTCACTGCAACCTCTGCCTCCTGGGTTTCAAGAGATTCTCATGCCTCAGCCTTCCGAGTAGCTGGGATTACAGGGGCGTGCCACCACACCTGGCTAATTTTTATATTTTTACTAGAGACAGAGTTGACCAGTCTGGTCTCAAACTGCTGACCTCAAGTGATCTGCCCTCCTTGGCCTCCCAAAGTGCTGTGACTACAGGTGTGAGTCACCACACCTGTATTTAAATGTTTAAATGTTAATAGTTATTCAGTCTTATATTCAGGAAAAAAAAGAAATCTGAATAGGATACTTTCAATGAGTCTTTGTTTCAGCAGTGGTGTGCCAATCCATAGTGAATTTTGAAAGCTTGTTAAATTTTCATTAATTTTGTGAAGTGGTTATTAAACAAGGCATTATTAAAAGTTACATTAACTAAACTTACAATTGAATAAGTTATATTAAAAATAAAGGTAGTACACCAGGCATGGTGTCTCACACCTGTAATCCCACCACTTTAGAAGGCCGAGACAGATGGATCTTTTGAGCTCACAAGTTTGAAATCAGGCTGGGCAAACCCCGTCTCTACAAAAAAATAAAACCTACAGAAATTAGGTGTGGTATGTGACTGTAGTCCCAGCTACTTGGGAGGCTGAGGTGGGATTACAGGTGGTGGAGGTTGCAGTGAGCTGAGATTGTGCCATTGCACTCCAGACTGGCGATAGAGCCAGATCTTGTCATAAAATAAAATAAAATAAAATAAAAGTAGTAAATATTAACAACTCATCTCTTCCTGATTATTTTACTCTTATCTGTGCTCATGAGTTTACTTCCACTGCATCTGGGTATTCCACTCTTTTTTCATTCATTTTTCTCTTTGCTTTTCAGTTTGGGAAGTTTCCTATTGACATATTTTCAAGCTCACTGATTTTTTTCCTTTGTCAGGTCCAGTCTACTGATGAGCCCACCAAAGGCATTCTTCATTTCTGTTACAGTATTTTTTTATTTCTAGCATTTCCTTTTGATTCTTTATAGAGTTTTCATCTATAGGTTTTGTGTTTATATGGCTAGGAATTAGGTTGTGTTTACTGTTTGCTATAGCTGGTGTCCTTGTTTTGAATGTTGTCCTCTTTTTCCATTAGCGTCCTTAACATATTAATAGTTATTTAAAAATCTCACTCTGATAATTCCAAAATTTCTGCCATATGTGAGTCTGGTTCTGATGCTTGATTTGTCTTTTTTGAGATGGAGTCTCACTCTGTCACCCAGGCTGGAGTGTAGGGGCACGATCTCAGCTCACTGCAACCTCCGCCTCCTGGGTTCAAGCAATTCTTTTGCCTCAGCCCCCTGAGTAGCTGGGATTACAGGTGCCCACCACCTTGCCTAGCTAATTTTTGTATTTTTAGTAGAGACAGGGTTTTGCCATGTTGGCCAGGCTGATCTCAAACTCCTGACCTCAGGTGATCCGCCCACCTCAGCCTCCCACAATACTGGGATTACAGGCGTAAGCCATTGCTTCTGGCTTGCTTTGTCTTTCTAGATTACATATATATGTATATGTGTGTATATAAATGTGTGTGTGTATATATATATTTTGTTTACATTTTAGCATCCCATATAATTGTTTTAAGTTGGACATTATGTATTGGGTAAGGGTAAGGTTTTGTGTTTATATGGCTAGGAATTAGGTTGTGTTTACTGTTTGCTATAGCTGGTGTCCTTGTTTTTGCCTCCCTTGGTCTTCAACTTTCCTTAGAGACTCTTCCTGAAATAGGCTCTGGGCCTTGCAGTTTTTTCCGTTGTAATCCCATTATTAAACAGGAGCCCTATTAAGGTGGATGGGGGAAAGAATTCCATAATTCTATTATTAGGTCTGTCTTTTATTGCACGTGTGACCTTCACAACTGTCTCATTTTTAGAGGAGGCTTCTGTTGGGTATATCCCTTCTCCCGCATTGGTTAGGCTCTGTTCAACAGTTTCCCTTGAAGGCAGGCCTTTGTTAAGGAGCATAGAATGCTCTGGGTGTATTTCAAAATGGCTAACTTCTCTCTCTCCCTGTTGGAAGCAAAACTTACAAAAATGTGGGGGACTCCTTAACACTGGGTCCCTAGGAGTTTAAAAAAAAATCTCAAGCTAGTCCATGTTCAGTCTCCAGCAATTAATCACTTGCCCTATAAGTATTTCTACCAGTTGCTGGTTCCAGTAGTAGTTTTTCCTCCAAGTAAGTCATAATTCTCTGTTCCACCTATTTTAAGTCCAAATGTCTCTCCAGATTTTGGGGTGATGGTTTGCCCTGGGACCTCGATTCTCTGAAGGGTCTAAGAAGGGTTGTTAAGTTTCAGTTTGTTTGGCTTTTTCCTTCTTGTGAAAATGGGAGTGATGACTTCCAAGCTCTTTACCTGTCAGACTGAAAACTGGAACGCCCTATCTATTTTATCTGTCTGGAGAAAATACTATGTGATGGTGTGTGCCTCTTTTCCCAATTTTATGATCAGTGATGTCATATGGGCATATTGAAATCAAGCATGGTGGGAGGATTTATATCACAAACATTGGCAAATGTTACAAACAAAGCTTGATTTATTCATTTAGTTGATTGTCTGAACTTAAGAAAGTGATAGAGAAAATGTTAATAATTCAGATTAAGTTTTAAAGCCTGTATCATGTCTGGCTGGGCATGGCTGCTTACGCCTGTAATCCCTGCACTTTGGGAGGCCAAGGTGGTTGGATCACCTGAGGCCAGGAATTCAAGACCACCCTGGGCAACATGGTGAAACACCATCTCTACTAAAAACACAAAAATTGGCCGGGTGTGTTGGTATAGGCCTGTAATGCCAGCTACTCAGAAGGCTGAGGCAGGAGAATCGCTTGAGTCTAGGAAGTGAGGTTGCAGGGAACTGAGATTGTGCCACTGCACTGCAGCCTGGGTGACAGAGCGAGAGTATGTCTCAGGAAAAAAAAAAAAAAAAAAAAAA
>NW_016811706.1:1463833-1474292 GCF_001698545.2 Rhinopithecus bieti
AAAAAAAAAAAAAAAAAAAAAAGCATATCATGTCTAAAGCCATTACATTGTTACATTGTTGCTAGCACAAAACTTTGACATATTGTTCCACTATTTTTTTTTTTTTTTTTGAGGCAGAGTCTCGCTCTGTCGCCCGGACTGAAGTGCAGTGGCCGGATCTCAGCTCACTGCAAGCTCCGCCTCCCGGGTTTACACCATTCTCCTGCCTCAGCCTCCCGAGTAGCTGGGGCGGCCTGCCACCTCGCCCGGCTAGTTTTTGTATTTTAGTAGAGAGGGGTTTCACTGTGTTAGCCAGGATGGTCTCGATCTCCTGACCTCGTGATCCGCCCGTCTCAGCCTCCCAAAGTGCTGGGATTACAGGCTTGAGCCACCGCGCCCGGCCTGTTCCACTATTTAAAAGTTATTATCTAGTTGGGCGTGGTGGCATGTGCCTGTTGTCCTAGATATTTGGGAGGCTGAGGTTGGAGGACCACTTGAGCCTAGGAGTTTGAATCCAGCCTGGGCAACATAGCAAGCTCCCATCTCTAAAAACAAAAAGAGGGGCACAAATTCTTAGGACCTTCGGAAGCTGTTTCACAGAAAAAATAAAATTTAAAATAATAAAACAAAACCCTGGCCAGGCGTGGTGGCTCACACCTGTAATCCCAGCACTTTGGGAGGCTGAGGCAGGTGGATCACCTAAGGTGGGGAGTTCGAGACCAGCCTGACCAACATGGAGAAACCCTGTCTCTACTAAAAATACAAAATTAGCTGAGCATGGTGGCACATGCTTGTAATCCCAGCTACTCAGGAGTCTGAGGCAGGATAATCACTTGAACCCGGGAGGCGGAGGTTGCAGTGAGCCAAGATGGCACCATTGCACTCCAGCCTGGGCAACAAGAGCAAAACTCTGTCCAACAACAACAAAACAAACAAACAAACAAACCCAAAACACCATGAAATATGGTAGAATCCTATACCCAGAACAAGACTAGTCTCTAGTAAACAGGAGGAGTAGCCCTATAGGTATGGCTTATAAGAAATGGAGTAATATTTACATTTTGTAAAAAAGGAAAATTCCTCTGGTTTAAGATTTTGTCAATTGTTCTTTAAGGGTAATATATGCCCTAAAAAGTGGCATACTTAACCAAGATAGCAAACTCAATATGGAGTCATTAATCCAACAGATTAAGTGGAGAACCAAGCACAGGTCAGAAAATTGGACAAGAGGAATCTGGAAGAAATGATCTTGGCTGTTGATATGGTTTGGTTCTGTGTCCCCACCCAAATCTCATCTGGAATTGTAACTCCCACAATTCCCACATGTCATGGGAGGAATCTGGTGGAAGGCGATTGAATTATGGGGCAGGTCTTTCCTGCACTGCTATCACGATAGTTAATGAATCTCACGAGATCTGATGGTTTTAAAAAAATGAGAGTTTGCCTGCACAAGCTCTCTCTTTGCCTGCCACCATCCACTTAAGATGTGACTTGCTCCTCCTTGCCTTCTGCCACGGTTGTGAGGCTTCCCAGTTACGTGGAATTGTGAGTTCTCCATTAAACTTCTTTCCTTTGTAAATTGCCCAGCCTCCGGTGTGTCTTATCAGCAGTGTGAAAATGGACTAATACAGTAAATTGGTGCCAGGAGTGGGGTGTTGCTGAAAAGATACCACAAAATGTGGAAGCAACTTTGGAACTGGGTAACAGGCAGAAGTTGGAACAGTTTAGAGGGCTCAGAAGAAGATAGGAAAATGTGGGAAACTTTCAAACTTCCTAGAGAATTGCTGAAAGGCTTTGACCAAAAGCCTGATAGTGATATAGACAATAAGGTCCAGGCCGAGGTGGTGTCAGATGGATATGAGGAACTTGCTGGGAACTGGAGCAAAGGTGACTCTTGTTATATTTTAGCAAACAGACTGGCAGCATTTTGCCCGTCCTAGAGATTTGTGGAATTTTGAACTTTAGAGAGATGATTTAGGGTATCTGGCAGAAGAAATTTCTAACCAGCAAAGCATTCAAGAGGTGACTTGGGTGCTGTTAAAGGCATTCAGTTTTATAAGGGAAGCAGAACATAAATGTTTGAAAAATTTGCAGCCTGATGTGATAGAAAAGAAAAACGCATTTTCTGAGGAAATCTGCATAACTAAAGAGGAGCTGAACATTAATACCCAAGACAATGGGGAAAATGTCTCCAGGGCATGTCAGAGGACTTCATGGCAGCCCCTCCCATCACAGGCCCAGAGGTCTAGGAGAAAACAGTTTCGTGGGCCAGGCCCAGGGTCCCCATGTGTGCTGCGTGCAGCCTAGGGAGTTGGTGCCCTGCATCCCAGCCATTCCAGTCATGGCTGAAAGGGGCCAACACAGAGCTTGGGCTGTGATTTCAGAGATGCAAGCCCCAAGCCTTGGCAGCTTCCACATGGTGTTGAGCCTGCGAGTGCACAGAACTGGGGTTTGGGAACCTCTGCCTAGATTTCAGAGGATGTATGGAAACACCTGGATGTCCAGGCAGAAGTTTGCTGCAGGGGCAGGGCACTCATGGAGAACCTCTACTAGGGCAGTGTGGAAGGGAAATGTGGGGTTGGAGCCCCCACACAGAATCCCTACTGGGCCACTGCCTCATGGAACTGTGAGAAGAGGGCCATGGTCCTCCAGATCCCAGCATGGTAGCTCCATTAACAGCTTGCACTGTTTACCTGGAAAAGCCACAAACAGTCAATACCAGCCTGGAAAGGGAGATGGGAGGGAGGCTGTACCCTGCAAAGCCACAGGGGTGGAGATGCCCAAGACCATGGGAACCCACCTCTTGGATCAGTGTGACCTGGATGTGAGACATGGAGTCAAAGGAGATCATCTTGGAGCTTTAAGATTTGACTGCCCTGCTGGATTCTGGACTTGCATGGGGCCTGTAGCCCCTTTGTTTTGGCCAATTTCTCCCATTTGGAATGGCTGTATTTACCTAATGCCTGTACCGCCATTGTATCTAAGAAGTAATTAACTTGCTTTTGATTTTACAGGCTAATAAGTAGAAGGGACTTGCTTGTCTCGGATGAGACTTTGGACTATGGACTTCTGAGTTAATGCTGAAACGAGTTGAGACTTTGGGGGACTGTGGGGAAGGCATGACTGTATTTTGAAATGTGAGGACATCAGATTTGAGAGGGGCCGGGGCAGAATGATATGGTTTGGCACTGTGTCACTACCCAAATCTCATCTTGAGTTGTAACTCCCACAATTTCCACATATGGTAGGAGGAACCCGGTGGGAGGTGACTGAATTATGGGGCAGGTCTTTCCTGCACTGTTATCACAATAGTGAATGAGTCTCCTGAGATCTGACGGTTTTTAAAAAAATGGGAGTTTGCCTACACAAGCTCTCTCTTTGCCTGCCGTCATCCAGGTAAGATGTGACTTGCTCCTTGCCTTCTGCCATGATTGTGAGGCTTCCCCAGCCACGTGGAACTGTGAGTTCTCCATTGAACTTCTTTCCTTTGTAAATTGCCCAGTCTTGGGTATGTCTTTATCAGCAGCATGAAAATGGACTAACACAGCTGTTTAAAAGAAAACACACATGACTACATAACTGAAAAAGTGCTTATTCTACTAAAAAATCTATTTTATAAGTGTTTATTCTGTTAATAGTAAAGAGTCTGTGAGGGAAGAAGTTTGAAATCCTAAGTTATTTTACCTTATAACCAGAAGTAAGTCATTTAAATCTTCCTGAACCTCAATTTCTCCAGGGTAAAATGGAGCTAGTACTAACTACAGGCAGTATATGGCAGAGGTGACCTGAAATGGAAAGAAACACGTCTGAGAATGAATGACAATCAAACATAGTAAAGTCACCCATGCCCAGAAATGACAAAACCCAAAATATTATCAAAGCAAGACACAGGATTCTAACATTATCCAAATCTATCTAAAATTACCCACATTTAATCAAGGTAAACTGAACGTGGTTCCAGAAAAGCAGGAAGTGAATGGGAATTGCGTGAATGGGAAGACCAACGGAATTAGATTTAAGAATTAGATTTAAGATCTACGCTTATTAGTGGTGTAGTGAGGGCAAACTCCCAGAGCCTCAGTTTCTGTATTGTGGGTGTTTTGCACATTTATCTGACAAAGATTTATGGACTATTTACTAGGGCCAGGACTTTACAAGGTAGGTGCCATACAAAAATGAAGGCATTGCTCTTGCCTTCAATTTCAATACAATGTAACAAATATTATAACATTAAGGGCTACTGAATATTTTCTAAGTATTGGGTACTATTATAAATACTTTTTACTCATTAAATCTTTACTCCCTTTCACAATCTAAAACATAGGTATTATCACAGAAAAGAGGCATAGAGAGGTTAACTATCTTGCCAGCACCAAACAGTTACCAGATGCTGGAGCTGGGATATATCCTGGTTTTTTTTTGAGAAGGAGTCTTGCACTGTCGCCCAAGCTGGAGTGCAGTGGTGAGATTTAGGCTCACTGCAACCTCCTCCTGGGTTCAAATGATTCTCCTGCCTCAGCCTCCCGAGTAGCTGGGATTACAGGCGTGCACCACAACACTTGGCTACTTTTTGTATTTTCAGTAGAGACGAGGGTTCACCATGTTGGCCAGGCTGGTCTCGAACTCCGGACTTCAGGTGATCCGCCCGCCTTGGCCTCCCAAACTGCTGGGATTACAGGCGTGAGCCACCGCGCCCGGCAAAGGAACTGGGAAATATCTTGACAGAGGGCAGGAACTTGCTAATCTGTGCAAGTGAGGGGTAGCGGTGGAGGCTTTTCACATTCAAGGGGCAGTTTTAGTTCACCCATTAGCAAACGTACTTAAAAATTACCTCTTAAGAGTTCTGCTGAATAAATGAAACAGTATATTTAAGTCAGTATTGTGCATGGGACATGTAAGCTCTTAATGTTATTAATTTCATTTTATTCCTTTAAGTTGGATCACTGCGGCGAAACGTGAGAATGTTTTCATGAATTTGGCTACACATTAAAGCGACCTCTCCAAATGGGTTGTCGTATTTTACATTGCTACCAACAATGTAACAGCCTTCTAGTTGCTTTATGTTCCGATATCCGAAAGCGCCCCACCATTTGATTCTGTTTTTCAGTTTCTGACAGCCTCACCTACTTTCACTTTCAAGTTCATCTGCCCCATTTTTATTTATTTATTTTTTAGACGGAGTCTCGCTTTGTCACCCAGGCTGGAGGTTGGGGTGCAGTGGCGCGATCTTGGCTCACTGCGACCTCCGTCTCCCGGGTTCAAGCGATTCTCCTGCCTCAGCTTCCCGAGTAGCTGGGACTACAGGCTCACGCCACCACGCCGGGCTAATTTTGTATTTTCAGTAGAGACGGGGTTTCGCCATATTGGCCAGGCTGGTCTCGAACTCCCGCTGATCCGCCCGCTTCGGGCTCCCAAAGTGCTGAGATTACCGACGTGAACCACCGCGCCCGGTCCACCTGCCCCATTTTATATCACCATTGCAGTCACAAACTAAGTTCTCGTTAAGAACCGCCAAGCGGCGCGTGGGCGGGCGCCTCATACCACTATAATTGTGACCTCACAGCCTAACCCCCGGCGCCAACGCTCAATCCGCTTCTCGCGGGAAGATACATGGTTTTTTTTTTTTAAGCGAGAACTTCTAAGCCCACTCCACCTCCCAAGGGTCACGTGACGCGCCTGCGTCCTCGCCTCAAGGTTTTTTCTCGTCGCATATTGGCTGTTAACTCGGCTACGAGGTGTCGCGAGGTGCACTCCGGAAGTAGGTCCTTTGACTTTTGCTTTCTTTACGGAAGAGAGTCACAACCCGGCGGTCGACGCCTAGCGGAAGTTCGTCAAGTCGCAGTTGCCCCCGCACAGCGGATGTGGGTCGCCTCTTAGGTGACGCTAGGAAGTGCTTGCAGCCTCCGCCGCTGCCTTCTGGTTGAAGCACTATGGAGGGAGACAGGAAGAACAACAACAAACGGTGGTATTTCACTCGAGAACAGCTGGAAAATAGCCCATCCCGTCGATTTGGTGTGGACCCAGATAAAGAACTTTCTTATCGCCAGCAGGCGGCCAATCTGCTCCAGGACATGGGGCAGCGTCTTAACGTGTATCCTTGCGGCCTAGGCCTTCGGCCTTCGAGTTGGTCCCGCCATGCTCTGGCGTCTAGGTCTCAGGCTCTGGTGGGGGACGAAAGTGGGGAAGAAGGTGGGCAGAAGCTGGATGTCTAGTTGGGGGAGCCCACGATGGGGCGGGCTGAAACTCAGTTCGCGCTAGGGAAGCGAGGCGGAGTTGATTTGCCGCTCGCTCACCCGTGCCACCAACCTTGCTGGGAATTCGTACCCTTCCCGGCTTTGTGTTTTAACCGGCCCTTCCAAGTCTCTCTTCATTGTGTTCTAATCTGCTCTGGTGACGTTAAGTTTCTCATTTTCCGCTGTGCCCTAGGGGTCTGGGTCTGGCAGAGGTTTCTCTGTTGAGGGCTGCCTCCCAAACCTAGTGTGTAAATTTCGAGAAATTCAGTACCTGAAAGTCTTATAAAGGGTGGACTAGAATTAATGCCTCAGCCTTGGTCCCAAATCCATTCCTCATCTGCTAGCTATTTAAATGACCTGTCAAATTCTTGGTCGTCTTGTCTATAAAATGGGATGATACCTCTTGTGTTTGATTCTGTGTCCACGCTTTGCATTCAGATGCTCAATTAGTAGCTGCTGTTTTATAGAATTTCAGAGGAAAGATGTTAGTTTACGTTTGTAGGGGATACCCACGAATCTAATGTTTTAAATCCTTTACAAAATACTGGGTCCTTAAGTTACTTAGAGTGGTGGTGTGTACTTCATTTTCTTTCTATTCAAAAATGAGGTAACGGCCGGGTGCAGTGGCTCACACCTGTAATCTCTGCACTTCTGGGAGGCCGAGGCGGGTGGATCACCTGAGGTCAGGAGTTCGAGACCAGACTGGCCAACATAATTAAACCCCTGTTTCTATTAAAAATACAAAAAATTACCCAGGCTTAGAGGCGGGCAGCTGTAATCCCAGCTAGTCAGGAGGCTGAGGCAGGAGAATCGCTTGAACCCGGGAGGCAGAGGTTGCAGTGAGCCGAGATCGCGCCACTGCTCTCCAGCTTGGGCAACAATAGTGAAACTCTGTCTCAGAAAAAAAAAAATTTTAAAAAAATGAGGTATCCTCTCCCACATATTTTTGTTTGTCAGGAAATACACTTATTTTGTGGTGGAGAAAACTAGTATAGTTTTAAAGTTCTTTCCACTCTGTGTGTGAAAATTTTCTTGGGTGCAGCTTCTATTTAAATGTGTGGCTGACAGTAATGTTTGTATCTTAAGGGTGTGTTCATCTCAAAATGGGTGTCTTTTATCGCCAGTTTGTTTCCTGCTGATGTCCAGGTGTGTTTCCTAAGCATCCTATCAGTATGCAGTAAATCTTTTTGTTCGAAATTCTATTTCAGCGTATCCTTAAAACGCTTTTCTTTTTGTATGTGTGTTGTCATTAAGGTTGTCAGCCAGGCGCGGTGGCTCGCACCTGTAATACCAGCACTTTGGGAGGCCCCGGCGGGTCGATCACTTGAGGCCAGGAGTTCAAGACCAGCCTGGCCATAATGGTGAAACCCCGTCCCTACTAAAAATACAAAAATTAGTCATGTTTGGTGATGGGTGCCTATAATCTTAGCAACTGGGGAAGCTGAGGCAGGAGAATCACTTGAATTTGGGAGGCAGAGGTTTCAGTGAGCCAAGATGGTGCCAGTGCACTCCATCCTGGGCGACAGAGCGAGACTCTGCCCCCTCAAAAAAAGGCTGTTGTAATTTGGGACTGCATCATCTCTCTACCCCATATTGTCTGCTGAAGTTTTTAGAAGTAAGGCATTTACAAGTTTTTTCTTCTTCAGTTAATGAATTTATCAGATCATTTCAGATGTTTCCTGTCCCGTGGATCACCACATGAGAAGGCTTGGTTACCAGAGAGAAGTGGAACTGAAAATAGTTTAGGCCGGGTGTGGTGACTCACACCTGTAATCCCAGCACTTTGGGAGACTGAGGCGGGCGGATCACTTGAGGTCAGGAGTTCGACACCAGCGTGGCCAAAAAGGTGAAACCACATCTCTACTAAAAATACAAAAATTAGCCAGGCATGGTGGCCCAGCCCGTAGTCCCAGCTACTTGGGAGGCTGAGGCAGGAGAATTGCTTGATCCCAGGAGGCGAAGGTTTCAGTGAGCTGAGGTTGTGCCACTGCACTCAGCCTGGGCGACAGAATGAGACTCCGTCTGAAAAAAAAAAAAAAGAAAATAATTTAGTTGATGGAGCAGGTGAGAGAGGTAGATGGAGCAGGTGAGAGAGGTAGTGGAGACATACCTATGGGTCAGATCAGGGTGGGCGCTGTAAATCATATTAGATTATAGATACCTGCCACCATGCCTGGGTAATTTTTGTGTTTTTAGTCAAGGAGGGGTTTCGCCATGTTGCCCAAACTGGTCTCAAACTCCTGACCTCAGGTGATCCACTTGCCTCTGCCCCTACCCAAAGCCCTAGGATTACAGGTGTGAACCACCGTGCCCAGCCAGGCCTTATAAATTGTTCTTTTTTTTTTTTTGGAGAGCAGTTTTGTTCTTGTTGCCCAGGCTGGAGTGCAATGGCATGATCCTTGCTCTCCACAACCTCCGCCTCCCAGTTCAAGTGATTCTCCTGCCTCAGCCTCCGGAGTAGCTGGGATTACAGGCATGCCCCACCACGCCCAGCTAATTTTGTATTTTTAGTAGAGACGCGATTTCTCCGTGTTGGTCAGGCTGGTCTCGAACTCCCGACCTCAGGTGACCTGCACCCCCTTCGGCTTCCCAAAGTGTTGAGATTACAGGAGCGAGCCACCACACCTGGCCGCTTTATATAGTTTTTTAAAAACTCTGTCTAGATCCATGCATCCTGATATGTTTGTTTATTCATTCAGTACATTTATATTAAATATTTGTTATGTGTAAGCCATTGTAATAAGTGTCAGTTGGCAATTAGTAATTTGGTGAAAGAAAACAAACATATTCTTTGATTTGGAGAGATAAGTATGATTTTCATTTAGTAGCATCTACTTGCTTGGCCATTTCATCCTTTTGGGAGGGAGATAGAGGTTGTCTTTTCCAGAATTATACCTGCCTGTTTTTTGGATCTTAACTTGAACTCTTCAGCTCACAATTGACTATCAACACTGCTATAGTATACATGCATCGATTCTACATGATTCAGTCCTTCACACAGTTTCCTGGAAATGTAAGTATAATTTTTTTTTTTTTAAATGGCGTAATCCTTTTGTGATTGATTCCAACTACCTATTCCATTTGTGGTTGGTCTTTGCTACTGAACTGTGACTTGACCTGTAGAATTTAGGGTTGATCACTTTCATTATGTGCTGTGTTGCTGTTCTGAATCCAGCTTTTCAGTTTTCCTGTTAAGTATCTACTTGTCTATTGGATTTAGTACATCCATGTCGATTCTCTAAAGTAGATTAGGCCGGGTGCAGTGGCTCACAACTGTAATCCCACACTTTGAGAGATGGAGATGGGAGGATCACTTGAGCCCAGGAGTTCAAAACCAGCCTGGGCAACATAATGAGACCTCATTTCTACAAAATATCAAAACAAAAACAAAAACCAAGTAGCTGGGTGTGGTGGTATGCATCTGTGGTCTCAGCTACTCCAGAGGCTGGCAAGAGGATTGCTTGAACTCAGGGAGTTGAGGATGCAGTGAGCCAAGATCGAGTCACTGCACTCCAGCCTGGGCATCAGAGTGAGACCCTGTCCCCAAAAAATCCCCCCAAAAACAGATTATCAGACATCTAAAGTCAACATTTTGAGGTTGGAGGAGTAACATTAAAGGGGAAATCATGTGTAATTTAGGTATAGCTTTCTTTTTCTTGCTGGGGCAGGGAGACAGGCAGGGTCTTGCCCTGTTGTCCATGGTGGAGTGCAGTGGTTTGATTACAGTTCATTGCAGCCTTAACCTTCTGGTCTCAAGCAGTCCTCCTGCCTTAGCCTCCCAAGTAACTGGGACCACAGGCCTGCCACCATCCCTGGCAATTAAAAAAATTTTTTTTGTGGAGATGGGGTCTCCCTATCCCTATGTTGCCCAGCCTGGTCTCAAACTCCAGGGCTCAAGGGATCCTTCTGCCTCCGCCTTCTAAAATGTTGGGATTACAGGCATAAGCCGCCATTCCTGGTGTTAATTTTGAAGTAGTTTATAAAATATGGTCACAGCAGAAGAAGTAAATGTAAGTTACTTAGATTTTCTAAAAGCCTTTGATAAAATTGCAGTCAGCAGTTGGAGGGGAAGGTACATTATGTAATAATAACTGGGAAAATGACTTTTAAGAACATGAAAAATAGGTTATGCATGGTGTCTCATTCTTATGTATAATCACAGCACTCTGGGAGGTCCAGGTGGGAGGATCGATTGAGCCCAGGAGTTTGAGACCAGCCTGGGCAACATGGTGAGACCCCGTTTCTAC
>NW_016811706.1:1476787-1484980 GCF_001698545.2 Rhinopithecus bieti
TCTCACTCTTTTGCCCAGGCTGGAGTGCAGTGGCGCAATCTCGGCTCATTGCAAGCTCCACCCCCTGGGTTCACACCATTCTCTTGCCTCAGCCTCCTGAGTGGCTGGGACTACAGGTGCCTACCACCGTGCCTGACTAATTTTTTGTATTTTTAGTAGAGACGGGGTTTCACCATATTAGCCAGGATGGTCTCGATCTCCTGACCTTGTGATCCTCCCGTCTCGGCCTCCCAAAGTGCTGGGATTACAGGCCTGAGCCACCGCGCCTGGCCTCAAACATTTTATATATATTTATTTTTTAGAGACAGGAGATCTCGTTCTGTTGCCCAGTCTGGTTTCAAATTCCTGGCCTCAAGCTGTTCTCCCACCTCAGTCTCCCAAAGTGCTGGGATTGCAGGCATGGGCCACTGCGCCTGGCTAGTATAGGGATATTCTTTTGAATGTCATGACCTTTTTCAAAATCCATTGATTAATATGAAGTTGTTGATCCTTTTTAGAGGATTGATTTTAGGCACATTTTGGAATCAACATTCTAGATTTAATATCATCTTTTAACATGCTAATTCTAAATTTAGCTGTGATGAATCCAAATTTAAATGTGAGAGGACTTAATACATTAAGTGTGGTCTAATAATAAATGTGGCATTGATATGTCATATATCCTGTCAGGTTGTCAGGCATTTGTGTGTGTATGTATGTGTGTGTTTTTCTTGTTACAAAGGTATAGGCTGGGTGCGGTGACTCAGGCCTGTAATCCTAGCACTTTGGGAGGCCGAGTTGGGTGGATCATTTGAGGTCAGGAGTCGAGACCATCCTGGCCAACGTGGTGAAACCCCGTTTCTATTAAAAACGCAAAAATCAGCTGGGCATGGTGGCATGCACCTGTGGTCCCAGCTACTCACTCGGAAGGCTGAGGCAGGAGAATCGCTTGAACCTGGGAGATGGAGGTTGCAGTGAGCTGAGATCACATCATTGCACTCCAGCTTGGGCGACACAGTGAGACTCCCATCTCCAAAAAAAAAAAAAAAAAAAAACCCAAAAGTATTATAATAAATTCCCATGGTAAAAATTAAGACAGTACAGAAATATATGTGGAAAGTGAAAACTACTCTGTAATCCCACCCAGAGATAACCATTGATAAAGGTTTTGTATATAGTGGCCCAGACATTTTTCTGTGCACATAAACTAGCATTTATGTATTTCTATTAAAAAATCACATCTTGCTATGCTACTGTTGCACAGCTTGCCTTTATCATGTAACAGTATGTATCGGACATCTTTCCATATTTCTCATTATTATTATTTTTTGGATTTCTTACTATTTGAAATTGCCACATGGTATCTGTGTAGTTACTGTAGGTTATTTAACCAGCTCTTTGTTGATAGCTATTTGGGTTGTTCTAGTTTATTATATTGTATGTTATGTTTCATGGGATAGTCTTGTGTGTATATATATAGTGCACTTATATAAGCATTTTAATATAAGTTCCTATAGGTGGAATTGCTGTGCCCCAAGTATATATAAAAATTTTTGTAGTGTCAGTTTGCCCTACGAAAGATTATACATTATACATTGTTTCCAGCCTATAGGTGAGGGTCCTTTTCTTTCCACCTTAACAAACAACACATACTCATTACTTTAAGAAACATTCATTGAGTTCTTTTTTTTTCTTTTTTTTTTTTTTTTTTTTTTTTGAGACAGAGTCTCCTCTGTTGCCCAGGAGTGCAGTGGTGCCATAATTGAGTTTAGTTTTATTTTGGTTTTATTAGTTTATGCTAAGCCTTAGTATAGTCTTTGACTTGTCCTTTTCCCCTTTGTTCAGTTAGTTATAGTCCCCCCACCCCAAGATAGGGTTTTACTCTGTCACCTAGGCCAGGCTAGAGTGCAGTGGTGCAGTCATATCTCACTGCAGCCTCCATCTGCTGGGCTCAAGTGATCCTCCCGCCTTACCAGGACCATAGTGCCACCAGGCCCAGTGAATTTTCCTTTTGATTTTTTGTAGAGATGAGGTCTTGCTATGTTGCTTAGGCTTGAGCTCAAGGGATCCTCCTGCCTCAGCCTCCCAAAGTGCTAGGATTACAGGCAAGAGTCTGCTCCCAGCCTATAAAGTCTTGCAATTTTATAATGTTACCATTTTTTTCCTCTCCTTATAAATGTATACTTTTTTTTGGTTGTGTTTTGTTTTGAGATGGAGTCTCGCTCTGTCACCCAGGCTCGAGTGTGGTGTCGTGATCTTGGCTCACTGCAAGCTCTGCTTCCTGGGTTCATGCCATTCTCCTGCCTCAGCCTCCCAAGTAGCTGGGACTACAGGCACCTGCCACCACGCCCGGCTAATTTTTTGTATTTTAGTAGAGACAGGGTTTCACCATGTTAGCAAGGATGGTCTCGATCTCCTGACCTCGTGATCCGCCCGTCTCGGCCTCCCAAAGTGCTGGGATTACAGGCGTGAGCCACTGGGCCTGGCCTAAATATATACTTTTTAAATTATCATAAAATTGGAAGAGGACAGGAAATAGAGATAATCCTGTTAACATTTTAGAGTATATCCCATTAGAATTTTTTCTTTGTGTGCAAATACATGTACATATATTTAGTGCAGCCCTATTAGTTTTACAAAGTGATGCCTGTGTTTCTTTTTTCCTTTGTTTCTACTGCTATTGTCTACTCTAAACTTTTTTTTTTTTTTTTTTG
Source organism: Rhinopithecus bieti (assembly GCF_001698545.2). Classification (NCBI taxonomy): domain Eukaryota; kingdom Metazoa; phylum Chordata; class Mammalia; order Primates; family Cercopithecidae; genus Rhinopithecus; species Rhinopithecus bieti. The sequence goes on from NW_016811706.1 coordinate 1,479,481, forward strand.
AGACAGAGTCTTGCTCTGTGGCCCAGGTTGGAGTGCAATGGTGTGATCTTGGCTCACTGCAACCTCTGCCTCCTGGGTTCAAGCGATTCTCCTGCCTCAGCCTCCCAAGTAGCTGGGACCACAGGCGTGCACCACCACTCCTGGCTAATTTTTGTAATTTTAGTAGAGATGGGCTTTTACCATGTTGGCCAGCCTGTTCTTGAACTCCTGACCTCAGGTGATCTGCCCACCTCGGCCTCCCAAAGTGCTGGGATTACAGGCATCAGCCACCATGCCCAGCCTACTCTAAACTTTTTAAAATCATTTTTTCTATATTTTAAAATAATTTTTAAACAAGAGACAGGGTCTCACAGTGTTGCCCAGGCTGATCTCGAACTTTGAGCTCAAGGGATTCTCCTGCTTTGGCCTCCCAAAGTACTCTAAACTTTATGTCCTAATGCCTAAATTATTATTTAAGTTAACTTTCATTTTATTTTTTGAGGCAGTATTGCTCTGTTGCCCAGGCTGGAGTACAATGGCATGATATTGGCTCACTTGAACCCCTGCCTCCTGGGGTCGGGTAGTTTTCTCCAGTAAGTGGGACTACCCTATTAGATGACTCCCTAGTGGTGGTGTGTGTCACCATGCCTGGCTAATTTTTGTGTTTTTAGTAGAGACAAGGTTTCACCATGTTGGCTAGGCTGGTCTTGAATTCCTGACTTCAAGTGATCCGCCGCCTCAACCTCCCAAAATGCTGGGATTACAGGTGTGAGCCGCAACACGCAGCCTGAATTAACTTTTAATGTATCCCATCCTTTTCTCCTAGTTCTACCTACCACCAGATTACTTCTTCTAAATATTACTGTGTTTTAAAAAATTTATTTTTATTAATTATCATATGTGCATAATAGTTACATACATTTATCATAAACATTTTTTGAACTATGTTTTTCAAAATCTTTAGTGTCACTCTTGTTAAGAATCTTGGCTGGGTGAGGTGACTCACACCTGTAATCCTAGGAGTTTGGGAGGCAGAGACAGGAGAATCACTTGAGCCCAGGAGTTTGAGTGGCCTGGACAATGTAGGGCAACCCCATCTCTATTAAAAATAAAAATAAATTAACTGGATGTGGTAGCGTGTGCCTGTGATCCCAGCTACTTCAAAGGCTGAGATGGGAATATCTCAACCTTCCACAGGTTGAGTGGAACTGTGATTACGACACCACTGCACTGCAGTGGGTGACAGAGTGAGATGCTGTCTCAAAAAAAAAAAAAGAAAAAAAAATTTGTGTTCCACATCTGATTATCTAATTTATTTAACTACTCAGTTTAGTGTTGAAATTATGCCGGGCGCGGTGGCTCAAGCCTGTAATCCCAGCACTTTGGGAGGCCGAGACGGGTGGATCACGAGGTCAGGAGATCGAGACCATCCTGGCTAACACGGTGAAACCCCGTCTCTACTAAAAAATACAAAAAACTAGCCGGGCGAGGTGGCGGGCGCCTGTAGTCCCAGCTACTTGGGAGGCTGAGGCAGGAGAATGGCGTAAACCCAGGAGGCGGAGCTTGCAGTGAGCTGAGATCCGGCCACTGCACTCCAGCCTGGGCGACAGAGCGAGACTCCGTCTCAGAAAAAGAAAATGTGCTTTATGCCCGATCAAAATACCTTTGTTCATACCCATTTTTCTCTGATTCTGTTTTGTTTATCCTGAAGTCTGAGGAATATATATGTAGTATGCTTCATATTCATCTGAAACAAATATGAAGGAAATGAATCACTATGTTTACTTAAAACCATTTTTTTTCATGTGTGTATGGAGATGGAGTCTCTCACTGTGTTGCCTAGGCTGGTCTCGGACTCCTGGGCTCAAGTGATCCCCTGCCTCTGCTTCCCAAAGTGCTGAGATTATAGACTTTGAACCACTGTGCCTGGCCTAAAAAAAATTTGTTTTAAATTATTTTTGTCTCCTATGGTCTTGTCTGAAATGATTACTATGAGTTTAATTTGTGGAGAAAAACTTATTCTAGAAAAGTATGGCATAGGTGACATCAGAGTTATAAATAAGTATTAGAATATCAGTTCTAGTCAGTAAAATGAAATATATATTTCAATTCTGTAAAATTATTTATGTATTTCTTTGACTCCTGGTGAATTACAGCTCTTATCAAGTTTATCTACTTGTGTATTGACTTCAATTTTTCCCTCTTAATGCTTTCTATAAATAATGCCTTGCATATAATGCCATGCTTTGTGTTTTTGAAAGATTTGATATGTATAAGTAATTGAGATACAATTCACATACGATTAAATTCATTTGTTTAAATTATATAGTTCACTGGTTTTTAGTATATGCACAAAATTGTGCGACCATCAACACAATCTAATTCCAGAACATTTACATCACCCCTCACCTATTAGCAGTTATTCCTATACTCCCCTCCCCCCAGCTCCTGGCAACCACTAAACTTTTTCTCTATATGGATTTGTGTATTCTGGACATTTCAATTTACTCCTTAAAAGATGTATTGAGTGATTTGATACAAACTTAATAAAGAATCTCATTTTAAATAGAAAACTGTCTGTTTACATCTAGTAGCTTTTCCCATAGATAGCTTTTAATGAGAGTTTGTCAAATAATTGGTGTTTAGAAGTGGACATGGATTAATAGGTAGGAGAGGGGAAGATGATAGAAGCTGGGGGGAAAGGGTAAAGAGGTGACAAAGTCGAGGCAAGTAAATAACTTGATTTGAGACTTAGCTCCTCTTTGGATCTATCTTGATCTATAAATGAATAAATTGGTAATAAATATTATTTATTTTCTCTCCATTCAGTCTGTGGCTCCAGCAGCCTTGTTTCTAGCAGCTAAAGTGGAGGAGCAGCCCAAAAAATTGGAACATGTCATCAAGGTAGCACATACTTGTCTCCATCCTCAGGAATCCCTTCCTGATACTAGAAGTGAGGTAGGAGATTAATTACACATCTGTTTTTCTTAATTTTTTTCTTTCTTTTTTTTACCCTACTCCCAAGCATGCCAGGATCTTTATGTATTTTGATGCAACTTAATTTTATAACTGATTTATTGAAGTTTGGATTGGGGTTATTAAAAGAACCTTTTAGTGTTTGTGTTTTCCTTAACAGTAAAAATTCAGGCTGCGTATGGTGGCTCACACCTGTAATCCTAGCACCTTGGGAGGGTAAGGTGGGAGAATCACTTTAGGCCAGAAGTTCAAGACCAGCCTGGACAACATAGCAAGATGCTGTCTCTATGAAAGATGTAGTGGCTCATGCCTGTAATCCCAACACTTTGGGAGACTGAGGCAGGAGAATTGCTTGAGTCCAGTTCAAGACCAGCTCTGGCAACAAAGTGAAACCCCCTTTTTACAAAAAAAGAAAAAAAGAAAAAAACTGGGCATGCCGGCTCACATCTTTAGTCCCAGCTACTTGGGAGACTGAGGTGGGAGGGTTGCTTGAGCATGGGATGTTGAGGCTGCAGTGAGCCATGATCATACCACTGCAGGCAACAGTGCCAGGACCCTGTCTGAAAAACAAAACAAAACATAAATTTTATGGCAAAAGTTGTGTATTTGTTGCAGTAAAATTTGAAAATACAGAACAATGAAGAAGAAAATATCTCTCAGATAAATTTTAGACCAATGGTCCCAGACCTTTTTTGGCACCCGGGACTGGTTTCATGGGAGACAGATTTTACACGGACAGAGGGTGGGGTTGGAGATGGTTTTGGGATGATTCAAGCACATTACATTTATTGTTCACTTTATTTCTGTTATTATCATATTGTTATACATAACGAAATAATTATATAACTCACCATAATGTAGAATCAGTGGGAGCCCTGAGCGTCTCTCTCTCTCTCTTTTTTTTTTTTTTGAGACGGAGTCTCACTTTTTTCACAAGGCTGGAGTGCAGTGGCGCGATCTTGGCTCACTGCAACCTCCGCCTCCCGGGTTCAAGTGATTCTGCTGCCTCAGCCTCCCGAGTAGGTGGGACTACAGGTGCACGCCACCACACCCAGCTAATTTTTGTATTTTTAGTAGAGACGGGGTTTCATCATGTTGGCCAGTATGGTCTTGATCTCTTGACCTTGTGATCTGCCCGCCTCAGCCTCCCAAAGTGCTGGAATTACAGGCGTGAGCCGCTACGCCCGGCTATCCTGAGCTTCTTTTCCTGCAACTAGATGGTCCCATCTGGGGGTGATGGGAGACAGTGACAGATCATAAGGCATTAGATTCTCATAAAAAGCAGCAAATCAGATCCCTTGCATGGGCAGTTCACCACAGGGTTCAAGCACTCCTATAAGAATCTAATGCCACGGCTGATCAGACAAGAGGTGGAGCTCAGGTTGGGCAATGTGAATGATGGGGAGCGGCTGTAAATACAGATGAAGCTTCACTCACTCGTCTGCCGCTCAACTCCTGCTCTGCGGCTTAGTTCATAACAGGCCATGGACCCCCTGTTAGAGACACCTGAAGCACAGGTATACTAATGAACCACTGTTATTTGTGGTTTCTTTTGTATAAATAGCTATGTGTGCATGTATTTTGTCTCTGGTTTTGTTTTTGTTTGCTTACTATATCCCAAATATTTTCCCATCTGATGGATTCTCTACTTTTTAAAAATGTCTGGCTAGTATTTGATGACATATATGTGAATGTAGGTAGTTTTAACCATTCTCCATTAAGAAGTCTAGACAATTTATAGCTTTTCATCACTATAAGTGTTATGAAAAATATTCTTTTTTTTTTTTTTTTTGAGACAAGGTCTTGCTCTGTTGCCCTGGCTGGAGTCCAGTAGTGTGATCATGGCTCATTGTGGCCTCGACCTCCCGGGCTCAGTGATCCCCCCGATCTCAGCTTCTTGAGTAGCTGGGACTAGGTGTGTGCCACCATGCCCAGCTAGTTTTTGTAGAGATAGGGTTTTACCATGTTGCCCAGGCTGCTCTCGACGTCCCGAGCTCAAGTAATCCACCCCTGTTGGCCTCCCAAGTGCTGGGATTACAGGCATGAGCCACTGCACCTGGCTGAAAAATATTATTATAAATTTTTGTTATGGATCCTTAAATTAGTAGTGTCACTAGTTATTTCTTTAACTTTTTTTTTTTTTTTTTCCCCGAGTTGAGAGTTTCTCTCTTGTTGCCCAGGCTGGAGTGCAATGGCGTGATCTTGGCTCACCACAACCTCTTCTTCCCAGATTCAAGCGATTCTCCTGCCTCAGCCTCCCTAGTAGCTGGGATTACAGGCATGTGCCACCACGCCTGGCTGATTTTGTATTTTTAGTAGAGATGGGGTTTCTCCATGTTGGTCAGACTGGTCTTGAACTCCCGATCTCAGGTGATTTGCCCGCCCCAGCCTCGCAAAGTGCTGGGATTACAGGTGTGAGCCACTGCGCCTGGTCTATTTTTTTAACTTTTAAAGAAATTATAGGCCGGGCGCGGTGGCTCAAGCCTGTAATCCCAGCACTTTGGGAGGCCGAGACGGGCGGATCACGAGGTCAGGAGATCGAGAC
>NW_016811706.1:1487175-1491524 GCF_001698545.2 Rhinopithecus bieti
TTTTACTTTTTTTTTTTTTTGAGAGACTCGTTCTGTTGTGCAGGCTGGAGTGCAGTGGTGTGATCTCGGCTTATGGCAACCTCGGCCTCCCAGGTTCAAGTGATACTCGTGCCTCAGCTCCCAAAGTAGTTAGGACTATAGGTGTGCACCACCATGCCCAGCTAATTTTTTTTTTTTTTTTTTTTTAAGATGGAGTCTTGCTTTGTCACCCAGGCTGGAGTGCAGTGGCGCAATCTTGGCTCACTGCAATCTCCACCTTCTGGGTTCAAGTGATTCTCCTGCCTCAGTCTCCTGAGTTAGCTGGGACTACAGGCATGCACCACCATGCCTGGCTAATTTTTTTTGTATTTTTAGTAGAGGCGGGGTTTCACCATGTTGGTCAAGCTGGTCTTGAACTCCTGGGACCTCGTGATCTGCCCACCTTGGCCTCCCAAAGTGCTGGGATTACAGGTGTGAGCCACCACGCCTGGCCTAATTTTTGTATTTTAGATAGAGACAGGGTCTCGCTATGTTGCCCAGACTGGTCTTGATCTCCTGGTGATCTGCCAACCTCGGCCTCCCAAAGGCTGGGATTATAGGCATGAGCCACCCTGCCCAGCTCTACTTTTTAAAATTTTTTAGACGGAGTTTCTCTCTTGTTGCCTAGGCTGGAGTGCAGTGGCGCAATTTTGGCTTACCGCAACCTCCCCCTTCCGGTTTCAAGCGATTCGCGTGCCTCAGCCTCCCAAATAGCTGGGATTACAGGCATGCGCCACAACGCCTGTGTAATTTTTCGTATTTTTAGTTGAGACGGGGTCTCTCCATGTTGATCAGGCTGGTCTTGAACTCCCGACCTGAGGTGATCCACCTGCCTCGGCCTCCCAAAGTGCTGGGATTATAGGCGTGAGCCACTGCGTCCAGCCAGCTCTGTTTTTTTTGAGACAGAATCTCATTTTGTTGCCCAGGATAGAGTGCAGTGGCAAGATTATAGCCTCTTGCAGCCTCATACACCTGGGCTCAGGTGATCATTTCACCTCAGCCTTCCAAGTAGCTAGGACTATAGCTGCATGCGACCACTCCCAGCTAATTTTTATTTTTTTGTAGAGATGGAGGTCTTACCATGTTTCCCGGGCTGATCTTGAACTCTTGACGTTCAAAGAATCCTCCCACACTGGCCTCCCTAAGTGTTAGAATTCCAGATGTGAGCAACCATGCCTCGCTACATTTTTTATTTTTTCTTTTTTTGAGATGGAGTCTCGCTCTGTCGCCCAGGCTGGAGTGCAGTGGCACGATCTCAGCTCACTGCAACCTCTACCTCCCGGGTTCAAGCAATTCTCTGCCTCAGCCTCCTGAATAGCTGGGACTACTACCTGCATTCACTCTATGAAACAGGCCAAAGTTCACACCCACCATCATGCCCAGCTAGTTTATTTTATTTTATTTTTATTTTTAGTAGAGACAGGGTTTCACCATATTGGCCAGGCTGGTCTTGAACTCCTAACCTCATGATATAGCCGCTTCAGCCTCCCTAAGTTCTGGGATTAGAGGCATGAGTCACCGCACCTGGCCCATTCTTTATTTTTTAACTGTCTAAAAAATCCAGTTTATTTTATGGTTATAGCACGTTTCAATTTAGACTAGCTACATTTCAAGTGATGAATGGCTACATGGGGCTAGTGGCTGTAGCTTTGTCTGGCAGAAATCTGAGCGAATTTTCTTATTACCTTTTCCTTTGAACTCTTCTGCTACTTTTTAGAAACCTAGCATGGACCCAAAGGGGAAGGTCTAATAGGAGTCAAATGTTTGATATCAATTAAATGCTTACAGTATTGTAGGAAGGTTCTGCAAATGTATTTTGGTGATGTTGAAAAATATATACTTTATGGCCAGGTGCGGTGGCTCACGCTTGTAATCCTAGCACTTTGGAAGGCTGAGGCGGGCGGATCACCTGAGGTCAGGGGTTCAAGACCAGCTTTGCCAATATGGTGAAACCCCGTCTCTACTAAGTATACAAAAATTAGCCGGGTGTGGTGGTGGGCGCCTGTAATCCCACCTACTCGGGAGACTGAGGCAAGAGAATTGCTTGAACCTGGGAGGCAGAATTTGCAGCGAGCCGAGGTCGTGCCACTGCACTCCAGCCTGAGCGGCAGAGTGAGACTTCCTCTCAAAAAAAAGGCTGGTTGGCCGGGCGCGGTGGCTCAAGCCTGTAATCCCAGCACTTNAATTATAAAAATTACTTATGCTTATGATAAAAGAATTCAAACACTTAAGAAACATTTAAAGTTGGCCTTTTCTCCTAGGAAGATAGTGCCAATTACTGTTTGATATGTATTCTTCCAGATCTTTATCCTGCACATGTACACAGGACTTTTTTTGTTTTCTTCCATCCTTTTTTGACTTTGTTAAAGAAGGAAAAGGCTGGACATGGTGGCTCATACCTGTAATCCCAGCACATTGGGAGGCTGAGATGGGAGGATTGCTTGAGCCCAGGAGTTCAAGACCAGCTTGGGCAACATGGTAAAACCCCTTCTCTACCAAAAATACAGAAATCAGCTGGGCATGGTGGTGCATGACTGTGGTCCCGGTTACTTGGGAGGCTGAGGTGGGAGGATTGCTTGAGCCTGGGAGGCAGTGGTTGCAGTAAGCTGAGATGGCGCCATTACACTCTAGACTTGGTGACAGAGCCAAACTCTATCTCAAAAATAAAATAAGATGTAAATAAAATATATAAAATAAAATAGAAGGAAAACGCTCTCCTGCTTTTAGAAGTCAGTGATTGGGGAGTGATGATAAATTGAGAGGTCTGACACTTGTAAGCGATTGAAGAAAAATTATGTATCTGTGGTGAGACTAGATTATTTAACCCTCTTCCAATGAATGTGCGGCTTGTCCTTTATGAAATAAATAAATGGAATAGTGTGTTTTCTTCTGATCATGTTGTAGAAAGATTTTTTTGGGTGGCAGGGGAGATTTTGTTTGTTTTAGTAATAGTCCTTCTTAATAATGTTTGCATAGCAGTGTCTTCATTTGTTTTTCTGTTTAAGCCATACCAGTAGCTCTTGTGGAAAGAGTGATTGCTCTGGACTTTGTTTAGGTTTGAGACTAGTAAATGCCATTGGTCTATAGAATTGAGTTAACAAAATTAAACAAAAATAAAATAATCCACACTTTTTTCTTCTCGAAAGTGTATTTATGTAACTTCTCACCTGAGTCTGCAGTTCTTGTGAGTTGGTTAGGGAGATGTTTTCTCCTCTATGTGGAAAGGAGAAACTAGTATAGTTTTAAGTCCTTATTGACATATTCAAATCATAAAGTTATGAAAAAGGGGATCCTGATCCAGACCCCAAGAGAGGGTTCTTGGGTTTCATGCAGGAAGGAGTTCAAGGTGCGTCACAGAGCGCAGTGAGAAGATAGTTGATTGAAAACTACGCAGTTACAGAGTAGGGAGTCCTCAGAAAGCAGGAGAAGGAATGTTTCATCTTTGTTTTAAGCATTTCTTTTTTTTTTTTTATTAAATTTTAGTTTTTGAGACAAAATCATACTCTTGTCGATCAGGCTGGAGTACAGTGACACAATGGTGGCTCACTGTGTCCTTGACCTACCTGGGCTCAGTTGCTCCTCACATTTCAGCATGCCAAATAGTTGGGACTACAGGCACAGACCACCATACCCCGCTAATTTTTCTATTTTTTGTAGAGACAAGATTTTGCCATGTTGCCCAGACTGGTCTCTACTCATGGGTTCAAGCTACCAGCCTGCCTCAGCCTCTCAAAGTGCTGAGATTACAGGTGTGAGCCACTGCGCCCAGCCTTTTAAGCATTTCTTATATAGGCGTCTTCTCTGTGTAAAAGCTAAGCTACGTCTACATGCAGGTGGGTTGACATTGTGACAAAATGTATTATTTTGTTGATTTAAAGAAAACGATCTTTGGCATTTTAGTGTGTAAGCACATCAAAGCATAACTATATTTAAAAAGCATATATTTTGTGCTTTCAAGATACCTGGACATTTTGTTGTTGTAGGAGTTTGTTCTTGTAGGCATTATTAAACTACTTCCTTAGCTGCAAATGTCTTATGACCATGGGTCATGACTTGCAAGGAATGTGCCTTGGTAGTTGTAAGATGAAGGTGATTTTTAAAATCATATTACCATGGCTATCCTGGGTTCCTGTTTCCCTAAGAGAAAGCTAACTGTAATTTAGGTCTTTTAAGTACTGACCCAGGTCTCATTTTCTTAGAGCTCTAGACCAGTGTACTGTTGAATAGAAATATAGTGGGAGCCACATATTTAATTTAAAATTTTTAACTTTTCATTAAATTTCATTAAAATCCTAGTTTTAAAAAAGAAAACTATATATATAATATATATT
>NW_016811706.1:1494694-1497856 GCF_001698545.2 Rhinopithecus bieti
ACATGGAGAAACCCTATCTCTACTAAAGATACAAAATTAGCCGGGCATGGTGGTGCATGCCTGTAATCCCAGCTACTCGGGAGGCTGAGGCAGGAGAATTGCTTGAACCCGGGAGGCGGAGGTTGCGGTGAGGCAAGATTGTCCCATTGCACTCCAGCCTGGGCAACAAGAGCGAAACTCCAACTCCAATATTGTCCCATTGCACTCCAACCTGGGCAACAAGAGCGAAACTCCAACTCCAACTCCAAAAAAAAAAAAAAGAAAAGAAAAGGAAAAAATACATATTTTAAATTTTCTTATGTCTGAATCACAGAAACCATAAAACCTTAAATATTAGCCTGAAAATAAACCAAATATATGGTGCTTTTTCTGTAGTTGTATCTAAAGTGTTGTCTCTCAGCATACTACTTACTTATTTATTTTTTAAAGAAAATCTGTACTGAATGGGCATAAGGGATAAAAATTGTGTTTCACAAAAAAGCCGGGCGTGGTCATGTGCTCCTGGAATCCCAGCTACTTGGGAGGCTGAGGCAGGGGAATTGCTTGACCCAGGGAGGTGGAGGTTGCAGTGAGCCAAGATCATGCCACTGCACTCTAGCCTGGGTGACAAAGGGAGACTGTCTCAAAAAATAAATAAATAAATAAAAGATTGTACTTCAGTTCTTAACTCTACTTCCTAACTCCACCCATGTCTTTTATTGTTTTGGTTTCCCTGGAAGGGATTGTTAGAATTGTTTATACTTTATGTATTGTGCCTTCGTAGGGGATAATTTCTGTCTTCTCACTTTTAGGCTTATTTGCAACAAGTTCAAGATCTGGTCATTTTAGAAAGCATAATTTTGCAGACTTTAGGTAAGCTTATCTTCCTTTGAAACATTTTTTTAAATTATGCAATAAAATGATTTGATTTTAAATATTTGCTCAATAGGAAGAATATTTCTTGGGAAAGTTTTCGTAGTGTCCCTCTGTTTCCAGATTATAGAGGTTGTAGACCTGAGTTTAACCTTGGCCTGTTCCATAGAGTGAATGCAGGTAATACAGCTGACCTTTGAAACAGCAGTCAGTGGGGTATTATTTTTTTCATTCTAGGGTTCATTATTTACTTTTTGAGTTTTGGTGACTTTTACCCTCAAAATTATAAAACTATCTAAAGGATGTTTTCCTTCCGTGGATCGTTATGGCCTGTAACAGCATTTGTTTTTAAAATGGTAACTAGTGTTTAGAACAGCAGAGTGAAAGTGGGGGAACTTAAGCTTTAGTGGTTGCATGGGCAACTCTGATGACACTGTGTTATTATCTGTTATTTTCATCACATAGGCTGCCTTTAAAAGTTTAGAAAATATGAAAATACAGATTTTGTTTTTCCTTGTTCTTTTGGGCTATCATTTTTCTCTTAGGGTAAGGTTTCATGAGTTGTATGTCAAAGTTATTGGTGTAGGTACAGTTTTTTTTGCACATATATATACATGATGAGTTCTTCAAAGTTTATTTCTCAAGTTAATTCTAGTTAACTTTTTTCTTAAAATACCTTCAAATTATATTTCATGGGACAATGATATTTTTCTGGTGGAATAAATTTCTATTAATATTTTAATGTGGAAACCAGTAAGGTATAATTCACAATCAGTTATCCTTGTAGAATAATTTGTAAAATGTAAACTTCTTAATAGTTTTTTAACCAATTACTTTTTCTTTTAAGGCTTTGAACTAACAATTGATCACCCACATACTCATGTAGTAAAGTGCACTCAACTTGTTCGAGGTAAGGAATCCCAACTTATGAAGACTATCTCAAATTGTTTTCTCATTTAGAGGTTTTGGTTTGTGGCGGACAATACATAACAGTTCTGCTTTGGCCAGATTTAAAGGCCTGCTTGGCTTAAATCACAATGAGTTGTTCTGACTTGATGTTTTCTGTTGGGTTCTTACAAGTAATGTTTTAGATGATCTCTGGTTAAAGCGAGCTAACCTCTTGAGAATGTTTGTCAAAGTTGGGCAGGTTTTGAAGAGTTATTTAACAGCAATTTTAAGAAAGTCATGAGGAGTGGGTGATCTTATTTTAATTCTGGAGTTGATTAAAGGCCCCCTAGAGGATCATATAGAATTTATTTGGACTTTCCATGATTTACAATCCCTTGGAGAACTTTTCTTTTTAATTCTGATTTAACAATATTAGGTATAATTGAAAGAAACTCTCTTATTTAGTTTAAGTAGTATCAAGAATATCTGAACACTATTGTGCCTTTAAGTCCTTTTATGATTTTGTAGGCCAAACTAATAATTGGTCTTATTTTACATTTTACTAATATGTGTTTCATGTGAAAATCCCCAAATTTTCCCGAGTTCTTTATATTTGAAAGTATTAAAATGTTATATTGAACAAGGATAAGATTAGAGATGGATGTATGTTAATATTGAGAAGACTGTGTCCTAAGGAAGATAAAAATTTGCTTTGTCGGCCGGGCGCGGTGGCTCAAGCCTGTAATCCCAGCACTTTGGGAGGCCGAGACGGGCAGATCATGAGGTCAGGAGATCGAGACCATCCTGGCTAATACGGTGAAACCCCGTCTCTGCTAAAAAATACAAAAAACTAGTCGGGCGACGAGGCGGGCGCCTGTAGTCCCAGCTACTCGGGAGGCTGAGACAGGAGAATGGCGTGAACCCAGGAGGCGGAGCTTGCAGTGAGCTGAGATCCGGCCACTGCACTCCAGCCTGGGCAGCAGAGCAAGACTCCGTCTCGAAAAAAAAGAAAAAAAAAGAAAAAAAAAAAATCTGCTTTGTCACCCAGAATGGTTTGTTTTGGAAGAAGTTAAATTTTTTCATTGTAATATATTACATTATTTGATGATTTGAGGATTAAATCACAGGCTACTCAATTAAAAACTTTTTTTTTGAGACGGAGTTTTGCTCTTGTTGCCCACGCTGGAGTGCAGTGGGACAATCTCGGCTCACCTCAACCTCTGCCTCCCGGGTTCAAGCGATTCTCCTGCCTCAGCCTCCCGAGTAACTGGGATTACAGGCATGTGCCACCACACCCGGCTAATTTTGTATTTTTAGTAGAGACGAGGTTTCTCCATGTTGGTCAGGCTGGTCGTGAACTCCCAACCTCAGGTGATCCACCCGCCTCGGCCTCTCAAAGTGCTGGGATTCCAGGTGTGAGCC
>NW_016811706.1:1499034-1504471 GCF_001698545.2 Rhinopithecus bieti
CCGGCCATATTTTTTTTTTTAATGACAGAGTCTTACTCTGTCTGCCAGGCTGGACTGCAGTGGTGTGATCTTGGCTCACTGCAACCTCTGTCTCCCGGGTTCAAGTGATTCTCCGACCTCAGCCTCTTGAGTAAGCTGGAATTACAGGCTGGCACCACAATGCCTGGCTAATTTTTTTGTATTTTTAGTAGAGATGGGGTTTCGCTTTGTTTGCTAGGCTGGTTTCAAACTCCTGGCCTCAAGTGTTCCTGCCTGCCTTGACTTTCCAGAGTGCTGGGATTACAGGGGTAAGCCACTGCACCCGGCCGATAATTATATTTTAAAATATTCCTTTTTCTTCCCCCTCTGTCAATCAACGGGCACTTACGGATGTAAAGCGTTTCAGTCCTTTTCCTTCTTCCCTTTTAAAGAAAAGTAAATGAGACTGTGGGCGCAGTGGCTCACACCTGTAATCCCAGCACATTGGGAGGCCAAAGCTGGTGGATCACTTGAGTCTAGGAGTTCGAGACCAGCCTGGCCAACATGGTGAAACCACATCTTTACTAAAAAATACGAAAATTAGCAGGGCGTGGTGGCACATGCATGTAGTACCAGCTACTTGGGAGGCTGAGGTACTAGAATTGCTTGAACCCAGGAGGCAGAGGTTGCTGTGAGCTGAGATTGCCCCACTACACTGCAGCCTGGGTGACAGAGAGACTCTGTCTAAAAAAAAGTAACTGATTAGTACATAACTTGTATTACCAAATGACTTGCCCAACATTGTTAGTTAATGGAAACCAAAGATATCCCTAATAACTGTCAGAGCTAAGAAGTTCATTTTTATAGCCTGTTACGAGAAAGTTTTGAAATAAACCAATGTATTTATACTTGAGAGAGTAGTTGTCTATTCATTATTTTAAATAGACCAGAACTATGATTGGTGAGAAACAAATTATTTTTAAGATATTTTCTTTTTTTTTGTTTTGTTTTTTGTTTTGTTTTGTTTTTTTTTTTTTTTTTTTGAAAAAAAGTCTTGCTCTGTCGCCCAGGCTGGAGTGCTGTGGCCGGATCTCAGCTCACTGCAAGCTCCGCCTCCCGGGTTTATGCCATTCTCCTGCCTCAGCCTCCCAAGTAGCTGGGACTACAGGCGCCCGCCACCTTGCCCGGCTAGTTTTTTGTATTTTTAGTAGAGACAGGGTTTCACTGTGTTAGCCAGGATGGTCTTGATCTCCTGACCTCGTGATCCATCCGTCTCAGCCTCCCAAAGTGCTGGGATTACAGGCTTGAGCCACTGCGCCCGGCCAGATATTTTCTTAAGTATTTGATCTATGGATTACACAGACCAAAAAGCTTACAATTTTCCTTAGGATCTGAGCTTAGTCTCAGAATAATAGGTAATAAATATTGACTTCTAGGCTTGAATACTGGCCCAGAAGTCAATGTTTTAAAGAACTTGAATTCCCAGCCTTTTTACTTTTTTCATTTTTTTTGGCTCTGGTCAATGTGTAGATTAAGTGATGTGTATTCAAGAAGTGAAAAATGTTGTTACCGGAACAGGTGGGTTAATAGGAAATTATATTGAGTGCTAGATCAGAGCATTGCATATTTCTTACCCTTCTTACTCTCCTGTGTATTTTTAAGCCTTTTTTTTTTTTTTTTTTTTTTTTTTTTAATAATGGAGAGTTTTAGCTTTGGGTTGAGAATTGAGAGCTCATGACACTCTCTGTTTTCTTCCCTCTGATGTCAGCCTGCATTTGACCACATTTAGCCTGCAGTACACACCTCCTGTGGTGGCCTGTGTCTGCATTCATCTGGCTTGCAAGTGGTCCAATTGGGAGATCCCAGTCTCAACTGACGGGAAGCACTGGTGGGAGTATGTTGACGCCACTGTGACCTTGGAACTTTTAGATGGTAAGTTTTAGAGTAAGGGACCTTGAAAAGCACTTGCTGTTGATCTGTCACATAGCTGGCCAAAGGTGACTTGATTCAGATGAAAATAGTTAGTTAGTAGTTGAGGTTATTCTTGTTTCATTACTTCTGTTTCTCTCAGTCTTTCTTGAATGTTCTGTTTTATTTGTAGAACTGACACATGAGTTTCTACAGATTTTGGAGAAAACTCCCAACAGGCTCAAACGCATTTGGAATTGGAGGGTAAGAATATTACTGTCAGCTTGTGGACAAAATCAATTTCTTTTGACTGCAACAGTGAATATACCAGTATTGAATATGTACCTTAGGTTTGGAATTTCCCTATTTATAGTTACACAGTAATCATCATGACTTCCACTTCATACCTTGGATACTATTGTAGAAGTCAGTGTCTCTTTGGGATAGCAGGATTTGCTTTTCATTGTGTAACTCTTGTGATCATTTGGGGAGTAACACTGGTTGAGTATTTTCTGTGTGGAAACTGGTAGGGAAAAAACATGGCTTCTCTGAGTCATGGCTTCTCTGAGTATTGGCTTCTGGTAGAGGCAAGATAGAGAATTACAAGGGTAGAGCTGGTATCATAATTTTGTCTTTGACATTACCTACTTATAAAATGGATTTTAGAATTTTGTTTTTATATAGGTTGTAGTCTAAAGTTGTATTTCAGATATTTGTCAAAGTCTTAGGAATAATGGAATCATTCCTTTTTTTGTTCAGATATAAAGCTTGTTTTCAGATGTTTCCATTATTTTCTCATAAATCCAGACAGATAAAGTTAATTTCATTCTCCTGAGTTGAGTGAGTGGCAGAGTGAGTTTGCCTCTTAGAAGCCTGAGATTAGAAGTAGGCTTGAGAGGCCGGACATGGTGGCTCACGCCTATAGTCCCAGCACTTTGGTAGGCCAAGGTTGGCGGATCAACTGAGGTCAGGAGTTCAAGACCAGCCTGGCCAACATGGTGAAACCTTGTCTCTATTAAAAATACAAAAATTACCCAGGCATGGTGATGCATGCCTGTAGTTCCAGCTACTCGAGAGGCTGAGACAGGAGAATCGCTTGAACTCAGGACGTTGAGGTTGCAGTGAACCGAGATTGTGCCACTGCACTCCAGCCTTGGTGACAGAGTGAGACTCTGCCTCAAACAAACAAACAAAAAACAGCAGCAACAACAAAAAAGAAATAGGCTTGAGAGCACATAGTCATCTTTTACTTTAGCATAAAACCTCACCAAAATTTCTAGAATTCAGCTATGGACTAACTATAATCATAAGCAGAGGGCATGGATGTTCATGTATGAATTTTAGATAAGCATAGATTCTTTGTTGTTAATTACTTTGTAACATTTGGATAGATTGCTGTGATTCTTAATTGAAGGTTTTAAAATCTTCTCTTGATGGTAATATTTATTGGATTTCATGTTAGGATAGCCTCCTGCCTGTGGCCTATCCAGAACTTCCAGTGTTGCTGCAAGTACAATCTACTCATCTCAATGTTTTTTTATTTAGTAAATTACCTAAGTAAAGAGATGCTATTTGCTTCATTCCAGGCATGCGAGGCTGCCAAGAAAACAAAAGCAGATGACCGAGGAACAGATGAAAAGACCTCAGAGCAGACAATCCTCAATATGATTTCTCAGAGCTCTTCAGACACAACCATTGCAGGTTTAATGAGCATGTCAACCTCTTCTACCACAAGTGCAGTGCCTTCCCTCCCGGTCTCTGAAGAGTCATCCAGCAACTTAACCAGTGTGGAGATGTTGCCGGGCAAGCGTTGGCTATCCTCCCAACCTTCTTTCAAACTAGAACCTACTCAGGGTCATCGGACTAGTGAGAATTTAGCACTTACAGGAGTTGATCATTCCTTACCACAGGATGGTTCAAATACATTTATTTCCCAAAAGCAGAGTAGTAAGAGTGTGCCGTCAGCTAAAGTGTCACTGAAAGAATACCGTGCAAAGCATGCAGAAGAGTTGGCTGCCCAGAAGAGGCAACTGGAGAACATGGAAGCCAATGTGAAGTCACAATATGCATATGCTGCCCAGAATCTCCTTTCTCATCATGATAGCCATTCTTCAGTCATTCTAAAAATGCCCATAGAGGGTTCAGAAAACCCTGAGCGGCCTTTTCTGGAAAAGGCTGACAAAACAGCTTTCAAAATGAGAATCCCAGTGGCAGGTGGAGATAAAGCTGCCTCTTCAAAACCAGAGGAGATAAAAATGCGCATAAAAGTCCATGCTGCAGCTGATAAGCACAATTCTGTAGAGGACAGTGTTACAAAGACCCGAGAGTACAAAGAAAAGCACAAGACTCACCCGTCTAATCATCATCATCATCATAATCACCACTCACACAAGCACTCTCATTCCCAACTTCCAGTTGGTACTGGGAACAAACGTCCAGGTGATCCAAAACATAGTAGCCAGACAAGCAACTTAGCACATAAAACTTATAGCTTGTCTAGTTCTTTTTCCTCTTCCAGTTCTACTCGTAAAAGGGGACCCTCTGAAGAGTCTGGAGGGGCCGTGTTTGATCATCCAGCCAAGATTGCCAAGAGTACTAAATCCTCTTCCCTAAATTTCTCCTTCCCTTCACTTCCTACAATGGCTCAGATGCCTGGGCATAGCTCAGACACAAGTGGGCTTTCCTTTTCACAGCCCAGCTGTAAAACTCGAGTCCCTCATTCGAAACTGGATAAAGGGCCCACTGGGGCCAATGGTCACAACACGACCCAGACCATAGACTATCAAGATACTGTGAATATGCTTCACTCCCTGCTCAGTGCCCAGGGTGTTCAGCCCACTCAGCCCACTGCATTTGAATTTGTTCGTCCTTACAGCGAATATCTGAATCCTCGGGCTGGTGGAATCTCCTCAAGATCCGGCAATACAGACAAACCCCGGCCACCACCACCTCTGCCCTCAGAACCTCCACCACCACTTCCACCTCTTCCTAAGTGAAAAAAGAAAAAGAAGAGGAGAAAAAAACTTCTTTAAAAAACCACATACTTTTTCTTTTTTTTTTTGGACTAAGAAAATTACTTACGAAATATGTCATCCTTCTTGGACTAGGGAATAAATTGATACTGAGACATAGTTAGGAGGGTGGTAGAAGGCGTTGGCTATTATATCTGCTGTCTCATGCATTTAACTATTTTCTTACAGTTTTTACTGGTATTAGGTGTTGAAGCTGTGAAGGATTAAGGACACTTTCTGAATTCTTGGCCTCTCCACCATCTAATTAGGTTGATTGGAGTTGATATCTTCCCTCTTCTTGCCAGAGCCGAAAAATGGAGGGTTTGTTGTATCAGACAATTGTGAATCCTTTTGGTGTTTAATATATCAGAAGAGAGGAAGTATTTAAACATCAAAATCTTTTAATAGACTTAAAAAAAATAATTTAAAGAAAGTAAGTTATCTGTTTAGTTTTTTTATATGATCGGGAAGGGGATAGGGATTTTGCTGTGTGTATGTGATACATAGCAGTGACTCCTGGTGGGTGGGATTGGAGGGTGGGAATGTGTGAGGGTGGGTGG
>NW_016811706.1:1504729-1532973 GCF_001698545.2 Rhinopithecus bieti
GGTTTTTGGCTAGGAGTTCTGAAATAGGCTCAGGCCACTCCAAGTGTTCAGACTTTAAGTGTGTATGTAAGTGTGGGTATGTGTGTTTTAAGTGTGTGTGTTTAAAATCATGTTTTATCTTTCCCTCCCTGTTCCTTACCATTTTCATTTTCCAACAGTCTACTAGAGAAAAACATGGTTGGCCTTGAGAACATAAAGGAAGAGGCATGTATTTGACATGGTTTTTTTCCCTTTCTTTATGTTATAATTAAGTAGTAGCCCTCTAATTTATAGTCTGGGCAAGTACAGCCAATACCCTGACTTTTAACTTCATTATGAGAACTTCCTTTTACCCGCTTTTTTGTTTTGTGCAAAACAGATGGGGTTGAGGAAGGAGGGTTGGTGAGCAAGGCCAGCTTCTGCCCTACAGAATTGGGTGTGTCTTTTTTTCAAGTGAGGCTTTCGGAAAGTGTTCAAATGAGAGCAGTCTTAAGGTCTGTAAGAGATGGGGAATGTGCTATGTATATCCTGCCTGTGAAAGCCCAAACCATATGGGAGAAGCTAGAGGATACTAAAAACAATGAAATTGTGATTTGGAAGTTTTAGAACATTGTTTTAAAAATTACATTATACATGTAAGACATGCTTTTATCTGTATATCTGAAGGGAAACAGCTGCATCCTCAAGTTTTTGCAGCCTATATGACTTGAGTTTGGAGCTTGTGAATTTAACAGTACTGGTGCCATGAGAATGAGCAAAGCCTAGCCAATGGATACTATTATGTTTAGATTGTTCATCTTTGGTAGCTTTAGATTCTTGATTGAGGTTCTTAAGATTTCTGAGTCCTTTATAAAAATAGGTCAAGAGTCCTGTTGTTATGGAGGCTTGATTATCCCAAATATTAGGAGTGAACATTTTTGATAAAGAAACCTTTCAGAAAATCTTGGCTAGAAAGAATTCTAAGTTAGCTGTCTAAGTACTAAAAACTACCTAGCCAGAGATCTTTTAATGGGATATTCTTTGATCTTCATTGCATTTTTTTGCTCTGGAAAGGATGGTGCAATTTGAGTTTGTCTTTGTGATTTGATTGCAGCTTCCTTCATGCCAAGTATTTTTTAGGGAGAGGTTGAATTATTTTTCATTTGGAAGTCATAGGGAGACAGGAGTTGTACTTGTGCTGCTACTTGCCAGGAACAGGTTGGGAAGAAAATTGTGGCTGTTGGAATTGATGACGTACTGGCCTAATATAGAAAGGAATTTGTAGGCAGGAGTAAACGTTAACTGGCGGTGGGTTAGTACCCTGCATCTTGCATATTTGAACTGTCTAGAGTTCCTGCCATTGCTGGGTATAAAATGAGGAGCTCTCTGTCGACCTGTAAATCATTAATACTTCTTGACTTGGAGTGTCACTTCACTTTATAGGTGACATTTTCCTCTTTCCCCTTGATATTTTCTGTGTTGTGTTAGATAATTGGTAGATACATAGTTGTGGTTTAGTACATTTAGGGCTTCTATTTATTTAGATTTTGTTTGGTGGAGTCTGTTTCCAAAAGGGAATGTGCTGTTTAATCTGCATCTGTATCTTTGTGGAATTGATGATCACTGGTTTGATTTTGAAAAATGTCTTTTCCAGCTTTTAGTTACTCTCATCAAGTGTCACATATTTTCTAATCACATGCACTCCTTTACTACAGAGGCACATAATCATTTGGCCTCATAGCAGTTCTCCATGGCCATACTGTAGTAAAGTTCCTTAGAACTTTGTCAGGAGTGAACTAGAAAAAAGTGCTTACTAGAGCCTAAGAGTTGCTTTGTGCTGTGTAGTCTGGCCTTTGCACTAGTAGATCATTGCTGACATAGGTCAGTTTAGAGACCTTTCTGTGTTAATGCCTCCTGGTACTGTCTTAAGATACATACAATGTCTGTTTTTAGACCTATGCATATGTCATGAAGCTCCTTGTGGGCTCTGCATGAAGCTGCTGCTTTGTTTTTGGGTTAACAGATGTGCCTGTCAACTAGCATGTGTATTGTCCAAATTCCATAAACTTAAGGTTTTTAAGGGCTGTGTGGTTTCTGAGCTCTATGTGTCTTTCCTATCCTTGTACCTTCAAAGGGTGAGAAATGAGATTTATACATCCAAAGTCTGGTAAACATGGCTTTTCGTTTCTTCATTTAACCTAGACTGTCACAAATAAGTGATGGTGATAAGTAGGCCTGGAGCCTCAGCTTCTGTAAATCTCATTTCTAAAATTTTGCTAGACTGGTGTTGGCAAAAACAAATACCTGTGGATTGTCCTTAAGGCTTTTAATCAGATACCTGTGTTGCTGTTAGCTGAACTGTAGTGAAGCATCGATCCAAATTGGTCTTCTGAAGTATCAGTTATGCTTTTGAGTTTAGAAAATACTTAGGTGTTAGTCTAGTCTTGCCATTCATGAATCAGTGTGTGTCCATATCAGACAGCCTCAACTTCTTCCTTTTTAAAAATGATTTTAATGTTTTGATTTAGTGTATATTACATAGTTCAGTATTACTGGCTTTACCAGTGTTGACAGAAAAATTTTAAATCTCCAGTTGCAAACAGCAATGGATTAGGATATGGAAATAAAATCATGGTGACATCACTGCTGAGTTATCTTAAACCTCTGCTACTTAATTCTCCATATTGAAATGCATACTCCTCCACATACATGGCTTCTAGGTAAAGGCAATTGTAGAGGGGCCCTGTCTATCCCAGTATGGTTGGATTTTAAACATATCTGTGTTTCCGTTATTTTGGGAACTGATTAATATTTACAATTTTTTTTGTTTATGAGTTATTTTGATACTAATACTAGGAAAAGAGAGAATCTAGAACATCTTGAAGTTGGAATACAAATTTTATTCTTTTGGTCTTGGGAGAATTTAAGCAGTCTATGCAACTCATCAAATGATGAGAAATAGCCCTCTGAGGTTCCAGTAAGCTTTCAGTGACTTTGATACCTCCCCAAGTTTCTTGAGTTGCTGCTTGTTAACACCCAGCTTTTAACTGAGTGTTTGCTCCTGATGGTTTAGGAGATTTTCATATTGTATCACACTGTCAGGTTTTATTTTGTCTTTTTATCCCTCTGTGGATGTGAGTTTCAAACAAGCACAGTACAGTAATCCTGCCTGATCAAGAGTAGTCTGGAATGAGACTTATTTTTTGAGTGGGAGAGTTCTCCATTTTAATGTTTCTAAAGTTTTTCATATGAACTTGGCATTGGAAAAGGGAGGTAAAGAAAAAGGACGTTTACTAAAAGTGTCTACTCTTCCCCTTGATGAGTGTGTATTCATGGCTAATGAAAAAAAGAGGAGGACTCTTGGGTTTTGTGTTGCCATGTTAAGCATGGAGAGGGATGCTTGACAGCATGCTAATTGAAGCCAGAGCAAGTATGGCCTTCATCAGGTAATCAGGAACTCTTCAGCTGAAGCTGAGGAACTAACTGATTAGTTGTTGATTGATCATAATGTAATTGGTTACAAAGTGGAAGTGCTGGCTGGCTTAAGTACCCAAAGAAAAGAATGCAGCAGCCTAACTTAGTGTTACCATATGTTACTGAATTTGAAACTGACCTTTTTCCCCACCCTACTTCACACACCTAAAACTGTTTTCTTGTCAGACCAAAGAGCAAAAAAAAAAAAAAAAAAAAGTAAAACACTTTACAAATCTGTGTAACTTTGGTAAATTTTGTGGTGAGATTTTTGTCTGTTCTCTTTGTATTGCTCTTAAGAGTCCTTTCTCAGCATATAATTCTGCCATTGCCTTTGTCTTCCTTGGGGCACCTCAGCTCTGGATGCTACCCCTGGAATATCTACTGCTGTTATGTGAATGATAGGATGTAAGTGACCATTATAGTAAGGGCTGTTTGTAAAAAATTTAAAAAGGATGTATACATTTTATAGTCTGGCTATCAGTTTGATATCTTGCTGTCAAGTATGTTTCTCAATCTGTATTTATCCATCCCCTCAATAAATGTTAATGGTAAAACACTCATTTGATTGTTTATGTGTACTGTCCTCAAATTAGTCCTTAGTCTTTTTGTTTGTTTGTTTGTTTGTTTTTGAGACGGAGTCTAGCTCTGTCGCCCAGGCTGGAGAGTACAATGGTGTGATCTTGGCTCACTGCAACCTCTGCTTCCTGAGTTCAAGTGATTCTCCTGCCTCAGCCTCCTGAGTTGCTGGAATTACAGGCGCCCACCACTACACCCAGCTAATTTTTGTATTTTTAGTAGAGACAGGGTTTCACTGTGTTGGCCAGGCTGGTCTTGAACTCTTGACCTCAGGTGATCTGCCCACCTCGGCCTCCCAAAGTGCTGGGATTACAGGCGTGAGCCACCGCGCCCAGCCTAGTCCTTAGTCTATAACTGTAATTTTATTGATATGTTTACAATTTTGTTTCAGTTTTGATATTAGTATGTTTTCTTATTGTGCAAGATCTTGTGGGAATTGAGTCCATTGGAAAGACCCAAGATTTGTTGATCAGTAAACCCAGTAGTATGAAGTCTGTTGTAGTCAAAGGGAAGAAAAAAACCCTCACTCTATATTGTTACATGAATACCTGGAAAAGTAACTTGTACACAAAAAATTACAGCACTAACAGATGATGGCAGCATGTACGCATGTGCTGCTTATCTTGCAAGCATTATCAACATGATTCATAATTGTATACGTGGTTCTTTGAAAAGCCTGACATGTTAGTAAAGACATAGCATTCTATCTGGAAGAAAAACTTTGAAGAAAAAAACATTCTTGGTAGTGCCTGGAAAAATTGATAGTGAATACTCATCCTGAGACATAATAAGACCACATTTACAAGGTAACTCTTGTAAATTACACACTGAAAATAACTTTTATGCTAAAGTACTCCATACTTACTACACAAAGTTAGTAATAGATATAGTTTGAAAGCTTTAAAAGGAAAAAAATAAACTGATACTTCTGAAAAGTCACTTGAGTCATTTCTTCTCCAATTTTCTAAAATAAAGTAGCTAATTTTACAGACAGTATGTATACCTCTCCTGTAAAAACTATGAAATCGGAAATCTTTGCAGAAGTTGCTGACAGTTTAGGAAGATGCCAACAGTTCAGGAATTCTGGTGTGGTTTGAAGCACTCCCCTGCTTTTCATTCATTCCTTTAGAAAATACTACCTACTTCCCCGCACTTTGGGAGGCTGAGGTGGGAGGATTGCTTGAGGCCAGGAGTTCAAGACCAACCTGAGCAACAAAGTGAGACCTCATCTCTGCACACACAAATTAGCCAGGCACAGTAGTGTATAGTCCCAGCTACTAGGGAGGCTGAGGAGGGAGGATTGTTTGAGCCCAGCAGTTGAAGGCTGCAGTGAGCCATGATTGCACCATTGCACTCCTGTGGGGCTATAGATCTATACCCAGTCTCGGGGAAAAAAAAAAAAAAAAAAACTTCCTACTAAGTGCTGTGGACTGTTTACTAATGGGAATATGGCAGTAAGCAGACATTCTGCCTTCAAAGAATTTACAAATAAGTAAAACAGTATGTTAGGTGGTGATAAGTACTTAAAATTTTTTTTTTCTTTTTGAAACAGTCTCACTGTCTCCCAGGTCAGAGTGCAGTGGCAAGATAATGGCTCACTGCATCCTTGATCTCCCTAGGCTCAAGTGATCCTCCCATCTCAGCCTCCTGAGTAACTAGGACTACAGGTGTGCACCACCACACCTGGGTATTTTTATTTAGAGATGGGGTCATCCAATGTTGCCCAGGCTGGTCTTGAACTCCTGAGCTTAAGTGATCTGCCCACCTGGGTCTCCTTCACTCTTGTTGGGATTTTAGGTGTGAGCCGCTGCACCTGGCCATAATAAGCACTTTGGGACTAAAGCAGAAAATAGGACCTAGGGATGTGTGTGTGCATGTGTGTGTGTGGGTAAGTAGGGCTGTTGGAATTGGAAAAAAGGTGGCTAGGGAAGGCTTCATGACCAGAAGCCTCATGACCTTTAGAGAAGACCTGAAGGAGGTGACAGCAAGTCATGGGAATAACTAGGATAAGATCATTCCAGGAAATGTGAGGCGTCAAAGGTTCTGAGGTGAGAATATGCTGATATGTTTGAAAAATAGCAAGGAAGCCAGTGTAGCTGGTATAGGAATGAGTGGGGAGGGGGTATTGGAGAGGGGAGAGTAGCAGGATATGAGGTTAGAGAGGCAATAGAAAGCCAAATACAACAGGACCTTGTATGAAGACTGAGTGAATGGAACAGACACTATTGGAAAGTTTTGAGAAGAAGTGACATCCAATTTAGGTTTTAAAATGTTCATTTGGGCTGCTGTGTTGAAAATAGATTATAGGAGTCAAGGGCAAGGAGCTCTCACAACAATTTAAGAGATGAGGGTGGCTTGGACAGGTTGGAAGTACCCAAGGTAATGAGAAGTGATATATCTTTTTTTTTTATTTGAGATTTTGAGATGGAGTTTTGCTCTTGTTGCCCAGGCTGGAATGGAATGGCGCGATCTCGGCTCACTGCAACCTCCGCCTCCCAGATTCGAGCGATTCTCCTGCCTCAGCCTCCCAAGTAGCTGGGATTACAGGCATGCACCACCACACCCAGCTAATTTTGTATTTTTAGTAGACACAGGGTTTCACCATGTTGGCCAGGCTGATCTTGAGCTCCTGACCTCAGGTGATCCACTCGCCTCAGCCTCCCAAAGTACTGGGATTACAGGTGTGAGCCACCTCGCTTGGCCGAGAAGTGATATATCTTGAAGATGGAGCTAATAGGATTTTTCTATTAGATAGAAGAGAAAGAAGTCAAGGATAACTCCCAGTGTTTGTCCTGACCAACAGGAAGGTTGGGGTTGTCATATACTGAGGTAGAGATGACTACAGGAGTAGCGGGAGGTTGGCTTTAACATTAAATTTGAAATGCCAATTAGACATCCAAGTGGAGATACCTACTGGACAGATGAGAGTCAAGTTCAAAGGAGGGGTCCAGGCTGGATATACACATTTGGGAGATATCAGCTTATGAATGGGATGAAACAGAGTGAGATAAGTAAGGGAGTAGTAGTAGAAAATAGAAATGTTCAGTGTTTAGAATTGGGGAAAAGAGAGAAACAAGAGACAGAGAGTGGGTGACTATGATGTAGATGGGAAACTAGGAAGAGTATGGAGATCTAGAAAGAGTATGGAGTTCTAAGGAGGAGGAGTGGCCAAGTGTGTCAAATATTGCAAAGTGGTCTAATAAGATGAGGCCTGAAAACTTCATTAGAATTAGCAACGAGAAGGTCTTTGATAACTTTTTTTTTTTTTTTTTTTTTTGAGACAGTCTTGCTCTGTCACCTAGACTGGAGTGCAGTGGCACAATCTTGGCTCACTGCACCCTCTGCCTCCTGGGTTCAAGTGATTCTCCTGCTCAGCCTCCCAAGTAGCTGGGATTAAGGCACATGCCACCACACCTGGCTAGTTTTGTACTTTTAGCAGAGATGGGGTTTCACCATGTTGGCCAGGCTGGTCTTGAACTCTTGGCCTCAGGTGATCCACCCGCCTCAGACTCTCAAAGTGCTGTGATTATAGGCGTGAGCTACCGTGCCCAGCCGCTTTCATCTTTTTTTTCCTCACTTTTCTCTAGGATTAGCCCCCCAAACTCGTTTCCTAATCCCTATTTATAAATAGCTTCTGGTCTACTTTAACCTCTTCAATAGCTACAAAGTGTTCAGTGAATTAAAAATAGCCATCTACCTCCAGCCTGGGCGACAGAGGAGACTCCATCTCAAAAAGAAGAAGAAAAAAAGCCATCTACTTTGTTAAACAGAACAAAGAATTTGCTGACACCTTGAGCTTTTAATATCTGCTCCCTCCTTTCACTTAGAAGTGGTTCTAGGCCGGGCGCGGTGGCTCACGCCTGTAATCCCAGCACTTTTGGAGCCCGAGGTGGGCAGATCACGAGGTCAGGAGTTCGAGACAAGCCTGGCCAATATGGTGAAACCCCGTCTCCACTAAAAATATAAAAAAATTAGCCGAGCGTGGTGGCGCACACCTGTTGTCCCAGTTACTCGGGGGAGGCTGAGAAAGAAGAATCACTTGAACCCGGGAGGCGGAGGTTGCAGTGAGCGGAGATTATGCCACTGCACCCCAGCCTGGGTGACAGAGCAAGACTACGTCACAAGAAAAAAACAAAGAAAAAAAAAAAAAGGAAGTGGTTCTAAATAGTAATGTTTTGTCTGTCTTGGACTTACAAGAAGGATTCTTTTTTCAACTAAGACCTTCAGTAAATTCATTAAAAGAAAGTCTTTGTTTCTTCCCCATCTGTTCCTGTGTCTCTTCATATTGTTCACTACAGTAGTTTTAATGTTGCTTTTTGATATTACTACATTTGGTTGGAGATTTGGATTCCCAAATTTTCTGTGACATGACTGCCTCTGGCTATTTTTTAATTATAGGGTGTTTGTAACAAAACATCTTTTTTTGTACTCCTGAGGGTTGGTCTGTTTGCTTATGTATATAAATCATTGTTATTAATATTATGTTTGTATTGCATCCATAATCCCAAACTATCCTAGAATGTTCACTCCAAGAGAGCAGGGTTATCTTCCTTGTTCTCTCCTGGCACTTAGGTGCTCAATAAATATTTGTTGAATGAATGAATTTCAGGTCTTCTTCTAGGGCTGCTCTGGTCTCTGGAAACAGCACAACTCCCAAGCTTTTTTTTTTTTTAAGATCCTCTCTCCCTCCCTTCCTCCCTCCCTCCCTCCCTCCCTCCCTTCCTTCCTTCCTTCCTTCCTTCCCCATATTGCCCAGGCTGAGATCGAACTCCTGAGCTCAGGCGATCTTCCCACCTCAGCTTCTCGAAGTGCTGGGATTACAGGGGTGAACCACGACGCTCAGCCTGAGTGTTTTTCTTGAGGGCTGTAGAATCTATGCTCACTCCCACTGTGACTTATGCTCACTTGCTTATTAGGCATGGATAAAACATCTTTCTTAAACTGACAGCAGATAAGGGATTCTGGAAGGCAAAAAATGTCTAGAAGGGTTATGGGAAGAAAGCGAGGAATCATTTCTACAAGTGGTAGAGATGACAGAAAGATGCTTTGAAACTAAAAATCCTTAAAGGATGGTATGATTGGTATTGTGTCTGTCGTTGTTATGATACCTGCATTATTTAGCATGGAATTTTAAAGACAGGGTACACAGTTATGAGAAGCAGCCCTAAACTAGAACAAATATTTCCTTATTCTCAGCCCAATGCTCTTTACTATATAAGAGGCAATAAGGGATGAAGGATGTTAGGTTCAAATGCGTCTTCCTTTCCCATTTACTAGCTATGTCCCATTATGTCCCTCAGTCCTCTTATCTGTAAAATTGACATAATACTAACCTCTACCTCTTAGGGTTGCTTTGAAAAATTCAATAAATTTATATATGTAATTCCCAGAATCAGTAAACACCCAAAAAATGTTTCTCAGGGTTCTCGACACCAAATGTTCAGTACATGTATTGAACTGTTCACAAAAGAAAACTAAAGACTTTTTATGTGCAAACAGTGATCCTGGCCGGGCGCGGTGGCTCACACCTGTAGTCCCAGCACTTTGGGAGGCCGAGGCGGGCGGATCACCTGAGGTCGGGAGTTCGAGACCAGCCTGACCAACATGGAGAAACCCCCGTCTCTACTAAAATACAAAATTAGCCGGGCGTGGTGGCACATGCCTATAATCCCAGCTACTAGGGAGGCTGAGGCAGGAGAATCGCTTGAACCCGGGAGGCGGAGGTTGCAGTGAGCCGAGATTGTGCCATTGCACTCCAGCCTGGGCAAAAGAGTGAAACTCCATCTCAAAACAAAACAAAAAACAAAACAGTGATCCTCCAGCCTCTATGTCTGATTTTTAAAATTTTATTTATTTTTTTCGAGACGGAGTTTCGCTCCTGCCTCAGCCTCCCGAGTAGCTGGGATTACAGGCATGCACCACCACGCCCGGCTAATTTTGTATTTTTAGTAGAGAAGAGGTTTCTCCATGTTGGTCAGGTTGGTCTCGAGCTCCCGACCTCCGGTGATCCGCCCGCCTCAGCCTCTCAAAGTGCTGGGATTACAGGCGTGAGCCACCGCGCCCGGCTTGTCTGATTTTATGCTAGCTGTGTACAGTGGTGAGGGAACAGCAGCCTAGGACCACAGACTGAGGGTCCAAAAGTAGCCAGAAAACGAGCCACGGTGCAAGTTGGAAAAATATCGCTAGGTGGCAACCCGCCCCGCAGCCCGCTCTACGCCCCCTTCCCCAGCTCACACTCCTCGGGGCGGAGTTGCTGACGGTCGTAGCCACCCCAACCGCGCATTTTCTCAGCGCTCCGCCCTTCCAGACACGATAGGTTAGTGGGCCTCGGCCAATGGCGACACCCCGTCATAGGAGCGGTAGCCAATCAGTAGCCAGGAGTCCGGGAAGGAGCGAGGCCAATCTAGGAGCCGCGGCCGCCACCAGAGGAAGGCTAGCGGCGCGGCGGAGCGCGGCGGGGCGCAGCGCAGCGCCTAAGGTAAGATGGCGGTGTTCCTTGCTCTAAGCTCTTGTAGTTGGGCTGCTATTTCGCCCTTTTGGTCAACTCAGAGCTGCTACTTCGCCTCAAAGCAGTGTTAGAGTCAGTCTCCTTCCTACAGGCTTCCAGGAGTCAGGATCTCCGGTGACCAGAGTAGGACAAAATGGCGCTCGCATGGACTTCCGAGGCCGGGCCCAGTCGTGTGCTCTGAGGCAGGCCGGGACAAAGGCGGCGTGCAGGGAGGCGGCGTGGCCGTCGCGTGGGCCTGGCGCTGTCGCTTCCCTTCATGCTGCAGCTGTGCGAGTCCTGAAGCTACATTCAGCGTGGTGGGGTTCGGGGTGGGGCCGGGCATGGAGGGACACGCTAAAGAGAGGGAAAGCCACAAATGCCTGTGGAGACCTGGGGAGGGCGGCGGGCAGTTGCGAAGCGTACCTTACGGGGCCGACTTCTGCCTCTCTTTTGAAAACTGGCCGCGCGATCTGTCCAGATACGGTGGAGCAGGAATTTTCGGGAAGGGTAAAGGCTTTCTGATTTTTGTTTTGACCCCGCAGGTTTTGGTTATGAACAGGATTCGGATTCACGTCCTGCCAACCAATCGGGGGAGGATCACTCCAGTGCCCAGGTCTCAGGAACCTCTGTCTTGTGCATTCACTCATCGTCCATGCTCTCAGCCTCGTCTGGAGGGGCAGGAGTTTTGCATTAAGCATATCCTTGAAGACAAGAATGCACCCTTTAAGCAGTGTAGTTATATATCGACGAAGAATGGGAAAAGATGTCCCAATGCTGCCCCAAAGCCAGAGAAGAAAGATGGGTATGTATGTATAGATATATATGTCGTTTGTCTTAAAGCGAGGGGGTGTGTGATATGATGTGGGCTTCAGCATAGCTGCCGGGTTTGAGATCACGTCCTTGTAAATTTGGGGTTATGGTTGTATCCTTGGAAAATTGAAAAAACGGTGAAGACTGGAAGGACCCTTGAATTGGATTACGTAGTTCACCTCTTTGGTTCTTTTCCCTTATCTGTAGTAAAATAAAGGCATATTCTAAATTACTTTTTTTTTTTTTTTTTAAGAGAGATGGGGTCTTGCTATTTTAACCAGGCTGGTCTCAAATTCCTGGCCTCAAGGTGTCCTCCCATCTCGGTCTCCCAGAGTGCTGGGATTACAGGCGTGAGCCACCGCGCCCGGCCCTAAAATTAATCTTTTTTTCTTTTTTTTTGAGACAGAGTCTCCCTTTATTCCCCAGGCTGGAGTGCAGTGGTGATCTCGGCTCACTGCAACCTCCGCCTCCCAGGTTCAAGCGATTCTCCTGCCTCCCAAGTAGCTGGGACTTAAGGTGTGCGCCACCACGCCTGGCTAATTTTTGTACTTTTTAGTAGAGACGGGTTTTCACCATGTTGGCCAGGCTGGTTTTGAACTCCTGACCTCAGGTGATCCATCCGCCTCGGCCTTCCAGAGTGTTGGGATTACTGGTGTGAGCCACAGCACCCAGCCCCTAAAATTATTCTTAATGGAGGGGTGTGTGGCTCTATTTGGCTGTCCGTGAATTTTGTTTAATAACATGCAAAGTTGTATATGTGTGAACTCTTCGGTAAGAGGGTTCATAGTTTTCATCATGTATGCAAAGGTATCTATGCAAAAACATAACCTGACTAGATAATTTTGTACATATCTTGTAGTTTTTTTTTTTTTTTTTTATTTGAGAGGGAGTCTTGCTCTGTCGCCCGGGCTGGAGTGCAGTGGCCAGATCTCAGCTCACTGCAAGCTCCGCCTCCCGGGTTTACGCCATTCTCCTGCCTCAGCCTCCGGAGTAGCTGGGACTGCAGGCGCCCGCCACCTCGCCAGGCTAGTTTTTTGTATTTTAGTAGAGACGGGGTTTCACCGTGTTAGGCAGGATGGTCTCGATCTCCTGACCTCGTGATCCACCCGTCTCGGCCTCCGAAAGTGCTGGGATTACAGGCTTGAGCCACCGCGCCCGGCCATATCTTGTAGTTTTAAAATTGTGTCACTGGCTGGTCGCAGTGGCTCATGCCTGTAATCCCAGTACTTTGGGAGGCCACAGCAGGAGCATCACTTGAGGCCAGGAGTTGGAGACCAACCCGAGCAATATAGTGAGACCACGTCTCTACAAAAGATTAAAAAATTCAATGGGCATAGTGTCTTGGGCATGTAGTCCCAGCTACTTGGGAGGCTGAGATGGGAGGATCACTTGAGCCTAGGAGTTCCAGACCAGACTTGGCAACGTAGACTTTGTTTCTACAAAAAACTAAAAAAAATTTGCCGGCACAGTGGTGCATGCCTATAGTTCTAGCTATTTTGAAGCTGAGGCAGGAGGATCACTTGAACCAAGCAGTTTAAGGCTACGGTGAGCTGTGATTGCATGACTGCACTTTAGTCTGGGCCACAGAGCAAGACCCAATCCCTTGCCTCAGCCTCCCAAAGTGCTGGGATTACAGGGGTGAAACACGTCATCTGGCCTGTTATTTTCCTTTAATAAAAAGTCAATTAGTTGACCTTGGGCCAGTTAAATTCATCTGACTTGCATTTTTAGAAATGAATGTAATAGTCATTTTAATTCCCTGAAAATGATTTAAAGATTAGGGACTATGAAAATTATTGAATGCTTTCAAGAAGGGACTTATAAAATATTAATGTTTTGTCTCTTTAGGGTGTCCTTCTGTGCTGAACATGTCCGTAGGAATGCCCTGGCACTTCATGCTCAAATGAAGAAGACCAACCCAGGGCCTATGGGTGAAACACTCCTGTGCCAGCTCAGCTCATATGCTAAGACAGAGCTGGGGTCTCAGACTCCAGAAAGTAGTCGCAGTGAAGCCAGCCGAATACTAGGTAAGGATCTTCTCTCCTGGAATGAAAAAGGAGGAAGAAAGTTAAGGGGGAACTATTTTAAGTTAGCACAATGCCTTGAACTATTTGACAATATTGTTAATTCATCAGGAATTTGTTGAGAATTCCGGGATTGCTTTGTTGTTTACCAATTCTTTTGAATTTGAAGTAGTGTTTGCCTAGGTTTACTCTCCTGAGTTGGTGACCATTTCTTTCATTGCTTTTTTAATGCTCAGCAGCTTTGTTAGGTAATTTCAGGAAACAATAATTTTAAGTTGATTTTTCTGTTTGAGAGGGCATGGTTTACTCATTTATGTTGTAAGTAATCTTACTTGGGTTGTATTTTCTTAAAGCGTTTTTATTTGCCAGTACCTTTGTACAAAGTTTTTTTTTTTTTTTTTTTTTTTTAATTTCAAGGTTTGGGTTGATAAGTAATCTAGTTTTGTGTGGTGGAGTTACAGAGGTGGGAAGTCTTAATGGCTGCTCTCCCTTCCTTGCCTCAGATGAAGACAGCTGGAGTGATGGGGAGCAGGAACCCATTACTGTGGATCAGACATGGAGAGGTGACCCTGACAGTGAAGCTGATAGCATAGACAGTGATCAAGAAGATCCCTTAAAGTAAGTTGTAACTCCACATAAGGCATTTGAAATGTAGTTAGTATGTGGAATGTGGCGCTGCATGCTGTTAATAAATTAATAACCTAGGAGGGTTGAAGACAGCCAATTTTCAGCAGTAAGAGATTCTGTATATAAAAGTGGCATGGTTCGTTGTCATCTTGCTTCAAGGCAGGATGATTCTTTTTTAGAAGTCTTGTAATTTAGAAAAAGTTTGAACACCACATTCTACATATGAGAAAGTATAGGGGAGAAAACAGGAAATTTAGACATGGGAGTGTGGGAGGTGGATTGAGAAATGGTCACACCAGTTTAGAGAAGAGAAAATGGTTGTGAATGGGTGCTTGGCCTAAACCTCAGAAATAATGTGATTGTAGTTGAATACTTCTGCAAAATGTCATATTTATGGATTTATAAGTTTTTAAAAGTTTTATATTGTTTTAAATTGACAATTTTACATTTTTATGGGGTACAGTGTGATGTTTGGATACTTGTAAACCTTGTGTCATGATCAAATCAGGGTAATTAGCATATTCGTCACCTCAAACGTAGTGTTTTAGTGTGTGGATTTTTTTTAAAAGAAGAAGGAAAAGGTATTCAAGAGTTTGGTTTTGTGCCTAAGAAAGAGAAACCGATTTAGAAACCCAAAAGTGATTATGTCTTAATCAGTTTTATATCTTAGTAAGCTTCTGCTCTTCTCTTAACCCATCATCACCATAGGAGTTGTAGAAGTATAAAAACATTGCCACTCTGAAGTCTCTTATTTCTGTGTCTCAAGGCCTGGGTTTAGTGTTTTAAAATTTTTGCCTGCTAACTCTGTGTCTTAACACTTAGTACTGATAGTTTATGTAGAGGGACTGTAAATAGTGGAAGGGGTAATTTCTAGGTTGACTATTGGGCTTTTGTTCTTGGAATAGCATTTTCTTTTTTTTTCTTTTTTTTTTTTTTTTTTAGGCAGGGTCTCGCTCAGTCCGCAGGGGCTTGAGTGCAGGTGGCCGGATCTCAGCTCACTGCAAGCTCCGCCTCCCGCGGGTTTACCGCCATTACTCTTGCACTCAGCCTCCCGAGTAGCTGGGACTCAGGCGCCCGCCACTTCGGCCCGGCTCTAGTTTTTGTATTTGATTAGGTAGAGGGACGGGGGTTTCACCCGTGTTAGCCAGGATGGTCTCGATCTCCTGGACTCCGTGATCGGCCCGCGCCCCTGTCTCGGCCTCCCAAAGTGCTGGGATTACAGGCTTGAGCCACCGCGCCCGGCCAGCATTTTCTTCATTACTTTAGATTCTTTGGTTTATAAGAAGCCATTTAGGGTTACATTTTCTTCTGTCCAACTACTAACCAGGCCTGACCCTGCTTAGCTTCTGATATCAGAGGAGGTTGGGCATGTTCAGGATAGTATGGCCATATGTTAGAGTTAAGTTTTCTGAGTAGAATAATTTCATCCATTTCTATTGAGTAGTCTCACTGTGGTCAACTATTCAGGAAGTACTAGTTTAGAAAGCCCATCTAAGTAGTTTGAAAGGGAATGTCTGTTCTCTTGCAGGATTCTCTCACAAATAGTAACTTAAACCAACATATTCATTAATTTTTTTTTCTTTTTGAGATGGAGTCTTGCACTGTCACCCAGGCTGGAGTGCGGTGGCACGATCTCAGCTCACTACAACTTCTGCCTTCCAGGTTCAAGC
Source organism: Rhinopithecus bieti (assembly GCF_001698545.2). Lineage (NCBI taxonomy): Eukaryota > Metazoa > Chordata > Mammalia > Primates > Cercopithecidae > Rhinopithecus > Rhinopithecus bieti. The sequence continues at coordinate 1,520,356 of NW_016811706.1, forward strand.
GATTCTCCTGCCTCAGCCTCCCAAGTAGCTGGGATTATAGGCACCATTTTTTGTAATTTTAGTAGAGATGGGGTTTCACCATGTTGGCCAGGCTGGTCTTGAACCCCTGACTTCGTGATTCACCTGCCTCAGCCTCCCAAAGTGCTGGGATTACAGGCATGAGCCATCAGGCCCAGCGTCATTCCTTTTTTTTCCATTGTGGTTCTAGATGGTCAAACTTACTGCTTTGAAGAGATGTATGCTCTCTAGGGTTACAAAGGGAGTGTCATTTGATGTGGTAAACACTCAGCCTAAGGTTGAGAAACTTATTATTTTGTTAGTAATAATCTAGAGTGGATCAGTCTCTAGGAGGCACATCCATGCTGATTTAACTTGCAAGAGACTGCTGTATAAACCAAAATACCAGGTCATTTTATGAGAAATATAAATGTGGAAAGGACTAGGCAGTTGATGTCACTCTCTCCTAGAAGAAACATGTTCAGAAGAGAAAATAAAGCCCCAAATATGGCCAACTATTAGGCAACTAAGTATAAGGCTTTCGTTAATTTTCCCAATGAGATTATTTTTTGAAAATAATTTAGGCCCACTAAATTTATGCATTTTTAGGCATGTAAATAGAGATGTTCAATATTTCCTTATATGATTACATATTACTATCTTGTTATATTTAATAATATAGTAATTTAGTAGTATGTCCACTGAGTGAAATGCTTTTCGTTAACAATTTTCATCTTACGGCACTGGTGTCTTTGTCATCCATAGTATCACTTTTTGAATCATCTAATAGTTTAACCACATTTATCTTGAATTGCTTGTTACAGAAAGGGCACCTTTTGTATTGTTTATGATGTCGCTAGAGACTTTATTCTAACTAGGATATTCTTGGCATAGATTTTTTAAACTTCCTGTTAGTATATATGTGATTTCTCTCAAAAATAACCACTTACTTAATTGTTTTGTTAAAAGTAATCTTTAAAAGCTTGTTTATGGCCAGGCACAGTGACTTACGCATGTAATCCTGGCACTTTTTTTTTTTTTTGACATAAGAGTTTCACTCGTCTCCCAGGCTGGAGTGCAATGGTGCGTTCTCAGCTCACTGCAACCTCTGCCTCCCGGGTTCAAATTATTTTCCTGCCTCAGCCTCCTGAGTAGCTGGGATTTCAGGTGCCTGCCACTATGCCCAGCTGATTTTTGTGTTTTTAGTAGAGACAGGGTTTCTCCATGTTGGCAGGCTGGTCTCGAACTCCTGACCTGAGGTGATCCGCCCACTTCGGCCTCCCAAAGTGCTGGGATTACAGAGACGAGCCACCGTGCCCAGTGATCCTAGCACTTTGGGAGGTCGAGGTGGTAGGATTGCTTGAGCCCAGGAGTTCGAAATTAGCCTCGACAAAATAGGGAGATCCTGTCTCTACAAAATATTTAAAAATTAGCCATACATGGTAGTGCACGTGGTCTGTAGTCTTAGCTACTCGAGAGGCTCAGGTGGGAGGATCACTTGAGCCTGGGAGGTCGAGGCTCTGTGATTGTGCCACTGCATTCCAGCCTGGGCAAGAGAGGGAGACCCTATCTCACGCACACAGAAAAAATAAATAAAAGCTTGTCTACAACATCTAATACTTAATGAAGTTTTATCCTAAAGGTAATTGTTAAGTCTTCTTTTCCCTTTTTTAATAATAATTGTATCATATGACCTCAATAAACATCCAGAACTTGTTCGGCTGAAGGTTATTTCACATTATTCAATTTTTTTTTTTTTTTTTTTTTTTTGAGACGGAGTCTTGCTCTGCCACCCAGGCTGGAGTGCAGTGGCCGGATCTCAGCTCACTGCAAGCTCCGCCTCCCGGGTTTACGCCATTCTCCTGCCTCAGCCTCCCGAGTAGCTGGGACTACAGGCGCCCGCCTTGTCGCCCGGCTAGTTTTTTGTATTTTTTTTAAGTAGAGACAGGGTTTCACTGTATTAGCCAGGATGGTCTAATGTCTCGATCCTGCGGTGGCCTACCTCGTGAGATCCGGCCCCGTCTCGGGCCTCCCAAACGTGCTGGGGTATTACAGCTTTAGCCGCCTTTTGTTGGCGGCCCGGGGGCTTCAATTTTTTCATGCATTGTTTTCCAAGTAAGAAGAATTTGGAAAATGCCCTTTATGTAAGGAGAGACTATTTTCGGTGCGAGATATAAGGTGAGACCTGTTTCTTGAAGATGAATTTTGATAATAAAATCTTGACTTTCATTTGTGTGCAGATGTACCAGGGCCAGGGGAATCAGTACATAATTTTAATGTCCAGCTCTGAAACTCTGGACGTTCATCTTTAAGTAAATGAGCCATCCTAGTACATGACCAGCAGGCATTCATTTAGTAGGTTGCTTCTGGGCCCCCACCAAATGATTTCTAATGAATGGACTTCAGATGTTCACATTTGATCCCAGGCTATTGGCTTAAATTCTCTTCTGGACAGGGTGCACGTGCAAATTAATTTTTTAAAACAAATTTTTATTTTTCTCATTTCATATTCCAAAAGAGTGAGATGTGTGCGATTTTAACAAACGTCTACGATTAAGTTAGGAACGGCCCTGCAGCTATTTATTGGGTTTGTAGAGGACAGGTTTAAGTGCGGGCATAAGCCCATTTTGGGAGATGTAACTCAGCTGCACCTTTTTTGAAACCGTTATGTATTTATTTTTTTGGAGCACGGCATTCTTGCTCTGTCGCAGGCTGGAGCACGCCGCGCTCGCGCACGGTCGCTCTGGCTCACTGCAACCTCTGCCTCCGGTGGGGGTTCAAGCAATTCTTCTGCATCAGGCCCCTCCCTTAGTAGCTGGGACTACAGGTGCACGCCGCCAACGGGCCCGGCGGATTGATTTTTTTTTTTTTTGATATTTTTTAGTAGAGGGGACAGGGCTTTCACCATGTTTCCCAGGCTGCCGGTCTCAAACTCCTGAGCTCAGGCAGGTATGCCGCCCTGGAGTATCCCAAAGTGCTAGAATTACAGGCTTGAGGCCACTGGCCGCCCAGCCAACCGTTATGGTATTTTTTAAAGCCTTTTCAATTTTCTGATTAGCTCTTTAGCTTTTGCCATTTCTTTATTGCGCCTGGTTTAATTTTAATTTTAATGTATTTTATGTATTTAATTTGTTTATTTATTTTATTTATTTTATTTTTTATTTTTGGAGACAGAGTCTTGTTCTGTCGCCCAGGCTGGCGTGCAGCGATCTCGGCTCACTGTAATCTCCGCCTTCCAGGTTTAAGTGATTCTTCTGCCTCAGCCTCCTGAGTAGCTGGGATTATAGGCTCTTGCCACCATACCCGATTAATTTTTGTATTTTTAGTAGAGGGGGTTTCGCCCTCTTGGCCAGGCTGGTCTCGAACTCCTGACCTCAAGTGATCCACCCACCTTGGCCTCGTAAAGTGCTGGGATTACAGGCGTGAGCTTCCATGCCCGGCCCTTTGCTGGTTTTATTAACCATGTTTCGATTTTTCTTAATTTCTGTTCACTTTTACTTCAGAATATAGTTAAGTACCTCTTACACACAGGTAATATTGGCTCTTGTTTATATTTAGAAGAAATTTTGGCAGAAATTACTTGCTTTCAGTCCTAAAGTTAATTTTATATATTTGTTCTATGTTTTTCAGGGACTTAACAAGCTAGTTTTTAAAAATAAAGCATAGGCTGGTCACAGTGGCTCACACTTGTAATCCTAGCACTTTGGGAGGCCTTGTCAGGTGGATTGCCTGAACTCAGGAGGAGTTTGAGACCAGCCTGCGCAACATGGTGAAACCCCATCTCTACTAAAAATACAAAAAATAAAAAAATTAGCCGAGCGTGGCAGCACACGCCTGCAATCCCAACCAACTACTGCGGAGGCTGAGGCACGAGAGTTGCTTGAACCTGGGAGGCGGAGGTTGCAGTGAGCCAACATTGTGCCACTTCTCTGAAGCCTGGGAAACAGAGCAAGACTTTCTTAAAAAATAAATAAATAAAAGTAATAAAATAAAATTTTTGACTTAAAATTAGTGTATGTGTTTTGCCTTTTCAATGAAATTTTTACTCAAAGTATGAAACTTAAGGTATGTAGCTTGTTGTTTGTATTTATGTAATGATCAGACAAGATGAATGAAACAAAATTTTTAAAATTCAAAGTTATTCCCTTATTTATTTATTTATTTTTTGAGACATGGTCTTGCTCTGTCACCCAGGTTGGAGTGCAGTGGTGCGATCTCAGCTCACTGCAGCCTCCCACTCCCAGGCTCAAATGACCCTTTCACCTCAGCCTCCTGAGTATCTGGGATTACAGCTATACACCACGGTGCCAAGCTAACTTTTGTATTTTTTGTATTGTCAGGGTTTTACCATATTACAGCCCAGGCTGGTCTTGAACCCCCAGGCTCAAGCAATCTGCCTGCCTCAGCCTCCCAAAGTGCTATGATTACAGGTGTGAGCTACCACACCTGGCCTCATCTCTTAATTTTGATTGCATTAAATCAGAGCCAGGGAACAGTGTTCCACACATACACGTTAATCACTAGCATAATTTTTAGAAGTTTTTTTTTTTTTTTCCTTTTTTTGAGATGGAGTCTCACTGTCACCCAGGCTGGAATGCAGTGGCGCGATCCTGAAGTTCTTTTAGTTTATAATTGGCAGCAAAGCTTAATCAAGTTGACATGGATACGTGCCAGATCTTTGGCAATTAAGGGTTAACCTAGGATACTGAATTTTGAGAATATTGTCAAGATAATTAGCTGAAGACAGCGTATAGCCCATTTTGACTAGTTATTTGAGAGTCTATATGAGCTCCAATATAGGACTGTATTTTTTTAAAAAAATCACAAGTTTTGGCTGGGCGCAGTGGCTCATGCCTGTAATCCCAGCGCTTTGGAAGGCTGAGGCTGGAAGATCGATCTGAGGTCAGGAGTTAAGACCAGCCTGACCAACATGGAGAAACCCTGTCTCTACTGAAAATACAAAAATTAGCTGGGTGTGGTGGTAGGTGACTGTAATGCCAGCTACTTGGGAGGCTGAGACAGGAGAATTGCTTGAACCTGGGAAGCGGAGGTTGCAGTGAGCCAAGGTTGTTGTGCCACTGCACTGCAGCGTGGGAGACACAGCAAGACTTAGTCCCAAAAAAAGAAAAAAATTATTTGATGTTGGTATCTTTAGTGTTTTAATTAAAATATATTGCCACATGCGGTAGCTTATGCCTTTAATTCCAGCACTTTGTGAGGCTGAGGCGGGAGGTTCGCTTAAACCCAGGGGTTCAAGCCTGGACAACATGGTGTAATCCTATCTCTACAGAAAATACAAAAATTAGCCAAGTGGGGTGGTGCACACCTGTAATCCTAGCTACTTGGCAGGCTGACATGGGAGGATTGCTTGAGCCCAGGAAGCAGAGGTTGTAGTGAGCTGTGATTGATTGTACCACTGCACTCTATCCTGGATGACAAGAGTGAGACCCTATCTCAAAAAAAAAACCAAAAACCAATATATATGAATATGTATATGTGAGAGATACATGTTAATGAATTTAACACTTTAAAGCTGTCCTGACTGGTAAGTGATTTCATGTCAAAACATTAAGAATGTAGATTAATAAAAGTTTAAAGTGTTCCACATGTTCACTTTCTTTTCAATGTAATGCAAATAGCTGGAAAAAAATAAGACATTTCTCCTTCCCCCATTTTGGGAAATCACAGATTAGTATTCTTTCTTGGAGATTTTCTCTTTTGTTTTATTTAAGAACAACTTGAATGGTACAATGTTTTGCGAAAACATTATTATTAAGGTGATTATCTCACCACTTGTTAAGTAACAAACTTAGTTTGACATCTCTACTACTCTTTTAAACTTGGGTTTTATTATTATTGTTTTCTTATGCTTTGGTGAATTCTGTTTTATTCCAGACATGCTGGTGTCTACACGGCAGAAGAAGTGGCCCTGATTATGCGTGAGAAGCTAATTCGTTTGCAGTCTTTGTATATTGATCAGTTTAAACGACTTCAGCATCTGCTCAAGGAGAAGAAGCGCCGGTACTTACATAATCGCAAAGTGGAACATGAAGCTCTAGGCAAGTTTTATGCCACTTCCAACAAGCTGTTGTGGGTTTAACTTGTGAATTTGGTAGTGCAGTCATGTGTCGCTTAATGACGGGGATACATACGTTGTTAGGCGATTTTTGTCATTCAAACTTCATAGAGTAACGCTAACATAGGTGGTATAGCCTACAACGTACCTAGGCTGCAAACCTGTACAAGCATGTTACTGTACTGAATACTGTGAGCAGTTGTAACAGTGGTATTTGTGTACCTAAACACATCTAAACATAGAAAAGGTACAGTTAAATTATGGCATAAAAGATTTTAAAAATGGGAACTTAGCATGAATGGAGCTTGTGGGACCGGAAGTCATTTTGGGCAAGTGAGTGGTGAGTCGTGAGTCAACGGGAAGGCCTAGCACATTATTATTTACTGCTGTAGACATAAGTTCTATACACTTAAGCTGTACTAAATTTATAAAAAAATTTTTTTCTTCAGTAATAAATTAACCTTAGTTTATTGTAACTTTTTTAGTTTATAAACTTTTTTTTTTTTTTTTTAATTGAGACGGACACGGTGTCTTACTCTGTTGCCCAGGCTGGAATGCAAGTGGCGTGACCTCAGCTCACTGCAACCTCTGTCTCCTAGGTTCAAGCAGTTCTCCCACCTCAGCCTCCCGAGTAGCTGGGATTACAGGCACATTCCACCATGTCCTTCTAATTTTTTTATTTTTAGTAGAGATTGGGTTTTGCCATGTTGGCCGGGCTGGTCTCAGAACTCCTGACCGCAAGTGATCCGCCTACCTTGGCCTCCCAAAGTGCTGGGATTACAGGCATGAGCCACCGCGCCTGGCCTATAAGCTTTTTTTTTTTAAAAAGAGACAGAATCTTGCTGTGTCACTCAGGCTGGAGTGCAGTAGCATGGTCCTTACTCACTGCAGCCTTAAACTCCTGGACTCAAGCTATCCTGCCTCAGCCTCCTGAGTAGCTAGGACTACAGATGCACCAGCACACTCAGCTAATTTTTAAATTTTTGTAGAGACAGGGTCTCGCTATGTTGGTTATGTAGGTTAGTCTTGAAATCCTGGGCTCAAGTGATCTTCCTACCTCGGCTTTCCAAAGTGCTGGGATTGATTACAGGCGTGAACCACTGCACCTGGCCTTTATAAACTTAAAAATTTTTTTAAGAAAAACTTCTGGACTCTGTAATAACACTTAGCTTAAAACACAAACACACTGTATAGCTGTACAAAATATTTTTTTATATCCCTATAAGCTTTTCTAGTTTAATTAAAAAGAAAACTTTTAAAGTTTTGTTAAAAACGAAGATGCAAATACGTACATTAGCCTAGGCCTACACGGTCTTTTGCTTCCACATCTTGTCCCAGTGGAAGGTCTTCAGGGACAGTCTCATGCAGCGAGCTGTCATCTCATGATAACAGTGTCTTCTGCGATACTTTCTGAGAGACCTGCCTGAGGCTGTTTTACATTTAACTTTTTTTTTTAAATAAATAGAGTGGAGTACATTCTAAGGATAAATACAGTAAATACATAAACCAGTAACATAGTTGTTTATTATCAAGTATTATGTACTGTGCATAATTGTATGTGCTAGATTTTTTTTTTTTTGTGATGTAGTCTCACTGTGTCGCGGGGTTGGAGTGCAGTGGTGTGATCTCAGCTCACTGCAACCTCCACTTCCTGGGTTCAAGCAATTCTCCTGCCTCAGCCTTCCGAGTAACTGGGACTACAGGCATATGCCACCACGCCCAGCTAATTTTTGTGTTTTTAGTAGAGATGGGGTTTCACCATGTTGGCCAGGATGATCTCAATCTCATCTGGTGATCCACCCGCCTTGGGCTCCCAAAATGCTGGGATTACAGGTGTGAGCCACCATGTCCAAACTGTGCTAGACTTTTATACAGCTGGCAGTGCAGTAGGTTTGGCCACCAGCATCGCCACAAATGTGTGGGTTGAACTATGATGTCACTAGACAATAAGAATTTTTCAGTTTTGTTAAAATCTTATGGGACCACTGTAGTATATATGGTCCATGATTGATTAAAAAGTGGTTTATGTAGTACATGACTATAATTAGATTTATTTCTGTCTTGGTACTTGGATTGGGGGCTAATTTGCTTTTGAAACTGCCTATCTTATGCCCAAAGATTTTCCTGTTTACTTGGAGAAGTAAACTTGATGGATTGCTTGGCAAATAACATCTTGACTCTTATAACTCTAGGCAGTAGTCTCCTGACTGGCCCAGAGGGACTTTTGGCCAAAGAACGAGAAAACTTAAAGCGATTAAAATGTCTGCGTCGATACCGCCAGCGCTATGGAGTGGAAGCCTTACTGCATAGGCAGTTGAAGGAACGGAGAATGCTGGCCACAGATGGTGCCGCCCAACAGGTAATTTGTGTGTATACCTTTAAGGTATATATGTTTACTTTATTTATTGTTTTTATGTTTTTGAGACGGAGTCTTGCACTGTCACCTAAACTGGAGTGCAGTGGTGCAATCTCGGCTCGTCGCAACCTCCACCTCCCAGTTTCAAGCAATTCCCCTGCCTCAGCCTCCCGAGCAGCTGGGATTACAGGTGCCCGCCACCACACGCCTGGCTAATTTTTTGTATTTTTAGTAGAGACAGGGTTTCACTATGTTGGCCAGGCTGGTCTCCTAATCCTTGATCTCGTGATCTACCCACCTTGGCCTCCCAAAGTGTTGGGATTGCAGACGTGAGCCACTGTGCCCGGCCACGTTTGCTTTATTTACAAAGTTAGTGTAATTGTCAAAACATTATGTCCAGTTTTTTTTTTTTGGAGACAGAATTTCACTCTTGTTGCCCAGGCTGGAGTGCAATGGCGAGGTCTTGGCTCATCGCAGCATCCACCTCCCAGGTTCAAGTGATTCTGCTGCCTCAGCCTCCCGAGTAGCTGGGATTACAGGCAGGCGCCACCATGTCTGGCAGTTTTGTATTTTTAGTAGAGACGGGGTTTCTCCATGTTTGTCAGGCTGGTCTTGAATTCCCTATGTCCAGTCCTGGATCTGAAATCTGACTTTTTGCACTTGGGTTGTAGTGAAAGCACTTAACTTGAAGTCAGGAGACATGGATTCTAGTCTGAGTCCCCACTGACCAGCTCTGTGTCTGCACAGTTAACTTTTATGGGCCTCAGTATTCTCATCTGCATATTGAGTAGTTGGGAAAAGTTTCTAAGTCCTTTGGTTCAGATATTCTTCAGTTCAGAAATAAACACAGGTTAAGCCTAAATTGCTTGGGAATCTTGTTTTAAAAGGTGGGAAGGTAGAGTAGGAGCAATTGAATGTCAGGAAGTAAGGTTAATAGGAAGAAGGGTTAAGTGATCATTCTTAAATTTGTTTTTCAAACCCTTGGTCTCTGTTTCAGTAAGAGTAATTTTATTTGTTTCATTTGTTGAGATTCCACTTAAGGCTACAATTTCAAAGAGTTCTGTTGGTAAAAGACAAAATTTGTCTTAATTAGGCTGTATCACACTTTCAGAATATGGAGAGGTGTATTTGGTATTAAGGTTGACTCATTCTTTATACACTAGGTTTTAAAGTTTTTTGTCTTTTGCATAATATTGGTAAATCTATTTTTGTTAAATGTTGAATTTTCTAGCCTTTAGGATGTACTTTTCTTATATAATTATTTTCATCATAATTGTACGTTCTTTCGTGGGTATATTTTATCTGTCTTTTTCCATTTTAGGCCCATACCACTCGTTCCAGTCAGAGGTGCTTGGCCTTTGTGGATGATGTTCGTTGTTCCAATCAGTCTCTTCCAATGACCAGACACTGCCTTACCCGTATCTTTTTACTCTGCCTGTTAAGGCTGTGATTTGCTAGTTTGAAGACTAGTGGGAATCTCTGCTACTTTGCTTAATTGAAGGATTTTGTTTTCCTTTGGCCCTGAATCAAGGCCAGCAGTTTGCTGAAGCTGTTGGTTTCAAGCAGGAGCCTAAAGAATTGTCTTTCTGTGGTCTGTTGGCCATTTCATAACTTCGGAAATGTAGTGGTCAATTCATTAGAAAGAAACATGAGTCAATTTTCATAGATGTGGGCTAATATTTATTTATAGTCTTAATACTTGGGTTCCAAAATATCTGTAAAATATTTAAATTGTCTCAAGGTTTCTGATTTAACTTGCTTATTAGAATCGTAATACTGTTAAATCTAATTATAAACTTAAAAAATTCGTGTGGGTTTTCCACCCCAATTGAAAGGATGATTTTACACTGTGAACTTCTAGTATTATCGTTTTGTGTGGTTAGGGCCCTCACTTCTATATTTTCTTTTCTTTTTTATTTTTTGGAGATGGAGTTTTGCTCTTGTCTCCCAGGCTGGAGTACAATGGCGTGATCTCGGCTCACTGCAACCTCCGCGTCACTGCAACTTCTGCCTCCCAAGTTCAAGCGATTCTCCTGCCTCATTGTCCCGAGTAGCTGGGATTACAGGCACGTGCCACTGCAACCAGCTAATTTTTGTATTATTAGTAGAGTCAGGGTTTTACCATGTTGGCCAGGCTGGTTTCGAACTCCTCACCTCAGTCAATCCACCCGCCTTGGCTTCCCAAAATGCTGGGATTACATCAGTGAGCCACCGTGTCCGGCTTTTATCTTTTTATTTTTGTTTGTTTTTTTGAGACAGGATTTTGCACTCTTATCCAGATTGGAGTGCAGTGGCTCAGTCCTAGCTCACTGCAGCCTTGAACTCCTGGGTCAAGCAATTCTCCCACCTCAGCCTTCTGAATAGCTAGGACTATGTATGTGTGCCACCATGCCTGGCTAATTATTTATTTTATTTTATTATTATATTTTTTTGAGACAGAGTCTCGCTCTTTTGCCCAGGCTATAGTGCAGTGGTGTGATCTCGGCTCGCTGCAACCTCCGCCTCCCAGGTTCAAGCAATTCTTGTGCGTCAGCCTCCTGAGTAGCTGGGATTACAGGTGCGTGCCACCATGCCCAGCTGATTTTTGTGTTTTTAGTAGAGATGGGGTTTCACCATGTTGGCCAGGTTGATCTCAAATTCTTGACCTCAAGTGATCTGCCTTCTTCGGCCTCCCAAAGTGTTGGGATTACAGGCGTGAGCCACTGCACCTGGCCTATTTTTTAAAAAAATTTTTTGTAGAGACAATTTTATGTTGCCCAGGCTGGGCTTAAGCAATCCTCCAGTCTTGTCCTCCCCAAATGCTGGACTTACAGGCATGAGCCACTGTACCTGGCCTTTATAAACTTAAAAAAAATACCTGACTCTTTAAAAAATTAAAAACAAAATTTTTTTTTGAGACGGATTCTCACTCTGTTGCCCTGGTTGGGGTGCAGTGGCATGATGATGGCTCACTGCCATGATCTGCTGGGCTTAAACGATTTTCCCACCTCAGTCACCAGAATATCTGGGATTATGGGCATGTGCTACCATGTCCAGCTAATTTTGTTTAATTTTTGTAGAGGGGATGTGTTACTATGTTGCCCAGTCGGATCTCGAACTTCTGAGCTCATGTGATCTTCCCGCCTCAGCCTCCCAAAGTGCTAGGATTACAGGTGTGAGCCACCATGCCCAGTCTCTTGACTCTTTTGTAATAACACTTAGTCACTGTGCCTGGCCTCTAACTTGCATACTTCAAATTAGAAGTTTACTATTTCCAAAAATGAGATGCTTTTTTTTCCTTTTTCAATTAATTTGCCTTTGAACCATCGTAAATGTCTCTTGATTCTGTTAAAGGACTACATTTGGCATTGGGCCTTCAAACTTTTTGAGTTGTTGATTGATTTGTGAAAGTGCTTGTTATTGACATTGAGAAAATTTCACAGTAAAAGCACTTGTTAAAATAGGATTGCTGGATTTCATTTGCTTGGCAAGAAATGCCAAATATTTGGAAATTAAAACCTATTTTCTTAATAGGAAGAGGAGAAGGAGAACCTCTTCTTAGTCTTTTGACAGGAAGCTGAGTTTTTATTTTGCTTATTAAATATTTTACTAATTTATTAATTACAACAGATGTCTGATAAGAGATTATTGTTCTTAATATATAAAATGCTTGTGCAAAGTAATGAAAAACTGTAAAGATAAATGCTTATATCCTGGACAACACAGTGAGACCTCATCTCTAAAGATAAAAAAGAAGAAAGAAAAATTGTCTGGGCATGATGGCATGTATCTGTAGTTCTGGCTACTTGGGAGGATTTTTTGAGCCTAGGAGTTTGAAGCTGCAGTGAGTTAGGATCATGCCACTGCATTCTACCCTGGGTGACAGAGCAAGACCCTGTCTCTTAAAAAAAAAAAAAAAAAAGGCTGGGCGAGATGGCTCACGCCTGTAATTCCAGCACTTTGGGAGGCCAAGACGGGTGGATCACCGATGTCAGGAGTTCAAGACCAGCCTGGCCAAGATGGTGAAACCCCATCTCTACTAAAAATACAAAACAAAATTAGCCGGGCATGGTGACGGGTGCCTGTAATCCCAGCTACTCGGGAGGCTGAGGCAGAGAATTGCTTGAACCCAGGAGGCAGAGGTTGCAGTGAGCGGAGATCGCGCCACTGCACTCCAGTCTGGGCGACAGAGTGAGACTCTGTCTCAAAA
>NW_016811706.1:1533324-1544092 GCF_001698545.2 Rhinopithecus bieti
ACCCCGTCTCTACGGAAAATACAAAAATTAGCCAGATGTGGTGGTGGGCGCCTGTAGTCGCAGCTACTTAGTAGGCTGAGGCAGGAGAATGACATGAACCCGGGAGGTGGAGCTTGCAGTGAGCTGAGATTTTGCGCCACTGCACTCCAGCCTGGGCGACAGAGTAAGACTGTGTTTAAAAAAAAAATTTTTTTTTGCCTAAAACATAATTGGGCAAAGGCTATGGACAGATTTAAAAGAAGATAGAAAAGGCTAATAGGGCCGGGCAAAGTGGCTCTCACCTATAATCCCAGCACTTTGGGAGGCTGAGGCAGGTGGATCACCTGAGGTCAGGGGTTTGAGACCAGCTTTGCCAATATGGTGAAACCCTGTCTCTACTAAATATATAAAAATTAGCTGGGCGTGGTGATGGGCGCCTGTAATCCCAGCTGCTCGGGAGGCTGAGGCAGGAGAATCCCTTGAACCTGGGAGGCAGAGGTTGTGGTGAGCTGAGTTTGCGCCATTGCACTCCAGCCTGGGCGACAGAGTGAGACTCTGTCTCACAAAAGAAAACAAAAAAAACAAAACGCTAATAGTTGAAAAGTGTGTATCTTCACTATAAATACAGTTGGCCTTTGAACAATTCAGGGGTTGGGGTGCTAACCCCTACACAGTTGAAAATTTGTGTATAATTTTGATTCCCCAAAATTTAACTGCTAGTAGCCTTAGGGCTTACTGTTGATCAGAAGCCTTAACAACATAGCTGCCTAAGACATATTTTACATGTTTATATGTCTTATATATTGTATTCTTAATCTAGGAAAAAGTGTTACTAAGAAAATCATAAGGAAGAGAAAATATATTTACTCTTTATTAAATGGAAGTGGATTATCATAGAGGTCCTTATTCTCATGGTCTTTTGTTAAGTGGAGGGGAAGTGTTACTGTCTGTGAGATGGCAGAGGCAGAAGAAAATGCACGTGTAAGTGGACCCGTGCAATTCAAACTTGTGTTGTTCAAAGGTCAACTCTAAATAGGAAATAAAACAAAATTTAAAATCTATAAAATTCATATTTGTACATATATTTGTTTTAAAATTAAAATGCAATTTTCAAAAAAGTCAGTGAATTTCAAAAGTAGGTGAGAGTATGGTAAAATGGACCCTTCTAAATACTGCTAGTGGGAATATAAATTGATACAAGCTTTTGGAAAGCAATTTGACAATAATTTATTTCCTCATATGGTGATTTTACTTCTGGGAATTTATTTTAAGGAGACAATCAAATGCAGACCAATATTTTACATGAAATATTCTTCCAACTTGAGACAGCCTTAAAATTTTAGAGCTGGAGAATAGGGAGATAAATTATGGCACAACATAGAGTGGAATATTTTCAGGCATTAAATATATTTAACAAAATTTGTGAATGACAGCAAAATGATAGTGACATCCCAGGATATGGAATTCTGTACTGTGTCTAAATTGCATGAAACCAAATACTGGGAGGGAACAATACAGAAATGTGATAGTTTGTGCTGTGATAGTTTGTGCATGGTGTGGTTATGAATGCCCTTTTTTCACTGTTCTTTTATTTTTTGGTTTTTTAAAGCGAGCTTGAATTACTTTTATAAGGGAAAAAACTCAGTTTACAGATACTAAGGACTATTTTAGATATTTCTTATAATACTGTACTCAAATAGCTTATTAAAATATAAATATAAAGCAAAATTGAAAATGGATTTGAAAAGAGACGGGAAGTATTTTTTTTTCCTTTTATGCTCTTTCCTTTCCACTCCATAGTTGCCTAAGTCACTTACCCTTCCTTAAGTCCTTATCCCAGAGAAAGATGCGACTGCCATTGGTGACCTGTTAACTCTTTACTGTGGTCTAATGGAGACAGCACTCGACTGAAAGTGAAGGACCCAGACTCTAGTTGTAGGTTAACCATTCCCTTCTTTTACCTCTTTTGCCCCATGTGAAAGGAAAGCGGGTGGAGGATGACAGGGGAGTCCTTTTAAGGATATTGTGGTATTAAATACATAAGAGACTTGTGAAAGTCCTTTGAATTCAAATGAAAAGAAGTTCTTGGCTGGGCATGGTAGCTTATACCTGTAATCCTAGCACTTTGGGAGGCTGAGGCAGGCGGATCACCTGAGGTCAGGAGTTCGAGATGAGCCTGGCCAACATGGCAAAACCCTGTCTCTACTAGAAGTATAAAATTAGCCTGGTGCCTGTAATCCCAGCTACTTGGGAGTCTGCGGCAGGAGAATCTCGAACCCAGGAGGCAGAGGATGCAGTGAGCCAAGAACGCGCCACTGCATTCTAGCCTGGGTGACAGAGCGAGACTTCTAAAAAAAAGTTTGGTTGAAACATTTAATGGTAACATTTTAAATATTAATAATTTAAATAAGAGTGGGCTTCTTAAGCACATTAGATATTGCTTAGATTTTCTTAAGCACATAGTGCAAATCTGATGATTCCCATTAGATTCATGTGTTTATTCATTTGATCATTCAATAAATACTCGTTTGCCTTGTACTATCTTCTGTTTCTTTAGAGTAGTGGTTTTCAGCTGGGGCCATTTTGTTTTCCAGTTGGCAATGTGTGGAGAAATTTTGGTTGTTATAATTCAGAGATGGAGGTGCTGCTGACAGCTAGTGGTAGAGGCCAGGAATGCTGCTATACATCCTCTTCCAACAAAGATGTACCTGGCCCACAATGTTGGTAGTGCCACAGTTGTCACACCCTGCTTGAGAGTTTAGTTATTTCCAAGTATGCATTGAAAGAAATAGCTTTATTCAAGGAAGTTTATATGGTTTAAAAAATTATAAAGTATATTAGATTTTTTTTAATTTAAAAAATTACCATAAAAGTTTTGAGTTGAAAATTATAATTCCATAATTCAGGTGCTATCAGTTTATAGAAAAATTGTGTTTTCTGGTTAAAAATAAGTCAAATTTTGGCCGGGCGCGGTGGCTTAAGCCTGTAATCCCAGCACTTTGGGAGGCCGAGACGGGCGGATCACGAGGTCAGGAGATCGAGACCATCCTGGCTAACACGGTGAAACCCCGTCTCTANGTTGATCAGAAGCCTTAACAACATAGCTGCCTAAGACATATTTTACATGTTTATATGTCTTATATATTGTATTCTTAATCTAGGAAAAAGTGTTACTAAGAAAATCATAAGGAAGAGAAAATATATTTACTCTTTATTAAATGGAAGTGGATTATCATAGAGGTCCTTATTCTCATGGTCTTTTTGTTAAGTGGAGGGGGAAGTGTTACTGTCTGTGAGATGGCAGAGGCAGAAGAAAATGCACGTGTAAGTGGACCCGTGCAATTCAAACTTGTGTTGTTCAAAGGTCAACTCTAAATAGGAAATAAAACAAAATTTAAAATCTATAAAATTCATATTTGTACATATATTTGTTTTAAAATTAAAAATGCAATTTTTCAAAAAAGTCAGTGAATTTCAAAAGTAGGTGAGAGTATGGTAAAATGGACCCTTCTAAATACTGCTAGTGGGAATATAAATTGATACAAGCTTTTTGGAAAGCAATTTGACAATAATTTATTTCCTCATATGGTGATTTTTACTTCTGGGAATTTATTTTAAGGAGACAATCAAATGCAGACCAATATTTTTACATGAAATATTCTTCCAACTTGAGACAGCCTTAAAATTTTTAGAGCTGGAGAATAGGGAGATAAATTATGGCACAACATAGAGTGGAATATTTTCAGGCATTAAATATATTTAACAAAATTTGTGAATGACAGCAAAATGATAGTGACATCCCAGGATATGGAATTCTGTACTGTGTCTAAATTGCATGAAACCAAATACTGGGAGGGAACAATACAGAAATGTGATAGTTTGTGCTGTGATAGTTTGTGCATGGTGTGGTTATGAATGCCCTTTTTTCACTGTTCTTTTATTTTTTGGTTTTTTAAAGCGAGCTTGAATTACTTTTATAAGGGAAAAAACTCAGTTTACAGATACTAAGGACTATTTTAGATATTTCTTATAATACTGTACTCAAATAGCTTATTAAAATATAAATATAAAGCAAAATTGAAAATGGATTTGAAAAGAGACGGGAAGTATTTTTTTTTCCTTTTATGCTCTTTCCTTTCCACTCCATAGTTGCCTAAGTCACTTACCCTTCCTTAAGTCCTTATCCCAGAGAAAGATGCGACTGCCATTGGTGACCTGTTAACTCTTTACTGTGGTCTAATGGAGACAGCACTCGACTGAAAGTGAAGGACCCAGACTCTAGTTGTAGGTTAACCATTCCCTTCTTTTTACCTCTTTTGCCCCATGTGAAAGGAAAGCGGGTGGAGGATGACAGGGGGAGTCCTTTTTAAGGATATTGTGGTATTAAATACATAAGAGACTTGTGAAAGTCCTTTGAATTCAAATGAAAAGAAGTTCTTGGCTGGGCATGGTAGCTTATACCTGTAATCCTAGCACTTTGGGAGGCTGAGGCAGGCGGATCACCTGAGGTCAGGAGTTCGAGATGAGCCTGGCCAACATGGCAAAACCCTGTCTCTACTAGAAGTATAAAAATTAGCCTGGTGCCTGTAATCCCAGCTACTTGGGAGTCTGCGGCAGGAGAATCTCGAACCCAGGAGGCAGAGGATGCAGTGAGCCAAGAACGCGCCACTGCATTCTAGCCTGGGTGACAGAGCGAGACTTCTAAAAAAAAGTTTGGTTGAAACATTTAATGGTAACATTTTAAATATTAATAATTTAAATAAGAGTGGGCTTCTTAAGCACATTAGATATTGCTTAGATTTTCTTAAGCACATAGTGCAAATCTGATGATTCCCATTAGATTCATGTGTTTATTCATTTGATCATTCAATAAATACTCGTTTGCCTTGTACTATCTTCTGTTTCTTTAGAGTAGTGGTTTTCAGCTGGGGGCCATTTTGTTTTCCAGTTGGCAATGTGTGGAGAAATTTTTGGTTGTTATAATTCAGAGATGGAGGTGCTGCTGACAGCTAGTGGTAGAGGCCAGGAATGCTGCTATACATCCTCTTCCAACAAAGATGTACCTGGCCCACAATGTTGGTAGTGCCACAGTTGTCACACCCTGCTTGAGAGTTTAGTTATTTCCAAGTATGCATTGAAAGAAATAGCTTTATTCAAGGAAGTTTATATGGTTTAAAAAATTATAAAGTATATTAGATTTTTTTTAATTTAAAAAATTACCATAAAAGTTTTGAGTTGAAAATTATAATTCCATAATTCAGGTGCTATCAGTTTATAGAAAAATTGTGTTTTCTGGTTAAAAATAAGTCAAATTTTGGCCGGGCGCGGTGGCTTAAGCCTGTAATCCCAGCACTTTGGGAGGCCGAGACGGGCGGATCACGAGGTCAGGAGATCGAGACCATCCTGGCTAACACGGTGAAACCCCGTCTCTACTAAAAATACAAAAAACTAGCCGGGTGAGGTGGCGGGTGCCTGTAGTCCCAGCTACTGGGGAGGCTGAGGCAGGAGAATGGCGTAAACCCGGGAGGCAGAGCTTGCAGTGAGCTGAGATCTGGCCACTGCACTCCAGTCGGGGCGACAGAGCGAGACTCTGCCTCAAAAAAAAAAAAAAACATTAGTCAAATTTTAAAATAACATTTATTAATCTAGGAAAATAACCAGGTAGTTAAGATTTCAAGAAATGGTAGCACTTGCATAAAATGTGTTTTGTAGAGTAACTTGAATTTTATTGTATCTAATCATCTCGATTTTGATTCATTCTACAGTGCTTCTTTGCTAACTTGGAAATACAGCTCTTCTACCTTTAACAAAAGTTGTTAATAGAGTCCTTGGAGTGTTTCTGGAATACTTTTTTTTGTTTTTTTCAATGGGCCTTCATAAGCAATATTTTCTTCTTTAGGAAGAAGAAGATTCTTTAGGAAGAAGAAGATTCTTTAGGATTCTTCTGTACTACCACACTCCCCTAAAAAAAAAAAGTGTGGATGTTTAATTTCTTGTCAGGCTATGATACCTAGTGACTTTTACTAGAGCTCTGTTTCCCCCTGTTCCAGTGGTGCTTTAAATGAATTTATCATGTAATCATCTTTGGAAGCAAGGTCCAAGAAATTGTTGCAAACTTTGCTAGTCTGCTAAGGGAGCAGACACATTGTATCTCTTGGAAGGGCTGTTTAGGGGCATTTTCAAGGCCATCTGCGTTTACCACTACATGTTTCTTCTGAATAGGTATGTGTTCCTAGGAGTGTTACTGCTACTTGCTTAAGGGAGAATGGGATTAGTGTCTAGTTTAAATGACCAGGATCCTGAAAAGGAGGTTGGGGACAAGTTTTAAATTATTGATGGAGCTAGAATTTGATGCTAGTAAATGACATTTATTTTGAGAAGTAACTTGAAAGATTGCTAACTGCATTTGATATTCTGTATCAAATGTAGTTGTAATTTATCTTGTATAGTCCGGACCTTGAGTTTTATGTGGCAGACAATGTTATTTGTATTTTATGCTTTCGATAGATTGTGTTTTATTTCCCTTGACCATTTTTCTACAGATATTTGTCAGGATACGAATCAGGTTCTCTTCAAGTGCTGCCAGGGATCTGAAGAGGTACCCTGCAACAAACCTGTTCCTGTAAGCCTCTCTGAGGATCCCTGCTGCCCACTGCATTTCCAGTTGCCTCCTCAGATGTATAAGCCCGAGCAGGTACTGTCTGTGCCAGACGATCTGGAAGCCGGCCCCATGGATCTGTACTTGAGTGCTGCTGAGCTTCAGCCCACTGAGAGTTTACCTCTGGAGTTCAGTGATGTAAGTTAGAGAAGCTCTGCTCTGGCTCAGGCCCTTGAGACAAAGCCTTATTTATTAATGGTGAGAATAGGTTAGTCTTTGTGGTTAGGAAAATCGACAAAGTTTTTGAAGTGATATATATGTATGGTTGTATTTGTATGTTAGCATATTCATTTGGAGAAATCTACCCTACCTGATTTTTTTTCCAGACTTTTCCCATACCTTTTTAGGGATACAATTTACATACTATAAATTGTACTCTTTGAAAGTGTATAATTGAGTGATTTTTAGCATATTCACAAAGTTAATGCAATTATTACCACTATCTAATTTCAGAAGGTTTTCACTGTCTCCAAAAGAAACTCAGTACCTATTATGACATCCTTCATTTTTTTTCCCCCCAGCCCCTGGCCACCACGAATCTACTTTTTGTCTCTAAATTTGCTTATTCGGGACATTTCATATCAATGTAATAGTATATGTATCCTTTTGTGTCTGGCTTGTTTCGCTTAGCGTAATGTTTTCTAATGTTTTCAGGGTTTACCCACACTATAGTATGAATACTTCATTCCTTTTTGTGACTGAATTAATATTCCATTGTTTGGAAATACCATCCTTTGAAAATCTATCTGTTGATGGATATATTTGTGCTGTTTCTACTTTCTGGCTATTACGGAATATACTGTTAAGAACTTTTGAGACGGTTTCTGTCGGCATGAACCACCACACCCAGCTTAGTTATCATTTTTGCAACTTTTTTTTTTTTTTAAATTGGGGTCTTGCTCTGTTGCTGAGGCTGGAGTGCAGTGGCATGATCATGGCTCACTGCAGCCTCGAACTCCTGGGCTTAAGTGATCCTTCTGCCTCAGCCTCCCAAGTAGCTGGGACTATAGGTTTATGCCAGCATGCCCAGCCAGTTTTTTATTTTTTGCATAGATGAGGTCTCCCTATGTTGCCTAGACTGGTTTTCAACTCCTGGGCTCAAGTGATCCTCTTACCTTGGGCTCCCAAAGTGCTGGGATTACAAGCGTGAACCACTGTGCCTGGCCACTATAACTTGGCTTTTTTTTTTTTAGACTGAGTCTTGTTCTGTTGTTCAAGCTGGAGTGCAGTGGTGTGACCTCAGCTCACTGCAACCTCTGCCTCCAGGGTTCAAGTGATTCTTGTGCTTCACACCTCTCGAGTAGCTGGGACTACGGGTGTGTGCCAGCAGGCCTTGCTAATTTTTGTATTTTTTGTAGAGACAGAGTTTCGCCATGTTGGCCAGGCTGGTCTCTTAACTCCTGGCCTCAAGTGATCCGCCCAGCTTGGCCTCCCAAAGTGCTGGGATTATAGGCATGATTCACCATTCCTGGCCTATAACTGTTAATGATAACTTTGGTGATTTTAATTGTGGGAAGACCAGGCATCAGATATTAATATGAGTAAAAACACAGCTGTTCATTCTGGATATTTGCTTGCTTTCTGTGCTTTGATGCAAGGGTGGTTGGCAAGTAGTAACTTAACACCTTAATCTTACTACTTTTGAGTTCCTTCTCTCTCATTCTCTATTGGTGGTTTTGGAGATAGTAACAAAACGTGGATTCTCTTATTTTATCTTTATTGATTTATTTATTTTTTGAGATGGAATCTTGGTCTGTCGCCTAGACTGGAGTGCAGTGGCACGATCTTGGCTCACTGCAACCTTCACCTCCTGGGTTCAAGCAATTCTCCTGTTCCTGCCTCCCTAGTAGCTGGGATTACAGGTGTGTGCCACCATGTCTGCCTTATTTTTTTATTTTTCAGTAGAGATGGGATTTTGCCATGTTGGTCAGGCTGGTCTCGATCTCCTGACCTCAGGTGATCCACTCGCCTCAGCCTCCCCAAAATGCTGGGATTACAGACATGAGACGCCGTGCCTGGCTGAAAACATGGATTCTCTTTATATCCTGATACTTCAGTTTTTAAAACACTCCTGTTTTAATAGGCATTTTGCTGATTTCTTATTTTAGGTTCCTTTTCCCAATTTAAAATCTTATAAAAGACAACACTTTGTATATATGAGAAAAGCCTTTTCTGAAAACATATCCATTCCATTATTATCTTGAGACTTGGATGCCTTTTGCTTCAGTATTTAAATAATTCCAAGCTAATTATTATTATTTTTGACAGAGTCTCTCTCTGTTACCCAGACTGGAGTGCAGTGGCGTGATCTCGGCTCACTGCAACCTCTGCCTCCTGGGTTCAAGTGATTCTCCGGACTAAGCCTTCCAAGTAGTTGGGATTACAGGCGCGCACCACCATGCCTGGGTAATTTTTGTATTTTTAGTAGAGACAGAGTTTTGCCATGTTGGCCAGGCTGGTCTCAAAACTCTGGGCCTCAAGTGATTCTCCCACCTTGGCCTCCCAAAGTGCTAGGATTATAGGCATGAGCCACCACACCCATTCCAAGCTAATTATTTATATAAGAATTGCACGTGGGCCAGGCGTGGTGGCTCACGCTTGTAATACCAGCACTTTGGGAGTCCGAGGCAGGCGGATCACCTGAGGTCAGGAGTTTGAGACTAGCCTGGCCAACATGGTGAAACTCCCTCTACAAAAAATACAAAAATTAGCTGGATGTTGTGGCACACACCTGTAATCCCAGCTACTGGGGAGGCTGAGGCAGGAGGATTGCTTGAACCTGGGAGGTGGAGGTTGCAGTGAGCCAAGATCTTGCCATTGCACTCCAGCCTGGGTAACAAGAGCGAAACTCTGTCTCACCACACGCATATACACACAAAAATTGCACATGGTAAAAGAATGGGAGAAAACAGATTTATAGTCTTCATGGTGTGAGAACACTGGTTTCTGTGGGTACTACAGAAGTTTCCAACTCACCTGAAATGGATGGTAGGTTGAGTGTATCCTGTGTCCTGTGTTTCTGCTTAAATTGAGCAGCTTTATTTTATTATTTTTTTTGAGACAGAGTCTTGCTCTGTCGCCCAGGCTGGAGTGCAGCGGCGCAGTCTCGGCTCACTGCAACCTTTGCCTCCTGGGTTTAAGCAATTCTCCTGCCTCAGCCTGCTGAGTAGCTGGGACTACAGGTGCGTGCCACGATGCCTGGCTAATTTTTGTATTTTTAGTAGAGATGGAGTTTCACCATGTTGGCCAGGCTGGTAATTTTTTGTATTTTATTGGAGACAGGGTTTCACCATATTAGCCTGGATGGTCTCTTGACCTTGTGATCCTCCCGCCTCGGCCTCCCAAAGTGTTGGGATTACAGGCCTGAGCCACCGTGCCTGGCCTGAGCAACTTTTAAGTAGATTTTTAAATCATATAAATTCTTTAATGTGAAGATGTTGTGATTCTCATTTTTGGTGATTAGCACACCAAAAAATGAGAAAGGATTGCAGATTCTTAGATTTATTTAAAAGCGTAGAACTAAGCTTCTCCGAAGCTAGATGAATAGAAACATAGAGCGTCTATAAACTGGATTAGGCTTAGAGGGGTAGAAACCTCCTGGATATTTTTAACTCTTAGGAAGGGGGAGTTTAGCACCAGACTCTTGAAAAGCAGTGGCATGAAAGTTAGTTTGATATATTGTTTGAGCCTTTGTAATGCCTTAGACCCTGAATCAAGACCAATGGTTTGCTGTAGCTGTTGGTTTCAAACAGGAGCTAAGAGTGATGTCTTCCTTGTGGTCTGTTGGCTATTCAGTATTCCAGTGCGAAGTGCCAATTCAGTTGGAAGAAACATAGTCTAGAATGTAATGTCATTTTTTTTTTAACAGAGCAAAACTATGTTAGCCTTAAGAACCAGGGAGTTGGCTGGGCGTGGTGGCTCATGCCTGTAATCCCAGCACTTTGGGAGGGCTGAACACGGTGAAACCCCATCTCTACTAAAAATACAAAAAAAGGCCGGGCGTGGTGGCTCAAGCCTGTAATCCCAGCACTTTGGGAGGCCGAGACGGGCGGATCACGAGGTCAGGAGATGGAGACCATCCTGGCTAACACGGTGAAATCTCGTATCTAATTAAAAATACAAAAATCTAGC